>NC_090760.1:15860631-15952610 GCF_036898095.1 Palaemon carinicauda
GGGCATCTTTGCTAATCACGCACACGCACGAAGATTCGATTGAAGTAAAGATAAAAAAGGATTAAAATGGATTAAAAAGCAATTGGATCAAATCCCCTCCGGGGGGTCGACACGTTCAGTGGTCTTTGGGTCACGGTATAAAGTGAGAGACAACTTTTCTTACTTTCGTAAATAAACTAAAGCATTGTTGTTTATAACAAGTTATTTAGAAATCAAATGGCTGTTTAAAGGGTTTGTGTTTTATCTAATTGTTTCGCCAACGTTCAGTTAAAACCAACATTGGTGGTTAAGTTAAAACAATTGTCAATAAGACGGGAAAAATGGAGAAATTCATAAGAATGAGTAATAAGAAAAGTGTTAAATGAATATTTAAATGTTGAATAGACAATCCAATGACTAACTGTTTACACACTCCGTGACGAAATGATCAAATGAATAACGTAGTTATCATTGATAGGATTGATGTGAATTCATTCTGAAACATCAGTTTCTATTACATGTTATTAGACACTTTTTTACATCCTCTCTCTCTCTCTCTCTCTCTCTCTCTCTCTCTCTTCTCTCTCTCTCTCTCTCTCTCTCTCTCTCTCTCTCTCTCTCTCTCTCTCTCTAACTGGCTTATTGGCATTATTTATTATAAATTCAATTAATAACATAATATTAATTAAAGTCTTCCTACCAGAGCATGAAAAACCAACTACCTGACAATATAATAATTATAAAAAAAAAAATAATAGATTGTAGAAATTTAAACTGGGGTCTCCCGTTTTTCTGCCATTATTCGAATTAAAAAATATGTTGAAAAGTATCTTTATAAGTTTTTAATGGGCCAGGCGAATCTAGTGATCAAAATCCACTACTTAGTAATGGAAGTGAATATGTTTCATGTTCTTACAGTCAACGTGAGAATGTGTTTACTCTTAAATATATGATGTAAGTAGAGGGACACTAAGTAGAGCGCAGACCTCCGCCAGGGTAGTTTATTTCTCGACACTTTTGGACGTTTTAATCATCCGCGACCTTCCAAAATTTAATCTTTTCCAGCACTTTACATAAGTTTGAAATCCCTTTGCAAGTTTCATTGCTTTACGATTAAAATTGTAGCCGTATGGTTGATGACCGGAATTTGACCTTTTGCTTGACCTTGATCTAGGACTCGACCTTGACCTTCGACCTTAACATGCATTGATTGGTGTGGATTTTCATACACTCGAATATGAACCAAGTTTGAAGTCTCTCGGACAACGATGACCAAACTTATGGCTGATTGCGTGAATTAGACATTTTGCTTGACCATGACCTTAACCTTTGATCTTGACCTTCCAAAATTTAATAATTTCCATCTTTCTACACAACAGTTAATCCCTGCAAGTTTCATTACGATTAAAATTGTGGCCTGGAAAGTGTTTACAAACAAACAAACACACAAACAGGGGGTAAAACATAACCTCCTTCCAACTTCGTTGGCTGAGTTAAAAATTTATGTTATCACATTAGTTAAATAAACGAAGAACCTCAATTGTGTTTTTAAGATTTATTTCAGAAGCAGGACTTCTGAAAGTTTTTTAAATTTTATAAAGACTTACTTTTATTGTTTTGAATTGAATTTCATTTTAATCCTTTCTTTATAACAAACGATATCGGCTTCAATGACTCTAGATGTCAGGATGCCAGAAAACTCCAAATCAATCAATCAATCAGCGTTACCATGCACGTGGTAAGCAGCTCCTCTAGGAGAAGAACCCTCCAAAATCAAGCCATTGTTCTCTAGTCTTGGGTAGTGCCATAGCCTCTGTACCATGGTCTTCCACTGTCTTGGGTTAGAGATAGCTTGCTTGAGGGTATATTTGGGCATACTATTCTATCTTATTTCTCTTCCTCCTATTATTTTGAATTTTTTATATTTTATGTTTGAAAGATTTATTTAATGTTGTTATTGTTCTTAAACTTCTCTAGTTGTTCATTTCCTCATTTCCTTTCATCGCTGAGCTATTTTCCATACTGGGGCCCTTGGGCTTATAGCATCCTGCTTTTCCAACTAGGGTTGTAGCTTAGAAAATAATAATAGTTATAATACTCTAAACCTTTGTACTCAAAGAGCTTTTTTTTTAATACTGAATTAATGTGAATTAAGTTTATTGAGAAGTTTAATACTGATTATTATTATTATTATTATTATTATTATTATTATTATTATTATTATTATTATTATCCAAGCTACAACCCTAGTTGGAAAAGCAAGATGCTATAAGCCCAGGGGCTCCAATAGGGAAAAATAGCCCAGTGAGGAAAGGAAATAAGGAAAGAAATAAATGATGAGAACAAATTAACAATAAATCATTCTGAAAAAAGTAACAACGTCAAAACAGATATGTCCTATATAAACTATTAATAACGTCAAAAACAGATATGTCATATATAAACTATAAAAAGGCTCATGTCAGCCTGGTCAACATAAAAACATTTGCTCCAACTTTGGACTTTGAATGTGAATTAAGTTTATTGAGAAGCATATGAAGTTCATGTCCCCTCCATCAACTTAATAATTGCATTGTAATATCAAACGAACCTTTATGGTTCTTTGTCGTTCGTAAGATCCTCTATTATCATTCTGCTTTCTATTCGGAGATCAGAGAAATAGTGGGATTGTTTGAGAGAGAGAGAGAGAGAGAGAGAGAGAGAGAGAGAGAGAGAGAGAGAGAGAGAGAGAGAGAGGTCATAAAAGATAAAGAGAATTTAGTTAAAATGAGAGCAGTTGTCAAAAATAAACAGAATTGAGGAGAGAGCAGGTGACAAAAGGTAATAAACTGGTGAGAGAGAGAGAGAGAGAGAGAGAGAGAGAGAGAGAGAGAGAGAGAGAGAGAGGAGAGAGAGAGAGAGAGAGAGAGAGAGAGAGAGAGAGAGCAGGCCATAAAAGATAAAGAGATAAAGTTAAAATGAGAGCAGTTGTCAAAAGTAAACAAAATGAAAGAGAGAGCACGTGACAAAAGGTAAATAAAAAGGATAGAGAGAGAGAGAGAGAGAGAGAGAGAGAGAGAGAGAGAGAGAGAGAGACTCCCTGATAATACAAACATAAAGAGATAACAGGTGAATAAACAGGAGAGAGAGAGAGTTCATCAAACTACAAACAGAAAGAGGAAACAGGTGAATAAACAGGAGAGAGAGAGAGAGAGAGAGAGAGAGAGAGAGAGAGAGAGAGAGACTTCATCAAAATACAAACAGAAACAGGTGGATTGATTGATATAAAGTTTTCAGGCATCCTGACATAATAAAAAGAGAAAACAGGTGAATAAACAGGATAGAGCGAGAGAGAGAAGAGAGAGAGATGAGAGAGAGAGAGAGAGAGAGAGAGAGAGAGAGAGAGAGAGAGAGAGAGAGAGAAAGATAGAGAGAGACTTCATCAAAATACAAATAGAAATAGAAAACAGGTGAATAAACAGGATAGAGAGAGAGAGAGAGAGAGAGAGAGAGAGAGAGAGAGAGAGAGAGAGATGTCATGAAAATATACGTTTCAACTTTATTAGATTTAATATTCTAAAGACTTTTGAGAGGGGAAATGTATCCTTTACTTATTAACTGATACAGAATTCACCCTCAACAACTTTTTATTAAATAACAGTTCGTGTGTCTAAACTAAAAGTAATTTATCTTAATCTAATTTTGCAAAAAGGTAATTGATAATAAGGAAATTATCTAATATTAATTTGACAGAAATGCATGAGGGAAGATTGTAACTCGCATATATGAATTTTGCAGGAAAAGAGAATTTAGCAAAAGGATTATTAACAATAAGGAAATTTTAAAATATTAATCTTATAAAGATGTATGGGCCCAGAATGCAATTTACAAAAATGCATTTGGCAAAAAAAAAAAAGATAAAAAATAAAACAGGTGGAATCCAATTTTGCAAAAAAGGTAATTAATAATAAGGAAATTTGAAAAAACAATTTAACAAAGATGCATTTAGTTAGAATGCAGTTTACAAAATGGAATTTTACATAGAAGGAATTTAGCAAAAGTAATTTTTAAAAAAATAATTTAGAAAAAGTTTATTTTTTAAACAAATGAATTTAGTAAATGTTTTATTTTTCTGAAAAAAAAATAATTTAGCAAGAGATTTTTTAATTAAAAATAAATTTACCTAACGTGAATTTAAAAGAAAAGGGAATTCAGCAAAAGTGAATTTATTTTCAAAAGAATTTTGAGTGTTGGATACAAAAGAAAAAAATATAATATACTCCTGATTTTAAGAATTATTGCACTAGTGGATGATGATTATATTTGTATGGGTTAAGACTTATCTCAGCTCTTCTAGGAGAAGGACTTCAAAATCAAACTATTTTTCCTCTAGTCTTGGGTAGCGCCATAGCCTCTGTACCATAGCCTTCCACAGGGTTGGGGTAGAGTTCTCTTGCCTGTGGGTACACTCAGCCACACTATTCTATCTTATTTCTCTTCCTCTTGTTTTGTTAATTTCTTTATAGTTTATATAGGAGATACTTATTTTAAATGTTGTTACTGTTTTTAGAATATTTTAATTTTCCTTTTCTACTTTCCTCTCTGGACTATTTTCCCTGTTGGAGTCCCTAGGTTTTTAGCATCCTGCTTTTCCAAATAGGGTTGTAGCTTAGCAAGTAATAAGAATAATAGTGATAATATTGAGATGTCTTGAATTAAGACGTGCACAAGGCAATTTATTTCAAGACTATATCGTTAGTATTACCATAAGCCATTTTTATGTACCTGGCAGTTGGTTAGCTGTGTTGGGGCACAGCATTAGCATAGATAGACATTTGGTATTTGATGGGAGCATTGGGATATATTCTAGGAGAACACTCCAAAATCAAACCATTGTTCCCTAGTCTTGGTAGTGCCACTGCCTCTTGGGATAGAGTTCTTTTGTTTGAGGGTACACTCGGGCACACTATTCTATCTTATCTATCTTCCTATCATATTTTGAAGTTTTAATAATTTGTATATTAAATGTGTATTTTAATGTTACTGTTCTAAGAATATTTTATTTTAATTGCGTATTACTTCTTTTGTAGTTTATTTATTTCCTTATTTCCTTTCCTTACTGGGATATTTTTCCCTGTTGGAGCCCTTGGGTTTATAGCATCCTGATTTTCTAACTAGAGTAGTAGCTTCTTTTTTAATATATATATATATATATATATATATATATATATATATATATATATATATATATATATATATAATATATATATATATATATATATATATATATATATATATATATATATATATATTTATACATATACACGTGTAAATATAAATATATATATATATATATATATATATATATATATATATATATACTGTATATATATGGTATATATATATATATATATATATATATATATATATATATATACTGTATATATATGGTATATATATGGTATATATATGGTATATATATATATATATATATATATATATATATATATATATATATATATTTATATAAATATATATATATATACATACATATATATATATATATATATATATATATATATATATATATTATATATATATATATAAATGGAGATACCTTAACGTGGGAAAGGGTTTGTGTATCGCCTTGATCAGCAAAGCTTTACTAGTCAGGGGCACCCATACTAGGTTGGTTTGTTGTGAGCTATCAGACCAAAGTCTCCCACCATCAGCAATCCGCAGTGGCCATCGTGGTAATGAAAATTGACCAAACCCCAGATATGAGATATGAATAAAGAAATGTCTGAGGCCTTTGTCCTGCTGGGGACTAGAAATTGCTGTATATGTTGTCTGTTGATATATATTCACACATACACACACATACACACACACACACACATATATATATATATATATATATATATATATATATATATATATATATATATATATACATATATATATATATATATATATATATATATATATATATATATATATATATATATGTATATATATGTGTGTGTGTGTGTATATGTGTGTATAATCAGCTTTAACTAGTCTACTGTAAGACAAAGGCCTCAGACATGCCCTTCCACTTGCATCTGTTTATTGTGTGTCTATCCCAGTTTATACCCGCAATTTTCCTTGCCCGGCAATCCATCGTCTTCTCTCCCTTCCCTGCTTCTTTTTCAATCTCTTTGGACCCATTCTGTTATTCTTATTGTCCATGTATCATTTATCGTTCTCATTATATGTCCTGCCCATGTCCATTTCTTTTTCTTACATATTAGAATGTCCTCTACTGTATATAAGCTTATGTGACACAGCTTCTCTTTGGTACAATTTTCATTGAAAGTAATTGCCTTAGTGTTGGAACCTAGATTTAGGTCTACTTTAGGCCCCAGAGCCTTTAAATATGCGGCCCCGAGACTATATAATAATAAGCTCCCACGAAACATTCGAATGATTGAAGACATTAAGGCTTTCAAGAGGAAACTGAAGACTTTCTTATTTCATGAGTCTTTTGACAGTGACGATTTAACAGTAAATGAACAATATGTGACTTGAAACGTTAAATACTGTGAACGAACAAGGTAAAACGACAGTGGAGGTCCTGTAGAGAGTGGGGTTCCCCTGCTGTATGGGACCGGAAAAGCAGCCATCAAAGTTAAGTAGTGAGATCATCGTGTTTCCTACAGGAACCTTCTTATTTCCGTAGTTTCTTCAGTCTTCTACACGAACGGTTGGTTTAAAAAAAAAAAAAAAAAAAAAAATCTGATAATTCTTATTTAAATTATTCTGTCTCTATAAATCTGTTTAGACAATACTTTGTCTTTATCAAATGATTACTGATTTAAATTAAAATTACCTTTTATATGAATTTTCATATCAAATTATGATTAGAGTATTTATAAATTATATTTCAAATGTTCTAAAAATGAAAAAGGACTATTAAAAAATATTTCAAATGATAAGATAAGTTCATCATTAATAATTGAAATTATCATTTTACATATAGATTAAACTATTGGTTTATTGTGTGTTGCCTATTATCATATGTTATTGAATATTTATTTCTCTACACATGGTCGTGCTCAGTATCATTGATAACGATTTTAGGTAAATTTCTCGAATGCAATTTCTCGAAAGTCAAATTCTCGAACTCAATTGCTCGAAAAAAAATTTCTCGAACTATCATTTTCTCGAATGCCATATTTCTCGAAAACTGATATCTATTTTGTTGAGAAAATTGAATGGAAAAATTTTCATGTATTTCAAGGAAAAATATATCCTTTTGGGTTGACAAACACAAATGTTAAAAATTTATTGTAAATGAAGGAATGAAAAAATACAAGGGTTTTAATTTATTATTTTATCTAAAAAAATAAAGTTAATATCTTTTATGACGCAAAAGTGTGATTACAAATAGGTACGCAGTGTGTCGTGCATTATTCGTACGCTCGTACATACAAGACATCACGGAATGCTAATAGCCTCTTTATAAATTGGTCTTAGGCGCTTATGGGATACTTTCGATTGTGTTCGAGAAATTTACTTGTTTGTTTTCGAGTAATTGACATTCGAGAAAATGATAGTTCGAGAAATTATTTTTCGGTCAATTGAATTTGAGAAATTTACCTTCGCGCAATTGATTTCGAGAAATTTGCCTGACACCATTGATAACCTTACTGGAACAAACATACATTGCTTTTATTCATTACCATTTATTACTTTCGTGAGTCCACGAAAGAACGTTATTATGTACTAACATTAAGACATATAAATGTCCAGGACATATTAAACTTTGACTAATATCTTTATTATCTGCGAAAATAAATATTCAAACACCGGCATTAGGAAAGTATTTGACAAAATTTCCAACATATTTTGAAATAACTATAAAACTATAAAATATTGATTAAAAATGTTAAGAAAATTATATAACTTATATTTAAATGTTGTTATTGTTCTTTAAATATTTAATTTTGATTGTTTATTTCTTCTCTTGTAGTTTATTTATTTCCCCATTTCCTTTCCTCACTAGGCTATTTTTCCCTGTTGGAGCCATTGGGCGTATAGCAGCCTGCTCTTCCGACTAGGGTTGTAGCTTAGCTTGTAATAATAATAATAATAATAATAATAATAATAATAATAATAATAATAATAATAATAATAATAATAATAATAATAATAATAATAATAATGATGATGATGATGATGATGATGATGATAATAATAATAATAATAATAATAATAATAATAATAATAATTATTATTATAATAATATCAACAAAAACAACAACAACAATAATAATAATAATAATAATAATAATAATAATAATAATAATAATAATAATAATAATAATAATAATGAGGAGGAAAATATTATCAAGACAACCTTAAAGTAATAACTCTATATCAAGACATTTATTCCATTAAGAACTGGACGGTAAAGTTTCTTCATTATACTACAGCACTGGCACTAATAGGACTATATCCCTAGTCTCGAAAGAAGTGTGTTCAAACTGAGTATAAAACTTGTCATTCCGCAAAAATACAGTAAATCACGCTAATCATTGCCATTATCATAATCGCCATACGTCATTGCAGAAATTTGAGAATTGCAAAAGATTTAAGGAATTTGTTTGACCACAACTTCCTGATTTTGAACGCCTGGGACAAAATGTCTTAATAAGAATGCTGATGGTAATCATCTGTTCACTAGTTTTAATTTGGATTTTGCAAAGGCATTTGAACGTTTGATGTCCTTCTCACAACTTCCAATGCTGTACAGAAATCCCTTGATTGTGGTCTTGAATTTCGTATGATTGGCCTTGATTTTATTATTATTATTATTATTATTATTATTATTATTATTATTAGCTAAACTATAACCCTAGTTGAAAAAGCAGGATGTTATAAGGCCAAGGGCTCCAACAGGGAAAAATAGCCCATTGAGGAAAGGAAATAACAAGAAATAAATAGTGCTGTCTTTGATTTTTATTTTTTTCAAACATAAAGCAGATAAGAATAGACAGGCCTTTAATTAACTTCGTTATCAAATTAATAAGTAACACATTGCAATTAGCAGTTGTTGATGGGTACCATAGTGGTTATAGAAATGCGATATCTGGTGTTTCTCAGGATAATTTTCTTGGCCCGTATATTCGGAAAAGTGGTTTGAAGATGAAAACAGGTTTGGTTACATATGCAGGTGATGCTACTCTCTTTGCGTCAGTGATGCAGGTGATGCTACTCTGTTTGCATCACTGATGCAGGTGATGCTACTCTTTGCATTAATTTCATCCACTGAATGTATACACTTGGTTGCTGAATCCCTTATTCGAGTTCTAGCTAAAATCTATGATTGTAAGGAGAGCCCGGGTCTTACACAAGGTAAGGCAATCTATACAGACAGACAGACAGAGGTCGAGGACAGCGGCTCCTCAATATCCAAAACTTTGCGTCGACAGTTTCTCATTACTACTGTATATACAACTTTAAAATTCAAGGTATGATTCCCGAATGCTTAGTTGAATCAGTAGAACTTCAAAAGTTCAAAGTTGGAGCAAATTTTATGTTGACTAACGTGACATGAGTCTTTTTATATTTTATATATGACATATCTGTTTGTGACGTTGTTAATAGTTTATATAGGGCATATCTGTTTTGACGTTGTTACTGTTTTTAGAATGATTTATTGTTAATTTATTCTCATCATTTATTTATTTCCTTTCCTCACTGGGCTATTTTTCTCTACTGGAGCCCTTGGGCTTATAGCATCTTGTTTTTCCAACTAGGGTTGTAGCTTGGCTATTATTAATAATAATAATAATAATAATAATAATAATAATAATAATAATAATAATAATAATAATAATAATAATAATAATAATAATTTGAGAACCTTCTCTGGCCTGTTACTTCTTCAGTTACACAAAAAATGATTTATTGAGCAAGTTTTTCAGGACATTTTGATGATCACCCAGACTGGCTAATCTAGGAAGCATTACCAGTTATGCAGTATATTATAGAAGTTTTAATCAAGCTTTCACCAGACTGTGGGACTTCATAAGCTTGGAATTTATGAAAATGCTTTTCTGGTGAACAGGTTGATAGAAGTCTCGTTGCATAGTTTATACACGAGTTATCTATTTTAATGTTTTTACTTAACTTAATATATTTGATATTTTCTCTTATTTTTCATTTTTATAGTTATTTTATTTTTCTCTATCCTTTTTGTACTGGGCTTCTTTCCCAGATGGAGCCCTTTGGCATGAACTTGTTTTTTTAACTAGGGCTAAAGCTTGGCTAGAAATGATAATAATAATAATAATAATAATAATAATAATAATAATAATAATAATAATAATAATAATAATAATAATAATAATAATAACAACAAAAAATTCTTAAATTGCTTCAAATTCCAGTGGTCACGAACGTCCGGAGAGTTAGAAAGAAGCAAGAAAGAAGGAATGGAGAAAAGAAAAGAATATATTTATCAGATGTGGAAAAAAAGAGAGAAGAAAATGAAAGAATTAGAATAAAGAAGAAAACCAAGGAGGTGCCGATGGAAAGGTGAATCCCTCCGCCCAACAACTGAACTGAACTGAGCAACGTGATAGATCTTCAAACTTTACGTTGATAATTGTGCTTTTGTTTACGTTTAGATTTTGTGCATCTGTTTGTGTACGCAATTTACGACAAATTATCCGAAGATCAGAGCTCGAATACACATACAGTGTAAATTATATATTAAAATATTTAACGTGTGATATCTTGAAAAGGTAATTGACTTATTATTACTGAAATAACTAACATTAAAGGTACTACTATAGCCTGCGGTAGGTCAATGCCAATCTCAAGTACCACCATTAGTGACCATCTTTTAATATAATTATCATGTTTTTTTTTAATACCATACTGGTTTAGGGATAGTTTGGGAGCCTTTGTATATCAGCGGCCAGTTGCTCACGCGTTCATTAAAAATGGACATCACCTAACCTAAACTTTCCCCCCCGTAACCTAACCCACAAGCCGTGTCCTTACCTACTTACTTAACAGTGAGGCTAACAACCCCCTGCGACCCCCCTTACACTGCCGTATTCTAAGTTAGACATAATAATAAATACAATGGCCGCTATCATACATACACCCCTGTTTCTGCATGTCAGAACATAGGAGCAGTGAAATAATGTTTAATCGCGAGAGAAGCGATCTTATGGCAGAGCATAAACCATTGGAGCCTTTGTATATTAGGGGCCAGTTCCTCATACATTAATTAAAAATGGACTTAAACTTTCCCCCCCTAACCAAGCCGTGTCCTTACCTACATACCTAATGGGGGGAGCCTGCGACCCCCTTTCATTGCCCGTATTCTAAGTTAGCCATAATAATACATACAGGTGGCCGCTATACTACATACACCCCATAGTTTGTAACTCAGTACATACATCATATATATTGTATACAGTAATAGATAGTTTAAGGTAGGGTAGGCGGGTTAGTTACGTTAGGAAGATTTGACTTTACAATATTTTGATGATGTTAATCATCTAAAATACGTAATTTACAAGTTTTATAGAGGAGTTAAACTAGGAAATGTGGTCAGGGCTACCGCAGAGTTATTGGATCCTTGGTTTTAATGCCCTTTTCTTGTGTTTTCTCGACATTACAAATTTCTTTGTGAACTTGGTGTTTTTTGGGTAGTTGGAACCTGTAGACCCATAACGAAAAAGCACCATATGCTGTCATTTACAGTGGTTGAAGGTGGGGGGGGGGGGGCACGTAAAAATGCCCTTTTCTTGTGTGACTTGTGAATATTTTCTGTGAAATTAGTGCATTTTTGGATGTTTGGAATCTGGAGTAAAATAGTTCAAAATAGGTCTATTTCCGACATTCTAAAGTATCAGAAACGTTCAAATCACCTATAATTACATCGTTCTGTTTTTTTTTAAGCCATAAAAACAATTGTTTTAATGTAAATAGGCCTATTTACCCGATCCCTTGACTGGCCAGACAGTAATGCATTGGATCCCCCTCTCTGGTTACAGCTCATTTTTTCTTTGCCTATATATACTCTGAATAGTCTGGCCTATTCCTCACAGATTCTCATCTGTCCTCATACACCTGACAACACTGAAATTACCTAACACTTCTTTACTCAAGTGTGTAATTACTGTAATGTAATTGTTCAGTGGCTACTTTCCTCTTGGGAAGGATAGAAGAGACTCTTTAGCTATGGTAAGCAGTTCTTCCAGGTGAAGGACACTCCAAAATCAAACCATTGTTCTCTAGCCTTGGGTAGTGCCATAGCCTCTGTACCATGGTCTTCCACTGTCTTTGGTTAGAGTTCTCTTGCTTAAGGGTACAATTGGGCATACTATTCTGTCTTATTTTTTTCTCTTCCTCTTGTTTTTTTGAAATGGTGTGTTGGGCAGGCTTAATCAAAGGGCCATGGATGCCTGGTGGTTTATCAAGAGGTTGTCTTTTCCTTATTTGATTCTTTTTCTTCTCAAAACCATCCTTACTGTCCTTCCTTCAGTTAAAGTGTCTATCCTGGAGGGTATTTAGCCTTGCAGTGTATCGGCTCCTCCATGTTGACCAGTTTTTCCAACTTTTTTTCTATAATCTATGGGTTTGATCAATCATTTTATTTATATTTCTGTACATATTGTTTTTGTTATAATTCGTGTTAATTTAGTTTTTAAGTATGATTTCTTTTTTATTACCATTAATTCTTATGCTGTCTGGAGACGTTGAGTGAAATCCGAGACCAGTACGTCCTAGATTTCATCAATGTTGTTTACTATATTGCAATATTTGTGGTCTTCATGCAAATATCCAAGACCTTACAGTTGCGTCCAGACAGTATGATATTCTTTTGTGCTCAGAAACTTTGGTTTCTAATATGAGGCACTCATCTGAGCTCTTTATAACTGGTTTTAAGAAGCCAAAAATGTTGAAACGCGATGCCGTCCCTATGGCCAGGGGAATGGCGGTGTATATTAGGACTAAGTACCCTGCTTCTCATAAGTCCTGCTATGAATGTGGATGTCATGAGATTCAGGTAATAAAAGTTTGTGGCAGGCATAACCACTTTTATTTGTGTTCAATCTTCCAGAATCCAGACATGGATGATTCAATCTTCGAGGATCTTTTTACCATTATGGTTAAGATACAAGATGATAGAAAGGCCTTTTTTGTCTTTGTTGGCGATTTCAATGCTCACCATAGGTAGTGGTTAAGTTCTGTTTCCCCCTACTGATCGCCATGGCTTAAGAGCTTTAGACTTTGCCTCTGAATCAGGCTTTGAGAAATTCATCTGGTAACTGCTTGGTCCTTGTATTCACTGACTAACCTTGCATTATAACGAGTAAGGTTTGGTTCTCCAGCCGGCACTTCTGATCATGCCTTGATTTCATTAGTAGTGAAGACTGAGCAGCCTGTCCCTGATGTATCATACCCATGTAAGATTTATATGAAATCTCAAGCAGACCGGTGTGGGATTTTACATGATACTTTTGGCTTGAATTGGCCACAATTGCATAGTAGTGTTGATCCTGTTGTCCCTTTGATTGAGAATCTAGTCAATGTAATTGATAGGCGTATCCCTTCTCGTGTGCTAAGGTACCGAGTGAAGGACAAACCGTGGTTCAATGATGATTGTAGACAAGCTTATTTGGAGAAGCAGGTGCCCTATCATCTTTGGAAGGGTAACAGATCAGATTTGGCCTGGAATAACTATACAGTACTTAGCTTAGAGCTTTTGCTCAGAGAGTTAATGCTTCAACTGAAAAGGAATACAATTTAACCGTAAAAGAAACCCTTTCTGGTGTAGATTCAAAAGTTCTTCCTTTACTTAAACCAGCTGGCTCAGTCACTCACTGTCCAAAGGAAAAGGCAACCCTTTTGGCTGATGTGTTTGACAGTAAACAGAGTAATGAGAAACTCAAACTTCCTCATTCCTGTTTTCTTGAGGCTAAACTAACTAGTTTAGCTTTTCAATCTCGTGAAATTAAAGCTCTGTTGGACCTTGATGCTTATGGAGGTGTAGACTCAAATGGTATTTAATAGGGGTATTACTTTTGGCGTAGCTGAAATGACGAGCCATTAATTTTTAACGAGGGTTAACTACCCACACCGCTAGTGGGGGTTAGGGAGGGTTAGTTGCTACCGCTCCCCCTCACACACCTGTGATTGAGCTCACTTTGCTTTCAGCTCGGATGGTGAATGGTCGTTACTGTTTTTCATCCTCGCCGACAATTGGCAGCCATTAACGGTTTTTGTTTTCTCTTTTTTCCTAGACTGAGTGTGTGTGAAGTTGACTTCTGCGACCATGCGCACCTGCCCTGAACTCTCCGACCGCCCCTGTGGAACATTTGGGTCGGCGTTCGAGAATGATCCTCATGCCCTTTGTCCTTCTTGCAGAGGTCAACAGTGAGATAGTGTCAACAAGTGTAGGGAGTGGTCTTCCCAGTGGGAGAGGTTTTCGCGACGGCGAAAGAATAAGTCCAAGCGGGATATTTCTCCTTCGAAGGTTGCTTCGAAGGAAGGAGACCCAAGGCCTCTTCTTTCGTCGCCCAAACCTCCTCCTAAGCTCCTACTTGGTCGGTCTCTTTCGAGAGACCGTCGAGTAGTAGCGTAGACCAATTTATTTCTGACCAACCCTGGGTCTCGAGGGATGAGGTTGCTTCCCCTAGCGAAGCAGCACCACATCTCCCCCCGGGTGAGGCCTTGTCACTATCCTCCGTAATTCAGATTTGGTCCTCCTTGAGGCTCACGGGTTCGCCCTCCAAGGAGGCATTACTTGAGTTCATCCGTATGGGTGCTTCTGTCAAGCAATCGTCGTCACCGTCAGAGGTAGATCCCCTGACTCTTGTCGACGTTGTTGTGTCAGAGGTGTCTCATGCGACATCACCCATCTCCTCTGCCACTCCAAACTCTACAACTCTAGCTGCCGACTTAGTTTCCCCCATTCCTGACCATCCTCCGAGGGGGAAACTAAGTTCATCATCGATCTCTCCTGCTAGTGTTTCTCTTCCTCCGGGGAGTTCACTTACAGAGACTCCTCTTCTGAGGACTGCTGACGGACAGCTTGCTGATCCAACGGCCCCTAGAGGGTGCATCCGTCGGAAGGCTCGCCTTCCTCTTCGCCTTAGAGGCCTCCCTTCACCTGCGGTGAAGAGGCGCCTCTGGTTAAACATCTTCAATGCAGTCCCCTGCAGAGGATCCTCTAGACCTTCAATCATCCATCACTGCTCGCCCTGCGCACCACGCACCTACGCGCCCTGACCAGCACTCACCACTCATCCTGATGTTCAGCGCTCTCCTGTGCGCCATGCGCACACGCGCCCACGATCACCTGAGCACCCTGTGCAAATACGCTCAGGGTCGCCTACGCGCCAGCTCACCACACCGCACTTGTGCTCTCCTGCACCTATCCACCCACGATCTCCTGCGCCCCACATCACCTGCGCGCCAGGGCTCTCGTGTGCGTCATCTTACGTGCCAACCAACACCTGCGTGCCATCACTCTCCTGCGCACAAGTTTGTAGGTGAGGCGACAACCATATTGCCATCCTCACCTGCGCGCCAACTGTTACCTCTGCGCAGCGCTCGCCAGACCATGTGCACTCGGCTGCACGCACACAGAGATGCGCACGCGCCCTCTCTCCTACGTGCACGAGCCAACACTCCCGCGTGCTCATCATGATTCTCCTGCGCGCGCCAACATTCTCCCGCACACGAGCACGAATATTCTCCCTTGTGCGACCACCGTTATTCTCCCTCGCGCGAGTGCCAATATTTCCCTGCATGCGAGCATGTACACCAACAGGCACATCATCTGGCAAGGTCGCTATCGCCTCATTCCCCTCCTCGCAAGTGTATACCATCACGCATTGTGGGAGAAGGGAAACAATTTCATGCAGAGAGGTTCAGGATCCCTAAGCTATTCCAGTAACTCCTCCCAGGGAATCTTCGGTCCCTTTCCCTTCAGGGGATCTGTCTGACAGTGCATCTGTCATCCAGCAGCCCTGGTTTAATACCTTAATCAGAGCCGTAACCCAGGCTTTCAAGCCTGTACCCCTTTGAAGAGGAAAAGAGGAGTTTCGGACGCGGTCACTTCCCCGAGGCCGAAGCTGACTCCATGCAGACCATTGAGGCAAGTTCCTCCTGTTCCTCAGACAAATTCTCCATCCCTGTTGGACGAAGATCTCCCATCACCCAGGGAACCACGTGAAGGGAGACTCTCCCCCATCGCACCAATGGAGGAAATCTCTCTTCATGCCGAGAGTTCCTCGCAGTCAGAGAACAGAAGGGACATACCACACACATCGATGTTGGAGTCTTACCTCCTTCCCTGGAAGGAATCCAAAGACTCCAAAACCATGCCGAAGTCCCCCACTAGGGCTAGTTTGGAACCAGCCAGCCACTCGGGGAATGTCCGCGACTCTCCCCAAGAAGAGCCTTTGGGGACAGAAGGAGACTTTGCTGTAAGTCCTACAACAGGAGGAGACCAGCAGGAGTCAGAACACACATTCTGGCAGGTTCTGACTCTAATGAGGGTTCTCAACTGGTTTTCCGACCCAGAGATCCCCCCTCGAGAGGGCAAAAAACCCTCAAAGACTAGTGCAGCCCTACCCTGGTCTCAAGGGGTGAAGAGTACCAGGGACAAGATCGCCCAGCAGCTCTCCGAGTTTGCCTTCTCCAACCGTTCCGGTACCACGAACAAGCTCCTCTCACCTCCTCGCCTACAGCAGAGGAGGTACTTTGAGATCCTGGAGGAGCCCAGTTCAGCTCTTCCTCTTCACCACTTGCTGGAAGAGCAGGGGAATTCCTCTTGAGAGACTCTCCAACCGGCAGTTCTCGTTCTCGGAAGCTGAGATCCTTAACCAGGAGAAGGTCACGAAGTATGCTATGCAAGCTACTTCGTGGCTTGATATCTGGTTAGGGACCTTAAGTATCCTGATACGATCCGAGGATTTTTCCACAAACGTACCAAGAAAGTTATGGAAACCTTCCTACTCTCAGATACTCGCACGATCGAGTTTCTTGCCCACCAAGTCTCGAACTTGTGGGCAAATACCATCTTGAAACGTCGAGATGCAGTAGCTGAGAGGTTCCACCAGAAGGTCCCTACCATCGAGATCAATAGGCTCAGACATTCCGCCATAGAGGGGTCCCATCTGTTTGAGCCTAAGGATGTGGAATATGCTGCTGAGAGGTGGAGGAAGTCTCATCAAGACTCCCTCCTCCATAGGGTTTTAACATCTAAGCCCTATAAACTTCCAGCACCACAGCAGTCCTGTCCAACCAAGACCACAATGACGACAAAAACTGCAGCGAAGACAACGGTGTTTAAGCCTTTTCTTGTCAAAGACAGGAAAGGCAAAATGTCCTCCCGGGGAGGGAAAAATCCTAGAGGGAGCAGCCGAGGCTGCAAATGCTAGGATAGGCAGTCCCCCTGCATTTCCAGCAGTGGGGGGATGCCTACAATGTTGCGCAAACAGGTGGAAGCAGCTCAGGGCCGATTCCTGGACAATCTCCGTGATCAGTCTAGGATATCGCGTCCCGTTCATAACATCTCTACCTCCCCTGACCAAGAATCCAGTGTCATTGAACTCCCTTGCCTTGGGATCGGCAAGGGGCCAAGCTCTTCGGGCAGAAGTCCAGACCCTGTTGAAGAAGGGCGCTCTAAAAAGAGGTCCTCGACGGATCCCCAGGCTTCTTCAGTCGACTCTTTCTTGTAAAGAAGGCGTCTTGAGGCTGGAGAGCAGTCATCTACCTCTCAGCTCTGAACAAGTTTGTCAAACAAACTCCGTTCAGCATGGAGATGGCAGACACGGTCAGACTAGCAGTAAGACCGCAAGACTTCATGCGCACACTGGACCTAAACGACGCGTACTTCCAGATCTCAGTCCATCCATCTTCAAGGAAGTACTTAAGATTCAGCCTAGACAACAGCATATACCAGTTCAAGGTGCTGTGCTTCGGTCTTTCCACAGCACCACAAGTCTTCACCAGAGTGTTTACCCTAGTGTCATCTTGGGCACACTGGATTGGCATCCGTGTCCTCCGTTATCTGGACGACTGGCTAATCCTAGCAGACTCTGTGTCAACCCTTCTTCAACACCGATACAAACTTCTGAGACTTTGCCAGGATCTGGGGATCATGGTAAGTCTCGAGAAGTCCTCACTGCTTCCCACTCAAAGACTGGTATACTTAGGCATGATTGTAGACACCATTCTCCACAAAGCCTTCCCATCAGACGACAGGATAGCAAGGCTGAGAAAGCTCGCAAGACCTTTTCTCAGACGAGAAGAACTTCCAGCTCACTCGTGGCTACGTCTCCTCAGTCACCTTTCATCGCTGGCCCGTCTAATTTCCAATGGGCGCCTCAAGATGAGATCCCTCCTGTGGCAACTCAAGTCCCAGTGGAATCAATCACATGACTCCCCGGACATCGAGATCCCCACGGGACCTGCGGAACTGACAGACCTCCAGTCGTGGGTGACAGACGAGAATCTACGAAAGGGAGTGGTCCTTCTCGTCCTCCCCCCGGATTTGATACTGTTTTCAGACGCTTAAAAAAAAAAGGGTGGGGGCCCACGTGCTGCACCACACGACCTCAGGCCTCTGGTCAGAGTCAGAAAAGTGCCTCTACATAAATCTCTTAGAGATGAAGGCCATCTTTGTGGCCATTCAACGGTTCCAGCAGTTCATGGCAAGTCACTCTGTGGTGGTGATGAGCGACAACACCACAGTAGTGGCCTACATCAACAAACAAGGAGGTACTTTTTCGCAGCAACTATCCCGTCGAGCAGTAGAGATACTGAGATGGGTCGAAATCCACTCGATACTACTATTACCATGCTTCATTCCGAGCAAAAGGAATGTTCTTGCCGACAACATGAGCAGAGCATCTCAGATAGTGTGTACCGAGTGGTCTTTGGATCATCTAGTAGCCAACAAAGTCCTGACTTTGTGGGGTTCTCTGACTGTGGACCTCTTCGCAACGGCCCTGGACTTCAGGCTCCCACTGTACTGTCCCCTAGTCCCAGACCCCAAGGCTCTCTGGCAAGATGCTTTCCAACAACGGTGGGACAACATCGACGTTTACGCCTTTCCCCCGTGCTGTCTGATGAGGAGGGTACTCAACAAGACCAGAACATCGGTCAATCTTTCAGTGACCCTCATAGTTTTTCTATGGCATCATGCAGAATGGTTCCCAGACCTTCTGCAACTCCTAACGGAGCCTCTACTCAAACAGCCACATGCCAACATCTTCCACAAAGCCGTAGCTTTGCTGTGACTTCACGCCTGGAGACTATCCAGCATCTCCTCTCTGAGAGAGGAGTTTCGCAACAAGTTGCAATCAGGATGTCTGGACACCTGCGCAAGTCATCCGCAGGGGTCTACCAGGTGAAGTGGCGAGTTTTCTGGGGTTGGTGTCGTGGAAGGGGTATCTCTCCACTCGATGCCATTATTCCAGCTATAGTGGAGTTCCTCATGTATTTGCGTGAAGAAATGCCCCTATCAGTCTCGGCAGTGAAAGGCTATCGCTCAGCCTTAAGCCTCGCCTTCAGACTGAAAGGAATGTACATTTCTTCATTGCTAGAACTTTCTCTACTCATACAGAGTTATGAACTTACCTGCCCCCAGTCAGAAGTGAGACCTCCCCCATGGAACGTGGTTCGAGTTCTCAGGTCTCTTAAGAGACCTCCCTATGAACCATTACGCCAGGCAACAGATCGCTACCTGACTTGAAAGACGGTGTTCCTGCCAGCTTTGGCCTCGGCCAAGCGAGTCAGCGAACTTCATGGTCTCTCATACGGCATCGCCCATTCAAGGGGATGGGGAGAGGTAACGTTCAGCTTCGTCCCTGAGTTTATTGCTAAGACTCATAACCCGGGAGTAGTGGATCCTTGATTCCGCACTGTAATAGATGACCCAGACCATCTCTTACTATGCCCAGTAAGGAGTTTGAGGCTGTACCACAAGAGAACAGCCGCAGCCCGTCCTCGTGTGCCTGCACTATTCGTCAGCATAGGAAGGACCAAGAGGAGGGTCACCAAAATCACCATCTTTGCATGGATTTGCAGGGTCATTGACCTTGCACTGAATCCAGACCCTCCTCCGTCACGTCGCCCCAGAGCACATGATGTCAGGGGCATAGCTACGTCCCTGACTTTCAAAAGAAACTACTCAGTGATGCAGGTTCTTCAAGCTGGGGTGTGGAAACTTCAAAACATATTCACATCCCACTACCTGCAAGACGTGACCCACAGGAGACTTGATACGTTTTCTATTGGTCCTGTGGCGGCTGCACAACAGCTGGTTTTAAACCTCAAGCTCCTTATTGGACAAGTAGCAGAAGGTTGAGGGCATTGTTACCCGGTTTAAGTCTGCATGAATGAAAAGGTTTGACTGGCCCTTATTCTTTTCTTCATTCTCCCCTCTCTTGGGGAAAGCAGCTTCCTGGGTTCTCTGCATAGCTGACCTCAAACCACTTCAGGTAAACCATGCTCCCTTGTGTACCTAGTATTAAGATTAATACTGCTGCGTCCCCATACCCTGACGAGGTGGTATTGGGAAAGTCCTAGTGCACAGTTTTTCCATATAAAGAACTCTGAATAACTTTCTAGGACGAGTCACATTTCTACATACCTTCACACACAGCTTGTGTAGGCAGCGAACCTTGCGTTGCAAGGTTTTAGCGAGGCGCAGGGACTCCTTATTCCTTGAGTGCTAACACACTCAGATAAGGAGCCCCCCGGGGAAAGCCAAAATGCCAGATTGGCTGGGACATCCACCCTTCCTAATGGGTGAGTCACCCCTATTGAATAGCATGGTTTGTATTCCAGTTATGGAACAAATGACAAATTCGTAGATAATTTGTATTTTTCGTAACTATAAAAACCTTAGCTATTTAACCAAACTTGCCCGCCAGCCCTATCCCCCTTGAAGATATCCAAGCAAAGTGAGCTCAATCACAGGTGTGTGAGGGGGAACGGTAGCAAGCTACCCTCCGTACCCCCCGCTAACTAGCGGTGTGGGTAGTTAACCCTCGTTAAAAATTAATGACTCGTTATTTAAGCTACGCCGAAAGTAATACCCCAATTAGATAGCTAAGGTTTGTATAGTTAGGAAAAATACAAATTATCTACGAATTTGTCATGTTTATTTGTAAATTATAATGACATTTTATATTTCATTGTATCTTGATTTCGGAATCTAAAACTAATAATGTTTTAAACAGTTTCACAGTAAAGTAATTGTCATTGTTTATGTTATGTACAGATGAAGGATAAAACGATGAAAAAGAATAAAAATAAAGGAGACAAAGGGAAGAAGTGGGTAAAGGGGAAGGAGTCCGATGCAAGAAAAGAAATGGAACAGATAACACAAGACCCCAGGTTTTCCCATGTTCCCTTTGACCCAAAATTCCGGGATGCACCAAAGAAGGAACGGACAGTCATGCTCGATAGCCGGTTCTCTTCCATGTTCACTGTGAGTGTTTTGTTATACAATGTGTTGTACTTATCTTTTATTTGTGTATTGCTCTATGTAATTAATATCCTCAATTCAAATACTAAAGTTGTAACCTCTTAACCCTTTTACCCCCAAAGGACGTACTGGTACGTTTCACAAAACTCATCCCTTTACCCCCATGGACGTACTGGTATGTCCTTGCAAAATAATGCTATAAAAATTTTTTTTTCATATTTTTAATATTTTTTTGAGAAAATTCAGGCATTTTCCAAGAGAATGAGACCAACCTGACCTCTCTATGACAAAAATTAAGGCTGTTAGAGCAATTTAAAAAATATACAGTATACTGCAAAATGTGCTGGGGAAAAAATAACCCCTTTGGGGTTAAGGGTTGGAAATTTCCAAAGAGCCTGGGGGTAAAAGGGTTAAGTGGCTTAAATTTATTTGCTTTTTAATATGGTAAAACATAATTAGCCTATCTAATTTTGTTAGAATTCATTTCCACGCTTATATTTTAGAGACAGAACTTGAATAGGCAGTTGTTTTGTGTAATAGATTATACTTTTGTTTAGATATTCCTGTAGTTTTCAGTATACAGTACAGTATTGTATATTGAGCAAAACTTGTCTGTTTTGGTTTGGTTTACAGACATGCATGAAAAATTTTGAAAATTTTTGGGCATAACTTACTGAAATGTGTTATACAACCATTCCTACGCCCTACTTATGTAAAGGTATTATTGAAAACAAGTTAAAAGATAACTACTCTTTCATCCTAGGCCAGAAGGCAATTGGTGAACACCACTGATTGAAGTAAATAGGCTAGTTGTCTCATTGTGCAAGTTTTCTACCAGTTTGGAGGCTTGCTTCTTTCATCACAGTCTAGGCATTATTTTTTAACTGCTTCATATTGAAATTAAAGGAAATATTGAAATGGATGTGGAAGTTTTATTTGGAATTTCATTTTCCATGTGGAAAACTTTTGAGATGTGGTTTTGATTTTAAAGTGGTACAGTATTCTCTTTGGCCAGGATGGGAATTTTACTACTCAATTGCACTTACTAAAATTGATGAGATTTCCAGGATGAAAAGTTTCACGAAAAGTCAACAATGGATCCCAGAGGAAGGACTGCAAGTTACTCTACAAAGGAGGACCTCCGTCAGTTTTATCGGACCGCTTCTGGCGATAGCGCTAGCGACAGTGAAGAGGAGGAAAAGTCAGAGGAAGAGGAGGAAATTACCGAGACAACACCTGGTAAATTGCTTACTGTGTACTTAATGTATATAATATTTTAAAATGTCAATATCCATCTTGTCATGTTAACATTTCAGGACATACAGTAAAGTAGTAACTTCAATAGAATATTACATGTGCCTGCACGAATTCAAATCAAACCTTTTTTTTTACATATACCTTTCTACTGTATTTACAAAGACAAACAGTACAAACCCAAAGTTGACATAACCGTAGAAGTAATAGTACAGTAGTGGGTACTTAAATGAGGTGGTAATGTGTATTGCATAATAACTAGATGTTTTGCCTACCATATGTGCTTAATATTGGATGTGTATTCTTATTTTATACCTTGTAATCATTATCAATATTTTTATGTTTAGCTTTCCCATTTTAGTTAATTATGTAAGTTCACTCTAGCCTCTTTATGATCACTGTACACTTACAACTGAATTGGAATCGGATCAAGGTTTTCATGAATGCTTAAACAGTGCTTGGCTATGCTTTTATAAATTTGTGAAGTTATATGCAAAGTTACAGTTGTTCCCATACTAAAAAACCTTCTGTTATTTATTTGTATTATCTTTCGGCAAAGCTGTAAGGTAGCCATTAGACTTAAAGGGCCAGGTGGCAACCCTGCAAAACTGCATGAGCTTGTAAGTTGGGGGAGGGGGGTTGCTTGTGGGTACCCAGCCACCTCTATATATACTCTCACAGCTGTAAGGTACGTCAATTTTTCTTTTGGCTCGGTAGAGATCAGACGTGTTGTCTCTCTCCCTAGACTGTCATTGCACTTTTTGATCTTTTTCTTTTCATGTGTGTTTGTTTCTCTATCAGCTCGCTTCATTCTTGGCAAGAGGAATGTGCTCGCGGACAATCTGAGGAGAGCGACTCAAATATTACGCTCCGAATGGTCTTTCAATCGTCAGATAGCCAACAAAGTCCTGACTGTGGCGTTCCCCGACTGTAGACCTGTTCGCAACATCTCTGAACAACAAGTTTCCGCTGTACTGTTTTCCAGTCCCGCACCCTTAGGCTTTATGGCAGGATGCATCTCAACGATGGTGGGACAACATCGACGCGTACGCCTTTCCCCCATTTTGTCTGATGAGAAGACTGCTCAACAAGACCAGAGCATCCAAAGGTCTAATGATGACCCTTGTAGCTCCTCTATGGCATTATGGTTTCTGGACCTCCTGCAACTTCTAGTACAGTAGATCTATTGCGAGAGCTTCCTCCACAACCACATCTACTCAAACAACCACACATGAACATCTTTCACAAAACCGTGCAGGTGCTTTGACTTCATGCCTGGAGACTCCAGTGTCTCCTCTCTCAGAAGGGCTTTTCACGACAAGTTGCGGAAAGAATGTCAGGTTACTTGCTTAAGTCCCCAGGTTTAGTCTACCAGGCTAAATGGAGAGTCTTTTGTGGTTGGTGTCGTGGAAGGAATATCTCTCCACTCGATGCCACTTCCAGTAATAGCAGAGTTTCTTGTATACCTTCGGGAGGAAAAGCTTCTTTCTGTCTCGGCGGAGGAGTTGACATTTCCTCTTTGTTGGAGCTTTCTTTACTCATATGGAGTTATGAGATCACTTGCCCTCAGTCAGAGATCAGGCCTCCTCCTTGGAACGTAGTTCATGTCCTGAGATCCTTAAAAGAACCTCCCTATAAACCATTACGCCATGCAACTGACCGAAACCTCACTTTGAAGACGACGTTCCTGCTCACTTTAGCAATGGCAAAGAGAGTCGGCGAACTTCATGACCTCTCGTATGACATCGCCCATTCAAGGGGATGGGTGGAAGTGACACTCAGCTTCGTCCCCGAGTTCATTGCTAAGACTCAAACTCCGGGGGTACTGGACCAAAGATTTAGGCCCTTTCAGATTGCGAGTCTCAGTTCTGTAACCAATTATCCAGATCAGTTGTTACTATGTCCAGTGAGGAGTTTGAGATACTATCTTAAACGCACTGCAGCAACGCAGCCCCAACTAACACCTCTGTTTGTTAGCTCATAGAGAGTAAAGAGGAGGCTCACTAAGAACACTGTCTCCTCCTGGATCCTCCAGGTGAACGAAAGAGCCTTGGCTCCCGGTCCTCATCCGTCTCGCCGACCTAGAGCCCATGATGTCAGGGGAATTAGTACATCCTTGGCATTTGAACGCAACTTTTCCGTGTTGCAAGTACAGTACTACAAGCAGGTGTGTGGAAGAGGCAAACTACTTTCACACCCCATTACTTGGAAGACTTGACCCACAGAAGACTCGATACGTTCACTATCGGTCCTGTGGTGTCTGCTCAACAAGTGGTTTAAGAATACTTCAGGCTCCTTGATGGACTAGTAGCATTTGTTTGAGGGCATTGGTTACCCAGGTTAAGACTGGGATGAATGAGAGTATGTCTGGCTTTCCTTTCATCTTCCCCTCCCTTAGGGTACAGCACCATGGGTCCCTCTGCAAGCTGGCTTCAACCTCTGCAGGTAATTATCACTTCCCTTGTGTAGCCTAGTATAAGTCATAAATTTATATACTGTCCACGTCCTCATTGCTTTCTGAGTGGTAAGCAATGGGAAACGTCTTGTTTTTCTATATATAAAGTCAGAATGTGTTTTTACAAGATGACAAACTCTCATCACACTGAATTGCACAGGCCGCTATCATACTCGCTTTGTATATTTTAGCGAGGTGTTAAAGTTTCCCCTAGACCACAGTCTTATACTGTATTAGGTAAAACCAGGTCAATGTCCATGCCAGACCTAGTACTTCCACCCACCTAAGAGTGAGTCATCCAAATAAATAACGGAAGGTTTGATAGTATGGGAAGAAATGACAAAATCGGATATAATTTGTATTTTTCCCTAATACAAACCTGGAGTTTTTTATATAAATTGGCCCGCCATCATCTGTCCCCCAGAAGTCCTGCCTGTAATCAAAAGTGATATAGCTCACAGCTGTGAGAGTATATATAGAGGCAACTGGGTACCCCCCAGCCACCCCCAGCCTACCGCTCAAGTGGTTAGGCAGGGTTGCCACCTCGCACTTCAAGTCTAATGGCTACTTTCCAGCTTTGCCGAAAGATAATCTAAATAAATAACTCCAGGTTTGTATTAGTTAGGGAAGAATACAAGCTATATCCGAATTTGTCATATATTATATTTAGTTTAGGTTGTGTTTACACGTTCTGCAGAAATATTCCTTAATGAACAAGAATTTTAACTCGGTGCAGGTACCACATCTAGTAATAGCTTTACAGTTCCTTATCATTTGAGCATGGTTACTAGAAAACTTGGAAATTGGCTGCATCCATTGTAAATCCTTATTTATCAATGAAAGTAACAGATTTTGCTCTTCATGATCAAGTCATATTTTTATATGATTCATTCGGTCCTGATTTATAGTACCTTTGCTTTTCTGTTAGTGGTGAAAGGAAGTTTGGAGAGGATGCGCTTGAATATGTTTTAAGACTGGGTCTCTTGAATTTTCCATTGTGCTCTTGGTGGCAAAGTAAACTGAGGGCTGTGGACTGGTCATCAACCTCTATCCTCTGAGTCAGTTTGTTCAACATACAATGTTAGGATGGAAACTGTACATCCTGTAAAGTTCTGAGCTCCACCAGAAAAGAAACTTTGATGCTCTCACTGGATCTGAACGATGCCTACTTTCATGCACCCATTCATCAATCCATTTGGAAGTGCTTTCACTTCCTCAACGATACGGTGCACCAGTTCAAGCCGTTGTGTTTCAGGCTGTCTACAGTGAAGTCTTTTGACTGAATGGTGTAGATCTTTCCTCCTCAAGGAAGTTTTTTATGCTCTTGAGAAACTTCAAGCAGTTTTGCCTCATTTATGAGACATTAAGCTCCTGGAGTGGATGTGACCTTTGCTCTGAAGACCCTTACGTATACCCCATATGAGTTTTTGATATCGTCAGGCAGAGATCTGATTCTCAAGTTTGTCTTTTTGCTAGCCTTAGTATTATTGATGAGAGTTATCAAGTTTCACATTTTCTGTTATGTAATAACATAATCTTAGGGTTGGAAGGACTGTTAGTTCATAGCTAAAACCTAGAATCCATCGAGAGACAACACCAACTTTAAGACCCTCTCCCCTCCCTCTTACCAAGAAGTGTTGAGTTATAATTGAGAGGAGATGCCTGTCTGTCCATAGAGGACTGTGCTAGGCTTTTTGAAGAGGACTCTAAATCTCAGGCCTCGGTGTTAGCATCTCTTCCTTAGCACTGGCAGAATGAAGAAAGGTATTGAAGAACGCAATCTCTTTCTGGTTTCAATAGACAATTAAGAGAATATGCTTCGACCTTTGAGGCAGATGAGGTACCAGATTGAACAAGAGCTCGTGAAATCAAGAGTTTTGATTACACTTAAACTCTGGAGAATCTGCAGTCAAACATGTGTTAAAGGAATTTGGAAGTGTTAGATCACCTTCAAACCCTTTCCAATCATATCAATGAGTACTTGAACTAGTTTTGTTCTTGGTCCTGTGGTGGGGACTCAAATAGTTATGTAGCCAGCCCAGCTCTTATACAGGTCAGGAAGCATCTTGTCTATGGCAACGTGACTAGCTTAGGAAGTATTTGTATCTTTACATGTTGGAATTGACAGAATGTATCTATAAGAAGTAGTTCCCTCCCATCCCATCCTTCCTATATGTAACAGTTGAATTTTTTCACCAAGTTATATCAATTTATTTCATAAATATTGGTTTTTGGTTTGGTTTATTTTGCTGTACTGTAGCCAACAATGAATCTTATTTAATTTTAGCTACTAACAAATTGATACAATTTCAGTTAGTCAGGATGCTTCCACCAAATGCAAAGAAGTTTCTTCTGATATTCTGGAGAGATTGCAAGACATGACCCAAGATTACGCAAGAGGTGCCGTCATGTTTTCGGATGATTCTTCAGATGACGATTCTTCGTCGGAGGAGGAGGTGGAAAGAGAGAAAGAGTTTGATTGGGGAGAGTTAGATCAAGATGCCATATGGGATACTCAGCAGGAATTTGAAGTGAGTGTTTTGTTATATTTTAGATTTAAATTCAACATATCTATTCCATTAAGAAGGTACAATGTGGTCTGTACTTTATTTAGACACATCGTAGATAGAACAGAAGTCCAAGATATTTATTTAGCATTATTTTCATCTTGGTTGCAAATATTATAGTTTGATGATGACAATAGTGTAATTTGGAGGTCTAATTTTGATGATGTCGTCGTCTTATGAATTACCGTACCTAATAATGACCATCCTCAAACCCTTTTAATTAGCAAAATTTAAATGCATCCTTATAGAGGATTGCAGGCCTTGAAAAAGTCTTTAGTGGGAATTACATGAATTTGATTAAAATTTTTCAATATTAAACTTACCCGATAATCATGTAGCTGTCAACTCCGTTGCCCGACAGAATTCTACGGAAGGGATACGCCAGCGATCACTATACTAGAAGGGGGTGTACTCACCAGCGCCACCTGTGGCCAGGTACTGCAGTACTTCTTGTTGACACCACCTCAATTTTTCCTCTGTCGTGCTTCCGGCAAGACGTTCAATCAATCCCCGGGCTTCTACAACCGTCTCTTTCTGGTGGCCAAGAAGACAGGAGGTTGGAGACCGGTGCTGGACGTCAGCGCGCTCAATGCTTATGTCACCAAGCAGACGTTCACTATGGAGACGACGAAGTCGGTCCTAGCAGCGGTCAGGCAGGAGGACTGGATGGTCTCGTTGGATCTGAAAGACGCTTACTTTCACGTTCCTATTCATCCAGACTCCCAACCTTTCCTGAGATTCGTTTTTGGAAAGGTTGTGTACCAATTCCAAGCCCTGTGTTTTGGCCTAAGCACAGCTCCTATGGTGTTTACGCATCTGATGAGGAATATTGCAAAATTCCTCCACTTATCGGACATCAGAGCCTCCCTTTATTTAGACGACTGGCTGTTAAGAGCCCCCACAAGTCGTCGCTGTCTGGAGAGTCTCAACTGGACTTTGGACTTGATCAAGGAACTGGGTCTATTGGTCAACTTAGAAAAGTCCCAGCTCATTCCCTCCCAATCCATCGTTTACCTGGGAATGGAGATTCGGAGTCAGGCTTTTCGGGCTTTTCCATCGGCCCCAAGGATAAGCCAAGCCCTAGAATGCATCCTGAGCATGCTGAAGAGGAACAGTTGCTCGGTGAGACAGTGGATGAGTCTAACAGGGACCCTGTCATCGTTAGCCCTGTTCGTCAAGTTAGGGAGACTCCACCTCCGCCCTCTCCAATTCCATCTAGCAGCTCACTGGGACAAGGATTTGACGCTCGAAGCAGTCTCTATTCCTGTCACCAAAGAGATGAAGACTACTCTCTTGTGGTGGAAGACCAACATCCTTCTCAAGGAGGGTCTATCGTTAGCGATTCAGACCCCCAATCTTCATCTCTTTTCGGGCGCATCAGACTCGGGCTGGGGCGCGACCTTGAACGGACAGGAATGCTCGGGAACATGGAACAAGGAACAGGAAACGCTCCACATCAACTGCAAGGAGCTGCTGGCAGTTCATCTGGCCTTAATGAACTTCAAGTCCCTCCTGTTAGACAAGGTGGTGGAGGTGAACTTCGACAACACCACAGCCTTGGCTTACATCTCCAAGCAGGGAGGGACCCATTCGAGGAAGCTGTACGAGATAGCAAGGGACCTCCTCATTTGGTCAAGAAGTCTAAATCTCACTCTGGTAACGAGGTTCATTCAGGGCAACATGAACGTCTCAGCAGATCGCCTCAGCAGGAAAGATCAAGTCATCCCCACGGAATGGACCCTTCACAAGAGCGTGTGCAACAGACTTTGGACCTTGTGGGGTCAGCCTACGATAGATCTGTTCGCCACCTCCATGACCAAGAGGCTTCCTTTGTACTGTTCCCCAGTTCCAGACCCAGCAGCAGTTCACGTGGATGCTTTTCTGCTGAATTGGTCCCATCTCGACCTATATGCATTCCCGCCGTTCAAGATCATCAACAGAGTCATTCAGAAGTTCGTCTCGCACGAAGGGACACGGCTGACGCTGGTTGCTCCCCTTTGGCCTGCAAGAGAATGGTTCACAGAGGTACTACAATGGCTGGTCGACGTTCCCAGGACTCTCCCTCTAAGAGTGGACCTTCTACGTCAACCTCACGTAAACAAGGTACACCCAAACCTCCACGCTCTTCGTCTGACTGCCTTCAGACTGTCGAAAGATTCGCTAGAGCTAGAGGCTTTTCGAAGGAGGCAGCCAGAGTGATTGCCAGAGCAAGGAGGGTATCCACTCGTAGAGTCTACCAATCCAAGTGGGAAGTCTTCCGAAGCTGGTGCAGAGCCAATGCAGTTTCCTCTACCAATACCTCTGTAACCCAAGTAGCTGACTTCCTATTACATCTAAGGAATGTGAGATCCCTTTCGGCTCCTACGATTAAAGGGTACAGAAGTATGTTGGCTTCAGTTCTCCGCCACAGAGGTTTGGACCTTTCCTCCAATAAGGACCTTCAAGACATCCTTAAATCTTTCGAGACTTCTAAAGAACGTCGTTTATCCACTCCAGGCTGGAATCTAGACGTAGTCTTAAGGTTCCTTATGTCTCCTAGGTTCGAACCTCTCCAGTCAGCTTCCTTCAAAGACCTTACTATCAAAACTCTTTTCCTCGTCTGCCTTGCAACAGCTAAAAGAGTTAGTGAGGTTCACGCCTTCAGCAAGAACATTGGGTTCACATCCGAATCAGCAACATGTTCTTTACAGCTCGGATTTTTAGCTAAGAATGAACTTCCTTCACGTCCTTGGCCTAGATCGTTCGAAATTCCTAGCCTTTCCAACATGGTGGGTAACGAGCTAGAAAGAGTTCTTTGCCCTGTCAGAGCTCTGAAATACTATCTTAATAGGTCAAAACCTATACGAGGACAGTCAGAAGCCTTATGGTGTGCAATCAAGAAACCTTCGATGCCTATGTCCAAAAACGCAGTTTCGTATTATATAAGGCTTCTGATTAGAGAAGCCCATTCTCACATGAAGGATGAAGACCTTGCTTTGCTGAAGGTAAGGACCCACGAAGTGAGAGCTGTAGCCACTTCGATGGCCTTTAAACAGAACCGTTCTCTGCAGAGCATTATGGATGCAACTTATTGGAGGAGCAAGTCAGTGTTTGCATCATTTTATCTTAAAGATGTCCAGTCTCTTTACGAGAACTGCTACACCCTGGGACCATTCGTAGCAGCGAATGCAGTAGTAGGTGAGGGCTCAGCCACTACATTCCCTTAATCCCATAACCTTTTTTAACCTTTCTCTTGAATGCTTTTATTGTTGTTTTTTGGGTTGTTACGGTAGGCTAAGAAGCCTTCCGCATCCTTTTTGATTTGGCGGGGGGTCAATTCGTTCTTGAGAAGCGCCTAGGTTAGAGGTTGTGTAGAGGTCCTTTAGTATGGGTTGCAGCCCTGTATACTTCAGCACCTTAGGGTTGTTCAGCCTCCTAAGAGGAACGCTGCGCTCAGTAAGGAAGACGAACTTATTAAAGGCAGAGTAATGGTTCAAGTCGACTTCCTTACCAGGTACTTATAATTTCATTGTTATTTTGAATAACTGATAATATGAAATACGGGATACTTAGCTATCTTATAGTCATGTACACTGGTTTTCACCCACCTCCCTGGGTGTGAATCAGCTACATGATTATCGGGTAAGTTTAATATTGAAAAATGTTATTTTCATTAGTAAAATAAATTTTTGAATATACTTACCCGATAATCATGATTTAATTGACCCACCCTTCCTCCCCATAGAGAACCAGTGGACCGAGGAAAAATTGAGGTGGTGTCAACAAGAAGTACTGCAGTACCTGGCCACAGGTGGCGCTGGTGAGTACACCCCCTTCTAGTATAGTGATCGCTGGCGTATCCCTTCCGTAGAATTCTGTCGGGCAACGGAGTTGACAGCTACATGATTATCGGGTAAGTATATTCAAAAATTTATTTTTCAATATTAAACTTACCCGATAATCATGTAGCTGTCAACTCCGTTGCCCGACAGAATTCTATGGAGGGATACGCCAGCTATCACAATACTAGAAGGGGGTGTACTTACCAGCGCCACCTGTGGCCAGGTACTCAATCATTTGTTGTTGACACCTCCTCAATTATTCCTCTGTCGTGCTTCCGGCTAGACGTTCTGGGATACGCTTATGGTCTTCGAGTTTATTCACGGATATTTGGTGAAGTATTCTCTCAGATTAACGGCTGTCGCTTTACTGGAATCCTTTTTATATTAGCTAGATAGCTTTTATATAATACTGATTAACGGTTAATGAATTTTGCTTGTTTTTGGATCACCCTTTGGCTAACTCTTTGAAACAAGATGTCTGACGTTTCGCAAGCCCCCTCCCATAGACGATGTAGGTCTTGCAATAGGCGTATTCCGAAGGCCTCGGTAGATCCTCACACCGCTTGTTCTGACTGTAGGGACAGGCCCTGTCTATTAGAAAATCGATGTGAGGAATGCGCCGGACTTTCGGAATTGGAATTTGTCCGTCTTTTAAAATATTCATCTAAGTTAGAGAGAGGTAGAGTTAGGAGAAGTTCTTCTCACTCTTCTATGTTTTCCTCACCTCATGATCCCCTACCTTTTCCTACCCCTGTAGTGGCTACCTCCGAACCTACTGTGTGCCCTCCGCCTGATATGTCAATTGTTTTGCGTGCTATTCAGGCTTTAGGAGATAAAGTAGAATCAGTGGTAAGTGACCATAAGTCTCTGATGGCCGAGGTTAAAGAACTGAAGGTCAAGAGTGCAGTGGGTGGATATAGTGCCAGTGCTGTGACGAGTGCTAGTGTCGGTGCAGTGCCAAGTGCTAGTGGTGCCAGTGTGGTGCGTGAGGATTTTTCTGTGCGAGCCAGTCGTCCTCCCAGTCCGGGACCTCTTGCAAGCTCCCATGCCCAGGGGAGAAGCAATGTCGAAGGGCTTAAGGGTTCGACAGGCCTTGTTAGGCGCACAGAACTATCCTCGGTGGTTGCGGGCGTGTCTTCCTTAGACCGTCACTCCCACCTGCAGACGATTGAGCCCGTCTTCTCGTCCGCTGATCAACTAGCAGGGAAGAAACGTTGGTCTCAGGTCTCGAGACCGCTTAAACGTAGAGTTCAGTCCGCGAGTGCTCAGCCAGGTTGCAGTCATTGGCTCAGCTCTGACTCGCCTCAGTCATCTGTCGACTGTACTCCGCCCAAGAGGAGTAAGGTTCTGCCAAAACAGAGCCCGACTGTGACTTTACCTCAGTCTGTTATCGTTTCTGCCGACCCCAAGTGGACCCTGCTTCAGTCCATGCAAGCTCAGCTTTCGGACTTGATGCGTGAGTGTCGGGCTGAGAGTGTTGCACCTCCTCCTCCGCCTACATTCCCTCCGCCTGTTCTCGCTCCGCCTGTGCTCGCCCAGCCTGCACCTGCTCCGCCTGGTCGCAGCACCATCTGCCAGGCGTACGATGTTGAGCCACTTTCGGAGTTCGCTGTTCCCAGTGTTGTTCAGCCTCAGCCTTCTTTAAGGCAACCCTTGCTTTGGAATCAGGAGAGTTATTCCACTCTTCCTCCGCCTCCCCTTGCTGCTCCACCAGTGGTGCAACTCTCGGTTGGGGTACAACAACCTCTCCCCTCCGTGAGTCTGTCTGCTCAACCATCGCTGCAGCGAGCTCAACCCTCCTCAAGGCAAGCTCCTCTACACCCTGGACTTGCGCCTCAGGAGCCTCAGCTTGCGAGAACTTTACCTTGTTCTGCGCAGCCTCAACCTCTTCATGCTCCACTCATCTCACAGGAACAGGAACGGACTACTCCGCCTCCGTCCTCCGCTCAGCTTGTGCAATCCTTGGGTTCAACTCTTGCTAGGAGTCAACCTCCTTCACCCATGCGCCTGCCTTCTGCTTCGTCTGTTGTTCAGCCTTTGCAGTCTGAGCCTCAGGTTTTCCCTCAACAGTTACAGGAAGAGGAAACCTCTGTTATTGTTCCTACCCGTTCTGACTCTGCGGTTCAGCATTCTGGTCCGATCGCTTCGCTACCCTCTGCTGATGAGGTGTCGGATGATGAGGAGGCACACCTTGATCCCTCATCAGACGTGGAAGAGTCTAAGCTTTCTCCATTGTCGATTGATTTTCGAAAGGTCTTGGCTCTACTCAGGGAGATTTACCCAGACCACTTCGTCTCTGCTATTCCCCGCTCTCCTCCATCTGAGTTTTCGCTGGGCGTACAACAAGCTAAGTCCAACTATACTAAGCTTGTCCTAGCTAGATCCTCCAAGAGGGCTTTAAGGATCTTAGGGGAGTGGCTGCAGTCTAAACAACACCTTGGCAAGACTTCCTTCATGTTCCCTCCAACGAAGCTCGCTTCGAAAGGTTGCGTTTGGTATGCCACAGGGGAAGCACCAGGCTTGGGAGTACCTGCCTCTGCCCAGGCTGACTTCTCAAGTCTGGTGGACTCGCCTCGGAGGACTGCTATGAGACGCTCGAAGGTTTGTTGGACCTTCTCAGACCTGGATCATCTTCTGAAAGGGTTGTTCAGAGCTTTTGAAATGTTCAACTTTCTCGACTGGTGCCTGGGAGCCCTCAGCAAGAAAACCTCTCCTGCGGACAAAGACTCTGCCATGCTAATCATGTCCTGCATGGATAAGGCCATCAGAGATGGATCGGGTGAGCTAGCGTCGTTATTTGTATCAGGGGTGTTGAAGAAAAGGGAACAACTGTGTACCTTCCTTTCCGCCAGCATTACACCGTGCCAACGGTCACAACTCCTTTTTGCTCCACTCTCAAAGTTCCTCTTTCCCGAGGAGCTAGTTAAGGACTTGTCGGCTGCCCTGATACAAAAGGACACGCACGATCTTGTAGCCTCATCGGCTCGTAAGTCTAAGGTTGCCACCTCAGTCCCCAAGACTTATCGCTCCCCAGTGGCTGATACCCCGGCTACGAGGTTCATACCGCCCTTTCGTGGTAGAGCCCCCAGCCGAGGAAGCTCCCGTCCAGACTCTCACAGGAGCAAGTCTAGGAAAGGATCCAGGACATCTAAGGGAAAGAACTGACTCTCAGATTCTCCAGACAACAGTAGGAGCCAGACTCAAGATCTTCTGGCGAGCCTGGGAGAAGAGAGGTGCAGACGCACAGTCTGTCAGTTGGCTGAGGTACGGTTACAGGATTCCATTCTGCCTCAAACCACCTCTGACCACATCGCCCATCAACCTCTCTCCCAACTACAAAGAAGAGGACAAGAGGCTAGCATTGCAACAGGAGGTGTCGCTACTTGTGCAGAAGAAGGCAGTGGTTATAGTCCGGGACCATCAATCCCCGGGCTTCTACAACCGTCTCTTTCTTGTGGCCAAGAAGACAGGAGGTTGGAGACCGGTGCTGGACGTCAGCTCTCTCAACGAGTATGTCACCAAGCAGACGTTCACGATGGAGACGACCAAGTCGGTCTTAGCAGCGGTCAGACAGGAGGACTGGATGGTCTCGTTGGACTTGAAAGATGCATACTTTCACGTTCCCATTCATCCAGACTCCCAACCTTTCCTGAGATTCGTTTTCGGAAAGGTTGTCTATCAGTTCCAAGCCCTGTGTTTTGGCCTAAGCACAGCTCCTATGGTCTTTACTCATCTGATGAGGAATGTAGCGAAATTCCTACACTTATCGAACATCAGAGCCTCCCTCTACCTAGACGACTGGCTGTTGAGAGCCTCCACGAGTCGTCGTTGTCTGGAGAACCTCAATTGGACTTTAGATTTAATCAGAGACCTAGGTCTATTAGTCAATTTAGAGAAATCTCAACTCATTCCCTCCCAATCCATTGTGTACCTGGGAATGGAGATTCAGAGTCGGGATTTTCGGGCTTTTCCATCGGCCCCCAGGATAAACCAAGCCCTAGAGTGCATCATGAGCATGCTGAAGAGGAGCAATTGCTCAGTGAGACAGTGGATGAGTCTCACAGGGACCCTCTCATCACTGGCCCTGTTTGTCGAGCTAGGGAGACTCCACCTCCGCCCTCTTCAATTCCACCTTGCGGCTCATTGGGACAAGGGCTCGACTCTAGAAGCAGTCTCTATCCCTATCAACCAAGAGATGAAGACCACTCTCCTGTGGTGGAAGCACAATCTCCTTCTCAAGGAGGGTCTATCATTGGCCATCCAGACCCCCCATCTTCATCTCTTCTCAGATGCATCGGACTCGGGCTGGGGTGCGACCTTGGACGGACGGGAATGCTCAGGAGTATGGAACAAGGAACAAGGATTACTCCACATCAACTGCAAGGAACTGTTAGCAGTTCATCTAGCCCTGTTGAACTTCAAGTCCCTCCTGCTAGGCAAAGTGGTGGAGGTGAATTCAGACAACACCACAGCCTTGGCTTACATCTCCAAGCAAGGAGGGACCCATTCGAGGAGCCTTTACGAGATCGCAAGGGACCTCCTCATTTGGTCAAGAGGTCTAAACCTCTCTCTGGTCACGAGGTTCATCCAGGGCGATATGAATGTTTCAGCGGATCGCCTCAGCAGAAGGAATCAGGTCATTCCCACGGAATGGACCCTCCACAAGAGTGTGTGCAACAGACTTTGGACCTTGTGGGGTCAACCTACCATAGATCTGTTTGCCACCTCCATAACCAAGAGACTTCCGCTTTATTGTTCCCCTGTTCCAGACCCTGCAGCGGTTCATGTGGATGCTTTTCTTCTGAACTGGTCCCATCTCGACCTGTATGCATTCCCTCCGTTCAAGATAATAAACAAAGTTCTGCAGAAATTCGTCTCGCACGAAGGGACACGGCTGACGCTGGTTGCTCCCCTTTGGCCTGCAAGAGAATGGTACACAGAGGTACTTCAATGGCTAGTCGACTTCCCCAGGACTCTACCTCTAAGAGTGGACCTTCTACGTCAACCACACGTAGACAGGTTGCATCCAAACCTCCACGCTCTTCGACTGACTGCCTTCAGACTGTCGAAAGATTCGCTAGAGCTAGAGGCTTTTCGAAGGAGGCAGCCAGTGCGATTGCCAGAGCTAGAAGAATTTCCACTCGTAAAGTCTACCAGTCTAAGTGGGAGGTCTTCCGAAGCTGGTGTAGAGCCAATTCAATATCCTCTACCAATACCTCTGTGATCCAAATAGCTGACTTCCTTCTTCATCTTAGGAATGAGAGATCCCTTTCAACACCTACGATTAAAGGATATAGGAGCATGTTGGCCTCAGTTCTCCGCCACAGGGGTTTGGACCTGTCTTCCAACAAGGACCTTCAAGACATTCTCAAGTCTTTTGAGACGTCTAAAGAACGTCGTCTTTCCACTCCAGGCTGGAATCTAGATGTAGTCTTAAGGTTCCTTATGACATCTAGGTTCGAACCTCTCCAGTCAGCTTCCTTCAAGGATCTTACCCTCAAGACTGCTTTTCTCGTTTGCCTTGCAACAGCTAAGAGAGTCAGTGAGGTTCATGCCTTCAGCAAGAACATTGGTTTCACAACCGAATCTGCAACATGTTCTTTTCAGCTTGGATTCCTAGCAAAGAACGAGCTTCCTTCACGTCCTTGGCCTAGATCGTTCGAAATACCTAGCCTCTCCAACATGGTAGGTAACGAACTTGAGAGAGTTCTTTGCCCTGTCAGAGCTCTCAAATATTATCTGAAGAGGTCTAAACCTATTCGAGGACAGTCAGAAGCCTTATGGTGTGCCATCAAGAAACCCTCGAGACCCATGTCCAAGAATGGGCTTTCGTACTATATAAGGCTTCTGATCAGAGAAGCACACTCTCACTTAAAGGAGGAAGACCTTGCATTGCTGAAGGTAAGGACCCACGAAGTAAGAGCTGTAGCTACTTCGTTGGCCTTTAATAAAAACCGTTCTCTGCAGAGCATAATGGATGCAACCTATTGGAGGAGCAAGTCAGTGTTTGCATCATTTTATCTGAAAGATGTCCAGTCTCTTTACGAGAACTGCTACACCCTGGGACCATTCGTAGCAGCGAGTGCAGTAGTAGGTGAGGGCTCAGCCACTACATTCCCTTAATCCCATAACCTTTTTTAACCTTTCTCTTGAATACTTTTATTGTTGTTTTTATGGTTGTTACGGTAGGCTAAGAAGCCTTCCGCATCCTTGGATTTGGCGGGTGGTCTATTCATTCTTGAGAAGCGCCTGGGTTAAAGGTTTGGTAGAGGTCCTTTAGTAGGGGTTGCAACCCCGTGTACTTTGGCACCTTTGGGTTGATTCAGCCTCCAAGAGGAACGCTGCGCTCAGTAAGGAAGACGAACTTTAAATAAAAGGCAGAGTAACGGTTCTATTCGACTTCCTTACCAGGTACTTATTATTTCATTGTTATTTGAGATAACTGTTATATGAAATATGGGATACTTAGCTATCCTTTAATCATGTACACTGGTTTTCACCCACCTCCCTGGGTGTGAATCAGCTACATGATTATCGGGTAAGTTTAATATTGAAAAATGTTATTTTTATTAATAAAATAAATTTTTGAATATACTTACCCGATAATCATGATTTAATCGACCCTCCCTTTCCTCCCCAGAGAGAACCAGTGGACCGAGGAATAATTGAGGAGGTGTCAACAACAAATGATTGAGTACCTGGCCACAGGTGGCGCTGGTAAGTACACCCCCTTCTAGTATTGTGATAGCTGGCGTATCCCTCCATAGAATTCTGTCGGGCAACGGAGTTGACAGCTACATGATTATCGGGTAAGTATATTCAAAAATTTATTTTATTAATAAAAATAAAATTTTACTAATGAAAATAACATTTTGGTAGATTTTTTTTTCCTGTTTTGATTGTACTTCAGTTATTAGTAAAATAATAATGTAGTTTATTAAGATGTAATTCTATTTAAGGATAAATAGAACTACCATATATTAATTTTGTCTATGTCAATAAAAAAAGAAAGGACATTGGTAAACTCAACTCATGTTTTGTAACCCTAAAAAGTTCCCCAAATTTTTTGGTTTGTATGGTAATTTTGATAATATTATTAGTGCATTATATGTTGGAAATCTTCACTAAATTATATTTTTCAGGAAACTTCTCGCATTGCTGTTTGTAACTTGGACTGGAATCACATCAAGGCAGTTGATATTATGGTGGTGTTCCACTCCTTTTGCCCAAGGGGTGGATCTGTTAAGAAAGTCACCATTTATCCATCCGAATTCGGGAAGGAACGCATGGCAGAAGAAGATCGCTTTGGACCGAAGGAACTCACTACGGAGACTGTGGGTGAAAATAACCAAGACATCGATGACAATGACATTGATTTGGATAAACTTGAGAAAGGTAATTTATAAAGGAAGTAAATTGTCCTGTTTCTATACATGAATAAACCAGACAGGTAACAAAGTGCCGAATACTTCTTGAAGCTAGTGATAGAGAGGTTTATTGTAAACAAGAATTATTCATCTTTTCTGCTTAATGCTCACTCTCTAACTCAATTATTTCTGGTACTCATTGATGCTTTTGTTACTTTTTGCAGTTACCGGTATCTTTTTTACTCTACCACTTTCTTTAATTATTGCTTATCTTTAGTGTCATTTTGTGTATGTCCTTGTGGGAGTTGTGAGAGACATCTTCAAACTGTAAGATGATTGAAGTATGAGCTTTACTTCTGCTAAAAAATTTTAGATTTTTATTTTGTGTGTTTGGATTTTTCAATATCAAACTTACCCGATGATCATATAGCTGCATCCCTGCTGCCCGACAGAAAAAATCTACGGGCGGAATACGCCAGCGATCGCTATACAGGTGGGGGTGCACATCAACAGCGCCATCTGTCAAGTAGGTACTCAAGTACTCGATGTCAACATAGAACCAATTTTCCCTCTGTCGTGCCACAGGCAAGACCTACTAAATACGCCGTCCCTAACTGGATTTGTTTTCACAACGACTTGGTGAAGTACACTATTCCAGTTTTGAGCTTTCGCTATGCAGGGGTTTTATCTTCATTTCAAAACTTGAACTCGTTTTGGATAGATTTAATTATGGCCGACCCTTCCCTTAGACGGAAGTGTTGGTGACGAAGAGAGTATGGACTCTCATTCACTTTTAAATGGCCGACCCTTCCCTTAGACGGAAGTGTGTTTAGGTTTTTGGTAATTTTGCTTAACAAGTTATAGATCTATTTATTTTATATCTCTCCGCCTTTATAGGCCTCTTCGATTAACTTTCCATTTATTATAAACTTATAAAAATTAATTTTTATGTTTGTTTATATGCGACCTTTCCTAATAGTAGGCGGTCCTTACTTGGAACTGAAGTTAATTAACATTGAGCCCGTCATTTCGTATTTACCTTTTAAGAATTTATACTTTTTTAATTTTAATGTTTTTGAAAGAATTTCTTTGATAAGTCTCGTACTGTTTTTCAAAGATGAACTAACGTTTAGTTTAGTCTCCGCAGTTGTTGACGTTCAGAACGTTCAACTTGCGCTCTATCGTTACGATAGAGAGAGAGTTTTCAATATTAATCTTACCCGATAATCATGTAGCTGTCAACTCCGTTGCCCGACAGAATTCTACGGACGGGATACGCCAGCGATCGCTATACAAGAGGGGGGTGTACTCACCAGCGCCACCTGTGGCCAGGTACTGCAGTACTTCTTGTTGACACCACCTCAATTTTTCCTCTGTCGTGCTTCCGGCAAGACCTACATGGATACGCTTATGATTTTGGAGTCTTTGTTCACGGTTTTGGTGAAGTATTGCTCTGAGATTTCAGCTTTCGCTATACAGGAAGCTTTTCCCTTAGCTTAGATAGCTTTTGGATTAATTTTGATTTATGGTTTAACGTTCTTTAGCTTTAATTTGGAATCCCCCTTGACTGTTGTCTGATTCAAGATGTCCGACCATTCTCAAGCTCCTCCCCAAAGACGATGTAGGACTTGTATTAGGCGGCTTCCGAAGGCCTCGGTTGATCCTCACACCGTTTGTTCCGACTGTAGGGGAAAATCCTGTCAGTTGGAAGATCGATGTGAGGAATGTGCCGGACTTTCGGAACTTGATTTTATTCGATTCCTCAAATATACCACTAAGTTAGAGAGAGAGAGAGTTAGGAGGAGTTCGGCTCGCTCTTTACTTTATTCCTCCCCCCATGATCCTCAACCTTTTCCTCCCCCTGTAGTGGCTACCCCCGAACCTACTATTAGTGCTCAGCCTGATATGTCAGATGTTTTACGTGCCATTCAGGCTTTAGGTGATAAAGTGGAGTCGGTAGTGAGTGACCACAAGTTCCTTTTGGCAGACGTCAAGGAACTTAAAGTGAAAAGTGCAGTGGGAAGTGGTAGTGCCAGTGCTGTGCCTAGTGCTAGTGTCAGTGTCAGTGTTGCGCGTGAGGATACTTCTGTGCGTGCCAGTCGTCCTCCCAGTCCGGGACCTCTTGCAAGCTCCCAAGCCCAGGGGAGAAGCAATGTCGAAGGGCAAAAGGGTTCGGCAGGCCTTGATCGGCGCACAGTAGTATCCTCAGTGGTTGCGGGCGTATCTTATAGAGATCGTCACTTCCACTCTCAGACGATTGAGCCCTTTAGATCCTCGTCTGCAGAAGACTTTTCGGGGAGAAAACGCTGGACTCAGGCCTCAAGACCTCTTAAGCGTAAAGTCCAGACCGCGCGAGTCCAACAGCCAGGGTGTAGCCATTGGGCTAGCTCGGACTCGCCGCAGTCATCAGGTGACTGCACGCCTCCTAAGAGAGGTAAGGCGCTGCCTCAACAGACCTCAACTTCTGTTAAAGCTATGCCTCAACAGACCTCAACTTCTGTTGATCCTAAGATGGCTATGCTGCAGACTATGCAGTCGCAGCTTGCGGTGTTGATGCGGGAGTTTCAGGCAGAGAAGGTTAATACACCTCCTCCTGCGAACGCTCCTCCTCCTCTGCGCAGTACAATCTGCCAGACGTATGAGGTTGAGGTTCCTCAAGCTACCTCCATGCGTGAGCTGCCGCGTTGGGAGTTGCCAGATACCAGCGCTGTGCAGCAACCTCCACTTTCCTTGAGGCAGGAACCTCTTACCACGCAGCAACCTCCTCAACAATGGGGGCAGGAGCCTTATGCCTTACAACCTCCTCTACCCTTGAGGCAGGAGTATCTTGCATTACAACCACCCTCGAGGCAGCAACCTCTTGAGGTACGACAACCTCTACCATCCTTGAGGTAGCCACCTCAACTCTCGCAGCAACCACCTCCACTTTCCTCGAGGCGAGAACCTCAACTCTCGAGGCAAGCACCTCAAGAACCTCAACTCGTGAGTCAAGAGCCTCTCTCTGCGCAGCCACCTCAACCCTTGAGGCAAGCGCAACTCTTGAGGCAGGAACCTCATGCTATGAGTCAGCCACCTCAACGCATGCATCTGCCACTTTCTCCTCAGCTTGAGCCTCTTCCCATTCAACTTGAACCGCAGTCTATGCAGCATGAGCCTCATGCTTTACTACAGTCGCCTCTCACCACGCTTGCTCCTCAGACCTCCGCAGAACCTCCTGCATCCCAGCCTCAGGACTTTGTCATTACTAGCCCTCATCCTCTTCAACAGAGACTTGAGGATGAATCCGCAAGTGCGCATGCACCCGCTCTTCAGGATTCAGCCATTCAGCAGACCGCTTTAACTTTACCTCTCGCTTCTCAACCCTCAGGTGATGAGGTTTCTGAGGATGAAACTGCTCACCTGGATGATCCTTCATCTGACGTGGAGGAACCCAAGTCATTGCCACCCTCCATCGACTTTCGCAAGGTTCTGGCTCTGTTCAGAGAACTTTACCCGGATCACTTTGTTTCTGCTACCCCTCGCTCTCCTCCATCCGAGTTCTCTCTAGGCATGCAACCTGTTAAGTCTGCCTACACTAAGCTCGTCTTCGCTAGATCTTCTAAGAGAGCTTTGAGAATGTTAGGGGATTAGTTGCAGTCCAAGCAGCAACTGGGAAAGACGTCTTTTATCTTTCCACCTAAGCTGACGTCTAAGGCGGGCGTCTGGTATGCCACAGGAGAGGAACCAGGCTTGGGGGTCCCTGCCTCTGCCCAGGCTGACTTCTCAAGTTTGGTTGACTCTCCACGAAGGTCGGCTATGAGACGCTCTAAGGTCTGCTGGACCTTTTCTGACCTGGACCACTTCTTGAAGGGAGTCTTTCGCGCCTTTGAGATTTTTAATTTTCTCGACTGGTGCCTGGGGGCCTTGAGCAAGAAGACTGCCCCATCTGACAAAGACTCGGCCATGCTGATCATGTCCTGTATGGACAAAGCAATTCGCGATGGTTCCGGCGAACTGGCCTCTATGTTTGTATCGGGAGTCCTCAAGAAAAGGGAACAGCTTTGCTCCTTCCTTTCCACTGGTATCACCTCTTGCCAAAGGTCACAGTTACTTTTTGCTCCTCTTTCTAAGTTCCTGTTTCCTGAGGATCTTATCAAGGAATTGTCTGCGGCTCTCATTCAGAAGGACACGCATGATCTTGTGGCCTCTTCAGCACGGAAGGCTAAGGTTGCTCCTTCAGTTCCTAGAACTTACCGCACCCCAGTGGCTGATACTCCTGCTACTAGATTTATTCCGCCCTTTCGTGGCAGAGCCCCCAACCGAGGAGGTACCCGCCCAGACGGTCACAGGGGCAGGTCCAAGAAAGGTATCAAGTCTTCGAAAGGCAAACACTGACTCTCCTCCTCTCCAGACAGCTGTAGGAGCCAGACTCAAGATCTTCTGGCAAGCTTGGGAAAGAAGAGGTGCAGACGCCCAGTCTGTCAAGTGGCTAAGGGAGGGTTACAAGATACCATTCTGCCGCAATCCCCCTCTGACCACTTCTCCCATCAACCTCTCTCCCAACTACAAGGAAAAGGACAAGAGGCTAGCGTTACATCAAGAGGTGTCGCTCCTGTTACAGAAGGAGGCAGTGGTGATAGTCCGGGATCATCAATCCCCGGGCTTCTACAACCGTCTCTTTCTGGTGGCCAAGAAGACAGGAGGTTGGAGACCGGTGCTGGACGTCAGTGCGCTCAATGCTTATGTCACCAAGCAGACGTTCACTATGGAGACGACGAAGTCGGTCCTAGCAGCGGTCAGGCAGGAGGACTGGATGGTCTCGTTGGATCTGAAAGACGCTTACTTTCACGTCCCCATTCATCCAGACTCCCAACCTTTTCTGAGATTCGTTTTTGGAAAGGTTGTGTACCAATTCCAAGCCCTGTGTTTTGGCCTAAGCACGGCACCTATGGTGTTTACGCGACTGATGAGGAATCTTGCGAAATTCCTCCACTTGGCGGACATCAGAGCCTCCCTTTATTTAGACGACTGGCTGTTAAGAGCCCCCACAAGTCGTCGCTGTCTGGAGAGTCTCAATTGGACTTTGGACTTGACCAAGGAACTAGGTCTTTTGGTCAACTTAGAAAAGTCCCAGCTTATTCCTTCCCAAACCATCGTTTACCTGGGAATGGAGATTCGAAGTCAAGCTTTTCGGGCTTTTCCGTCGACCCCAAGAATCAACCAAGCCCTAGAGTGCATTCTGAGCATGCTGAAGAGGAACAGATGCTCGGTGAGACAGTGGATGAGTCTAACAGGGACCCTGTCATCGTTAGCCCTGTTCACCGAGTTAGGGAGACTCCACCTCCGCCCCCTTCAATTCCATCTAGCAGCTCACTGGGACAAGAATATGACGCTCGAAGCGGTCTCTATTCCTGTTACCAAAGAGATGAAGACTACTCTCATGTGGTGGAAGAGCAACATCCTTCTCAAGGAGGGTCTCTCGTTAGCTGTTCAGACCCCCAATCTTCATCTCTATTCGGACGCATCAGACTCGGGCTGGGGCGCGACCTTGGACGGACAGGAATGCTCGGGGACATGGAACAAGGAACAGGAAACGCTTCACATCAATTGCAAGGAGTTGTTGGCAGTACATCTGGCCTTAATGAACTTCAAGTCCCTCCTGCTAAACAAGGTGGTGGAGGTGAACTCCGACAACACCACAGCCTTGGCATACATCTCCAAGCAGGGAGGGACTCATTCGAGGAAGCTATACGAGATCGCAAGGGACCTCCTCATTTGGTCAAGAAGTCTAAACCTCAAGCTGGTAACGAGATTCATTCAGGGCAATATGAATGTCTCGGCAGATCGCCTCAGCAGGAAGGGTCAAGTCATCCCCACAGAATGGACCCTTCACAAGGACGTGTGCAACAGACTTTGGACCTTGTGGGGTCAGCCAACGATAGATCTGTTCGCCACCTCCATGACCAAGAGGCTCCCATTGTACTGTTCCCCAATTCCAGACCCGGCAGCAGTTCACGTGGATGCTTTTCTGCTGGATTGGTCCCATCTCGATCTTTATGCATTCCCGCCGTTCAAGATCATCAACAGAGTTATTCAGAAGTTCGTCTCCCACGAAGGGACACGGCTGACGTTGGTTGCTCCCCTTTGGCCTGCAAGAGAATGGTTCACAGAGGTACTGCAATGGCTGGTCGACGTTCCCAGGACTCTCCCTCTAAGAGTGGACCTTCTACGTCAACCTCACGTAAAGAAGGTACACCCAAGCCTCCACGCTCTTCGTCTGACTGCCTTCAGACTATCGAAAGACTCTCTAGAGCTAGAGGCTTTTCGAAGGAGGCAGCCAGAGCGATTGCCAGAGCAAGGAGGATTTCCACTCGTAGAGTCTATCAATCCAAGTGGGAAGTCTTCCGAAGCTGGTGCAGAGCCAATGCAGTTTCCTCTACCAATACCTCTGTAACCCAAGTTGCTGACTTCCTGTTACATCTTAGGAATGTTAGATCTCTTTCGGCTCCTACGATCAAAGGGTACAGAAGTATGTTGGCATCCGTTTTCCGCCACAGAGGCTTGGATCTTTCTTCCAACAAGGATCTACAAGACATCCTTAAGTCTTTCGAGACCTCTAAAGAACGTCGCTTGTCCACTCCAGGCTGGAATCTAGACGTAGTCTTAAGGTTCCTGATGTCTTCTAGATTTGAACCTCTCCAGTCAGCCTCTTTCAAAGACCTTACTCTCAAAACTCTTTTCCTCGTCTGCCTTGCAACAGCCAAAAGAGTTAGTGAGGTTCACGCCTTCAGCAGGAACATAGGATTCACATCCGAAACAGCAACATGTTCCTTACAGCTCGGGTTTTTGGCAAAAAATGAACTTCCTTCACGTCCTTGGCCTAGATCGTTCGAAATTCCTAGCCTCTCCAACATGGTGGGTAACGAGCTAGAGAGAGTTCTTTGCCCTGTCAGAGCTCTAAAGTATTATCTTAAAAGGTCAAAACCTATACGAGGACAATCAGAAGCCTTATGGTGTGCCATCAAGAAACCTTCGATGCCTATGTCCAAAAACGCAGTTTCGTATTACATAAGGCTTCTGATTAGAGAAGCTCATTCTCACATGAAGGATGAAGACCTTGCTTTGCTGAAGGTAAGGACCCACGAAGTGAGAGCTGTAGCTACTTTGATGGCCTTCAAACAGAACCGTTCTCTGCAGAGTATTATGGATGCAACCTATTGGAGGAGCAAGTCAGTGTTTGCATCATTTTATCTCAAAGATGTCCAGTCTCTTTACGAGAACTGCTACACCCTGGGACCATTCGTAGCAGCGAGTGCAGTAGTAGGTGAGGGCTCAGCCACTACATTCCCTTAATCCCATAACCTTTTTTAACCTTTCTCTTGAATGCTTTTATTGTTGTTTTTGGGTTGTTACGGTAGGCTAAGAAGCCTTCCGCATCCTAGTTGATTTGGCGGGTGGTCAATTCGTTCTTGAGAAGCGCCTAGGTTAGAGGTTGTGTAGAGGTCCTTTAGTATGGGTTGCAGCCCTTTATACTTCAGCACCTTAGAGTTGTTCAGCCTCCTAAGAGGAACGCTGCGCTCAGTAAGGAAGACGAACTTATTAAAGGCAGAGTAATGGTTCAAGTCGACTTCCTTACCAGGTACTTATAATTTCATTGTTATTTTGAATAACTGATAATATGAAATACGGGATACTTAGCTTCTTGATATACATGTACACTGGTTTTCACCCACCTCCCTGGGTGTGAATCAGCTACATGATTATCGGGTAAGTTTAATATTGAAAAATGTTATTTTCATTAGTAAAATAAATTTTTGAATATACTTACCCGATAATCATGATTTAATTGACCCACCCTTCCTCCCCATAGAGAACCAGTGGACCGAGGAAAAATTGAGGTGGTGTCAACAAGAAGTACTGCAGTACCTGGCCACAGGTGGCGCTGGTGAGTACACCCCCCTCTTGTATAGCGATCGCTGGCGTATCCCGTCCGTAGAATTCTGTCGGGCAACGGAGTTGACAGCTACATGATTATCGGGTAAGTATATTCAAAAATTTATTTTACTAATGAAAATAACATTTTTTCACGGTTTCACGTTGCAGTAAGAGTAAACCGATTCTAGCGTTTCGTTCATTCTTTCTTAGCTTAAATGGTTTAAATTCTAATAAAGGAACTTTTTATTTGGGAAACCTTTCAGTTTTTTCCTTTAGCAAATAATATGTTTTAACGATATATTATTGGGCTCTTCTCTCAGGTTCTAAGTCGAGAGAGAAGAGAGAGAGAGATAGAGACGGAGGGAGAGAGAGGAGAATAAACGTTTCGTTCAAGCGGGTAACGTTGTTCTCGTTTTTTACTCTTCTCCCTAGTCGCTGTAGGGGAAGAAGGTAAAACGTTTCTAGAGTTTTATTCTTGTTCCCAGGCTTTATGCGGTGAGAGATTTTAAACGTAGTTTATTTGATCTAGTGTTTAGTCTCTTTTCCAGCCACTGAATTCTTTATCTTTAATTATGTTTTTCTGTTGCATTGTAAACTGTTTTCGCAATTACTTCCTTTTAATGAAGGATAGGATTGCGTGTTTCAGATAGAAATCAGTTAAAGTTTCGATTTCAGTGAAATAAGTGCTAACAGAAAATCAAAAGTGATAAAGTGATATGCGCAAAGTGTTACAGTGTTGCGTTCGAGGGTTCGTCTGTTCGTGCCAGTTGTTCACCTAGTCCGATACCTCTTACAAGCTCCCAAGCCCAGGGGAGAAGTAATGTCGAAAGACTTATGGGTTCCACAGGCCTTGATTGACGAACAGACGTTTCCCTCGGTGGTTTCGGGTGTATCTACACACGTTGCCGACGTGATCGCCCCACCCACACAAAGACGAGAGAGCCCATTTATTCCTCGTCTGCGGAAGAGGTTTCTCGCAGAAACCATGGACCAAATCTTGCAGCTTTTAAGTGCAAGTCGGTCCCTTCCGCGCAAGTCCAACGGCCTAGGTGTAGCCACTGGGTCAGTTCGGACTCGCTGCAGTCATCCGACGACTGCACACCTCCCAAGAGAGGCAAGGTGGTACCGCAACAGGCAGTAACTCCGTCTGTTGCCGCACCAGCTGTTTTAGACCCTCAGTCACAACGGACAGTAGCTCCGTTTGTTGCCGTCTTTTATAGACCCTAGTGGTCCATGCTGCAGACTATGCAGTCTCAGCTTGCTTCCTTCATGCAGGAGTATCGTGCTGAGAAGGTTGACACTGCACCTGTTAACCTACAACCTGCCACGGTTGTGCGCTCAGCAGATACTGCGGCTGCCTGCTCCCACACTCCATCTGTGAGAGCTCCACCACCGATGCGCAGTCGACCCTGCCAGACGCATGTTCATGCTGCACCCTCCGTTGACATGCGTGAGCTACCGCATCAGCAGTGGGAAGGTGCTGTAAAGCTGCCGTGTTTTGACGCAATGCGGCATGCTCCGCAACCCACGGCAGTCCCTCCCACGCACCAGCACTCCACTTTTGTTGTTGCCAGCTCCCACACTCCGACTGCGGAGAAGGTTGACGATGCACCCGTTGGCCTACAGCCTGCCACGGTTGTGCGCCCAGCATGGCTGCCTGCTCCCACACTCTTGTTGTGAGAGCTCCTCCACCCATGCGCAGTCGACCCTGCCAGACGCATTCTGACTCCCACAGTCACATGGAGCACTCCGTTGCCGTGCGTGAGCTACCACAAGCTGCCGTGTTTTGACACGGTGTGTCAGCCTCCGCAACCCACTGTGGTTACCGCCACTCGCCCGCAGCAGACTAGTCAGTCAGGAGTTGAGGCTTCCCCACACAGCTTTGGTTGTTGCCAGCTCACAGACTGTCAAGCAGTTCCATGACGTTGCCTTCTGGTCTGCTACTATGCACCAGTGCTGTATGTCCTCACGCTCCTGTTGTGGTTGACAGTTCAGTTTTTGACAGTTCACAGACTGTCAAGCAGTTACATAACGTTGCCTTCTGGTCTGCTGCTTATGCACCAGTGAAACCCTCACTGAGATAACCTAGCTTTTCTCGAACATGGTTCCTGTAGATGAGAAAGTGCTGTTCTCCCTCCTTCTGATATTCCCTTGAGGACTCTGTCATTTGGAGAGGAGCCTTAAGCTGCTTAGCCTCCTATGGACTTTAATTAAAGCATAACATGCTTCCAGGGATGGTATGGTTCCGCTTCAGTCGCTAATCCCGTCTGTTGCCACACCTGCTCCCATAGACCCTAATGGGCTTTGTTGCAAGACATGCAGTCCAAGCTTTGTCCTTGTTAGAGATTTTTTTACGGAGAAGAACCTTCTAGCCAACAACCTTCCTACCGGTTGGTTGTACGCCCTGTTGACGCTGAGGTATCCTACTCACGTCCGCCAGTTGAGATGGTTCCTCCACCGGTGCGACCCAGTGGGGGTTGCCAGTCGCACGTTGACGTTAAGCAACTCTCGTAGGTGGTTGTGGACGTTCAGTGTGTCACTAGGAAGACGTTCAACAACCAGCAGAGGTGACTTGTTGTGACGCAGTGCGGCAACCTCAGCAACCCGGTAGGGGGTTGTCTGCACAACCCAGACAGTCTAGACAATTTCGGGTTGTCGCTGTACTTCCTCGCGTCCCCATGGTTGACAGTTCACAGACTGTGCAGCAGTACCATGATCTTGTGTCCGGCTCCGTCACGCATCCACCAGTGCGACCGGATTCAGCGAGTCAGACGTTGCCCACTCCGTTGCCGTTTCCTCATCAGTTTCGGATGAGGAACCCTCTGATGGGGACATGGCTGAACAAGACGATCATCCCCCAGCCATGCTATCCATCCAGAAGATGCTGAAGAAGGAACACGGCCCTGTCAGGCTGTGGATGAGTCTGGTTAGGACACTGTCATCCGTGGTTCAATTGGTGTCTCTTGGAAGACTACACCTCCGTCCTCTTCGGTATCATCTAGCTCTTCACTGGAAAAGGACAAGACGCTAGAAGCGGTCTCGATCCCGGTTTCCGGAAAGATAGTCTGGTCTGACTTGATGAAAGGACTTTATCAACCTTTGAAAGGGTCTTCCCCTGACTGTTCAGACTCCCAACCACGTTCTCTTCTCAGACGCATCGGACGTAGGCTGGGGTGCGTCCTTAGGCGGTAGGGAATGCTCGGGATTATGGAACTCGAATCAAAGGACAATGCATTTCAACTGCAAGAAGCTTCTGGCAGTACGTCTGACCTGGAAAAGCTTCAGGTCTCTCCTTCAAGGCAAAGTGGTGGAGGTGAACACGGTCAACTCCGTGCTTTGATGTACATCTCCTAGCAAGGAGGGACCTACTCTCTGACATGGTACGAGTTCGCAAGTGACCTCCTCTCCTGTTCAACAGGTCTAGACTTTTCACTAGTAACGAGTTTCATCCAAGGCAACTTGAATGTCTTAGCAGATTGTCTCAGTAGGAAGGGACAATAATTCCAACACATTGGACCCTCCACAAGGATGTATGCAAGAGACTTTGGGTCACCTGGGGCCAGCCAACCATAGATCTCTTCGCAATCTCGATGTCCAAGAGGCTCTCAATACTTTGCTCTCCTATCCCGGACCCAGCAGTAGTTCTTATAGATGCCTTTCACTAGTTTGGTCTCATCTAGATCTATATGCATTCCCTCCGTTCTAGATTGTCAACAAGGTACTGCAGAAGTTCGCCTCTCACGAAGGGACAAAGTTGACTCTAGTTGCTTCCCTCTGGCCCGCGAGAGAATAACTTACCGAGGTACTTCGATGGCTAGTAGACGTTCCCAGAACACTTCCCCTAAGGGTGGACCTGCTACGTCTGCCACGCGTAAAGAAGGTACTCCAAGGCCTCCACGCTCTTCGTCTGACTGCCTTCAGAATATCGAAAGACTCTCGAGAACTAGAGGTTTTTCGAAGGAGGCAACCAGAGCGATTGCTAGAGCAAGGAGAACATCCACCCTTAGAGTCTACCAATCGAAGTGGGAAATCTTCCGAAACTGGTGCAAGTCAGTATCCATATCCTCGACCAGTACCTCTGTAACTCAAATAGCTGACTCCCTCTTATATCTGAGGAAAGAGCGATCTCTTTCAGCTCCCACTATCAAGGGTTACAGAAGCATGTTGGCATCAGTCTTCCGTCACAGAGGCTTAGATCTTTCCAACAATAAAGATCTACAGGACCTCCTTAAGTCTTTTGAGACCACGAAGGAGCGTCGTTTGGTTACACCTGGTTGGAATTTAGACGTGGTTCTAAGATTCCTTATGTCAGACAGGTTCGAACGACTTCAATCAGCCTCCCTGAAAGATCTCACCTTTAAGACTCTTTGCCTGATATGCTTAACCACAGCTAAAAGAGTCAGTGAGATTCATGCCTTCAGCAAGAACATCGGATTCTCATCCGAAACGGCTACATGTTCTACATCTTGGTTTTCTAGCCAAACACGAGCTGCCTTCTCGGCCTTGACCAATATCGTTCGATATTCCAAACTTATCGTATGGTTGGAAATGAACTAGAAAGAGTATTATGTCCTGTAAGAGCTCTTAAGTTCTATTTTAAAACCTTTACGAGGCCCGTCTGAAGCTTTATGGTGTTCAGTTAAGAATCCATCTTTGCCTATGTCAGAGAATTCTTTTTCCTATTTTATCAGACTGTTAATACGAGAAGCTCATTCCCTTCTGAATGAGGAAGACCAAGCTTGGCTGAAGGTAAGGACACACGAAGTTAGAGCTGTCACAACTTCCGTGGCCTTTAAACTAATAGATCTCTGCAAAATATATTCGACGCAACCTATTGGAAAAGCAAATCAGTGTTCGCGTCTTTTATCTTAAGAATGTCCAGTCTCTTTACGAGAACTGCTACACTCTGGGACCATTCGTAGCAACGAGTGCAGTAGTGGTGGGGGCTCCACCACTACAATTCCCTAATTCCAGAACCTTTTTAATCTTTCTCTTGAAATATTTTTGGGTTGTCCGGAAGGCTAAGAAGCCTTTCGCATCCTACTTGATTTGGCGGGTGGTCAAAATCATTTCTTGAGAAGCGCCTAGATTAGAGGTTTTGATGAGGACCTTTAGTATGGGTTGCAACCCTTCCTACTTCAGCTCCTAGGAGTCGCTCAGCATCCTTTGAGGATCGCGAGGCTCAGTAAGGAAGACGTACTTAAAAAGGCAGAGTAATTGTTCAAGTCGTCTTCCTTACCAGGTACTTATTTATTTTATGCTTGTTATTTTGAATAACTGCTAAAATGAAATACGGAATACTTAGCTCATAATGTCAACTTGTAATGCTGGTCTCTACCCACCCCCCTGGGTGTGAATCAGCTATATGATCATCGGGTAAGTTTGATATTGAAAAATGTTATTTTCCTTAGTAAAATAAATTTTTGAATATACTTACCCGATGATCATAAATTAAAGGACCCACCCTTCCTCCCCAATAGAGAACCAGTGGGACAGAGGAGAAAATTGGTTCTATGTTGACATCGAGTACTTGAGTACCTACTTGACAGATGGCGCCGTTGATGTGCACCCCCACCTGTATAGCGATCGCTGGCGTATTCCGCCCGTAGATTTTTTCTGTCGGGCAGCAGGGATGCAGCTATATGATCATCGGGTAAGTATATTCAAAAATTTATTTTACTAAGGAAAATAACATTTTGTGAGGTATAGGAGTCAATTTTTGGGGAAAGGCCTGTTTGTTCCCATACTAACAAACCTTCCGCTATTTATTTAGATAATACATTACTTCTAGCGGTAGCTGGAAGGCAGCCATTAGATTTTAAGTTCGAGGTAGCAACCCTACTTAACTACTACAGTGGGTAGGTAGGGGGGTAGCTGGGGGCTACCCAGTCACCTATATCTACTCACAATTCAGTGAACCACGTCACTTTTTACTTTTGGCTGGTAAAGAGCGGACGTCTCCTCTCTCTCTCTCTACAAGGCTTAGCCATTTACCACTATTGCTTTACGCTCATTCTTTTCTTCACAGATATGACTTGTGTTTCTACACGACACTCCATTACAGGGTAATTTGTCGGTTTTAGATGTCGAGGTTCGTTTGTCTTTTTTTCGAAAGGATTCCTCTGCGCTGACGACTCCTCTTGGGGGATTCCTTTCCCGTTCGCTGGTTGGGTTTATTCTGAGGACGAGAATCTTCCAAAGGCGGCAAGTCTGAACTATCACTCTGACGAAGAGAGACGTGAGTCGGAGCATACCTTTTGGCAGGTCCTTGCCTGTATGAGGGCCATTAATAGGCTGTCCATTCCTGATTCCACCATCCAAGAAGGGAAGGATATGGTTCTCGACGAAATATTGTATTCGAGACCCAGAAGCCTTCCAGGTCCAGTGCAGCTCTGCCCTGGTCCAAGGGTTTGACAGCCGCCAAAAGGAAAGCTATCGCCCAGATAGCTGGAACTTCTAGTTTCTCCTCTCGGTCCCTTCCACTTCATTTTGTTCTATAAAGGAAGTGTTACGACATGGAAGGGGAACCACATTCCATCATGTCCCTCGACCCTTTGGTAGAGTCCCTAATGAAGGGTGACCCGATTCAAACTCTCTCTTCTCTGAAGGCCTCCCTCTGGGCAGTTGAGCTCCTGTACATTGAGAGAGACACGAAGTACGCCATGCAGGCTGCTTTGGGGCTCTATCTATGGCTAGGATCGTTAGGCTTCATGGTTTGCTCCCTCTTTCTTTCAAAGGAGGCGGCCAAGAAGACTCTGGGGTCTTTCCTGTTGTCAAGTACCCGGACTCTTGAGTTTTTATTGCACCACGTCGTCAACCTGTGGACGAACGCCATTCTCAAGAGAAGGGATACCGTCATAGGCAAGTTCTACAAGGAGGTGCTGAAGGTGGAGATCTCTTGGTTGGGGAATTCCATCTTCAAGGGTTCATCTCTCTTCGTTCCGGAAGAGATATAGAGGGCTGCTGAGCGATGGAGGAAATCGTAGAACGATTCTCTACTCCATAGGTCTGTGACATCGCGGCCCTATTGTATACTTTCTCAGTCTTCCCAGACTCAGCAAGCACCTTCCTCTTATCACTCGTCGACTTCTAGGTCCTCCGGACCTTCTAAGGTGTCTAAGTAGCCCTTTCCATCCAAAAGCAAGAAAGGGTCAAAGTCTTTCAGAGGAAAGAAGGAAGGTGGCAGAGATGGTCCCTCCCAGTAGGAATGGCATTCCTCATCACCTACCACCTGTGGGAAGATGCCTACAGCACCCCTGGCAGAGGTGGCAGAACCGTGGATGGTCGAAGTGAGCGCCCTAGTGTATCCCGTCCTGTTCATTCAATCTCTCCCTCCTCTGACTCAGGATCCAGTGCATCTAAGCTTCTATGCAAAGGGATCTGCTAAGGAGCTGGCCCTCAGGGCCGAAGTCCAGACCATGCTGCAGAAGGGGGCTCTCTAAGAGGTTGCAGACGGGTCCCCAGGCTTCTACAGTCGAATTTTTCTGGGGAAATAGGCGACTGGAGGCTGGAGAACAGTCATCGATCTCTCCCCTCTGAACAAGTTTGTTCAAGAGAGACTGTTCAGAATGGAGACAGCAGACACGGTCATCCAAGCGGTACGTCCAAGGGACTTAATGTGCACACTGGATTTGAAGGACGCATACTTCCAGATCCCATCCGTCTACAAGGAAGTATCTCAGATTCATACACGAGGAAAACACATACCAGTTCAAGGTTCTATGCTTTTGTCTTGCGACAGCTCGTCAGGTATTCACCAGACTGTTCTCCCTAGTCTCATTGTAGTGGTTTGCGGACTGTGGCCAGAAGTAGCACGCTGACTGCCTAGTGTCCTAATGCCGACCACACTCCAATGTTCACTACACTTATAGATAAAACAGTGGGATACCCAAAAATCTGGGCAACAGGTAAACAGTTAAGAGAACTGGACACTGGGCACCACCCCTTGATTTAATACTGGGCAAGAGGGCCCAGCTAGAACTGTAGTTGGTTAATATTATTTTCGAGGTAAACTGTCACGTATTACTGGCATGCATGGAGTCTTATATAAATAGCGGCAAAATGCTTTCAGGGTAGAAGGTTTTTCTTATTTTTAGGTAATTGAACATTACGAGAAAAAAATAAATAATATTATTGCTTAATGAAAGGCTGCAACATAGACACCTTCTGGGAGGGGGTGTGAAAAAAAAAAATAGAAAAATAGTTTATTACAAAATATGACAAAAAAAGAAAGGTTGCCAAATACTACATTAAGGGAATTTCTATTGTAAGAAAAAACTAGTATCCCTTTACACTCCAGCCTCACAATAACAATAACAAAGGATAGGAAAAACCAAAAGAAAAAAAAAACACCCCACACATTGATCACTCGTAACCATTTAACTGAGAATATTTAAAGATGATAACCTACAGTATATGAAAATGCAAGCTTCTGAATAGTATTAAAATGCAGTTACAACCAGTTGACCTTTACTCTAGCAGAATAAACATTGCGGATGATTGTGAATGCAGCTTTTAACAGAGCTGTGAGCCAAAGAACAATGAGCATCCGTTGACTTGAAAACCGTTAATATTCATTTTACCAAGAACCCTTCCAAGGAATTATTTGCCTCTTCTCTGTGGTCTTCTTTATCCTGAACTTATTTACTCTCTCTGTCCTTTTTTGGCTGATGTTCCAGCAACTGCTTCTGTTTAATTGACCGCTCCATGGTGTCTTCAGTTAACGAGCACCGTCGTTTCCTTTCCCCACTAACTTGCCCTGTGGCACAAACTAACGGCAAACAATGACTTTCTACCTTCCAGGGTCTTTTGCCATGTTCTAACCTACCGTACACCACACTAAATAGAAGGCAATCGTACAAGATAACTACAGTATCAGAATCACTGAGGTTACTGTCTTTACAGTGTCCTGGGTCAACAATCCCTTCTGTCTTTGTTTTCTCTGGGGTCGTCGGGCAAGAAAAATTACACTATATGACTAACACCAAGAATCGTGGCTAGTGTCCCAATTTCCAAGCATAACAAGCTAAATTTTACCATACATTCCTCGCTGGATGCATGGCACCATCACTCTGTAATAAAAAGAAAAATTTTGAGTGAGGGACTGAAGATAAATAAATTAAACAGTTTAAAAAAAACAAATACAGTCTAAACAATGAAAATTTAAAAAAAATAATACATCTCGATATAATTTGTATTTTTCCTATATTTTTCCACATCATCTTGGGCTCACAGGAATGGCATCCATCTTCTCAAATATCTGGATGACTGGCTGATCCTAGAAGACTCGGAGACGACCCTTCTTCGTCACCGGGACATGCTTCTCGACTTTTGTCAACCTTTTAATTCATGAGAAGTCATTACTGCAACTTTCACAAAGACTAGTATACCTCGGTATGATCATAGACACCGTCCAAGAGAAAGTCTTCCTACAAGACGAAAGAGTACACAGACTGAAGGAAGTGGCCGCTCCCTTCCTCAGGAAAGTTCTTCCAGCCTCTCGTTGGTTGAGTGTTGGGCCATCAGACCTCTCATTGTTTTGTTCCAAACGGTTGTCTCAATATAAGATCCATGCTGTGGCAGCTGAAGTTCATGTGGAACCAACACTCCGATCCACCGGACACCCGAGTTCCTGTAACTCAGGATCAGGGGACGAAAACCTTCGACGGGGCCAGAATCTTCTCGTTCCCCCTCCGGATTTGATGCTCTTCACAGATGCATCAGAAGAAGGGTGTGGGCTTACCTGCTGCACCTTACGATCTCCGGCCTTTAGTCAGAGTAAAAAAAGTACCAGCACATAAATCTTCTAGAGATGAGAGCAGCTTACCTAGCTCTTCATCAGTTCCAACAGTTGCTGAGAGTCACTCTGTGGTGTTGATGAGCGACAAAACCACAGTAGTGGCTTACATAAACAAACAGAGCAGTACCTTTTCGCAGCCTCTATGCCATCTTGCAGTAAAGCTCCTCAGTTGGTCAGAACATTCGGTGTTTCTTATCAGCTCTTTTCATTCCAGGTAAGAGGAATAGAGGAATATGCTCGCAGACAATCTGAGCAAAGCGACTCGGATAGTAGGCTCTGATTGGCCCTTGAATTGTCAGATAGCCAACAAAGTCCTGACTTTGTGGGATTTCCCAACTGTAGACTTGTTCGCATTATATCTGAACAGTAAGGTTTCACTGTACTGTTCTCCAGTCCCGGACCCTAAGGCTCTTTGTCAAGATGCGTTCCAACAACGGTGGGACAACATCGACGTGTACGCTTTTCCCCCGTGTTGTCTGATGAGAATATTGCTCAACAAAATCAGAACATCCAAAGATCTAATGATGACCCTTGTAGCTCCACTATGGCATCATGCAGAGTGGTATCCGGACCTCCTGCAACTATTAGTAGATCTACCGAGAGAATTCCCTCCACGACCAGATCTACTCAAACAACCACACGCAAACATCTTCCACAAGACCGTGCAGTCGCTTTGACTTCAAGCGTGGAGACTATCCAGCGTCTCCTCTCTCAGAAGGGCTTTTCACGACAAGTTGCGGAGCGAATGTCCGAATACTTGCGTAGGTCTTTAACCTTGGTCTACCAGACAAAATGGAGAGTATTCTGTGGTTGGTTTCTTGGAAGGAATATCTCTCCATTCGATGCAACTATTCTAGTAATAGCGGAGTTCCTTGTATACCTTGGGAGGAAAAGCTCCTTTTTGTCTTGGCGGTGAAAGGCTATTGCTCAGCCTTAAGCGTAGCCTTTAAGCTGAATGGAGTGGAAATTTCCTCTTCGTTGGAGCTTTTTCTACTCATATGGAGTTATGAGATCACTTGCCCCTGGTCAGAAATTAGGTCTCCTCCTTGGAACTTGGTTCGTGTCTTGAGATCCTTAAAAGGACCTCCCTACAAACCATTACGCCCTGCAACTGACTGAAATCTCACTTTGAAGACGGCTTTCTTGCTCGCTTTAGCTTGGCAAAGAGTCAATAAACTTCATGGCCTCTTGTATAACATCGCCCATTCAAGGGACACTGAGCTTCGTCCCTGAGTTTATTGCCGAGACTCAAAATACGGGGGCGGGGGGCCTACTGGATCATAGATTCGGACTCTTTCAGATTGTGAGTCTTTGTTCTGTAACTAGTGACCCAGATCAGTTGTTGCTATGCCCAGTGAGGAATTTGATATACTATCTCAGCAGCACACCCCAGACTAACACCTCTGTTAGCTCAGGGAAAGTAAAGAGGAGAATCTCCAAAAAACACGGTTTCCTCCGGGATTCGTCAAATAATTGAAAGAGCCTTGGCTCCCGATCTCCTCAGGCTTGTCAACCTAGAGCCCATGATGTCACGGGAATGAGAACTTCCCTGGTATTCAAACGCCTCTCCATGTTGCAAGTTCTTCAACCGGGCGTGTTGAAGAGACAGACCACCTTCACAGCCCATTATCTAAAAGACGTGACCCACAGGAGACTCTGACCATCCTTTACATTCAGATCTCCCTGGACAATTCTATCCTGTTCGTAATACTAGGCAGGCAGTTAATTCTGATAGCCAGGCCTTCTCCATCATGAGGCTCAATACTAAGCAGTACTCTAGAAGTTTTATTCCAGCTGTTACCAAGTTGTGGAATGATCTTCCTAATCGGGTAGTTGAATCAGTAGAACTTCAAAAGTTCAAAGTTGGAGCAAATGATTTTTTGTTGACCAGCCGGACAAGAGTCTTTTTATAGTTTATTTATGACATATTTGTTTTTGATGTTGTTAATAGTATATATATGACATGTCTGTTTTGACGTTGTTACTTTTTTTAGAATGATTTATTGTTAATTTGTTCTCTCCATTTATTTATTTCCTTATTTCCTTTCCTCACTGGGCTATTTTTCCCTGTTGGAGCCCCTGGGCTTGTAGCATCTTGCTTTTCTAACTATGGTTGTAGCTTGGATAGTAATAATAATAATAATGGTGGCTGCTCAAAAAGTGGTTTAAGATATCTCAGGCTCCTTGATGGACAAGTATCAATTGGTTGAAGGCATTGGTTACCTGGGTTAAGACTGGGATGAATGAGAAGAATGTCTGGCTTTCCTTTCTTCATCTTCCCCTTCCTTGGGGTACAGCACCATGGGTCCCTGTGCAAGCTGGTTTCAACCTCTGCAGGTAATTCTTACTTCCCTAGTGCAGCCTCGTATCAGTTATAATTTTTTATACTGTCCACGTCCCCATTGCGTTCTGCAAGGGAGCAAGGGGATATGTCTTGTTTTCCTTTATAAACTCAGGTGCTCATACAAGACAACAACGTCTATTGAACTGCATATTACAGGCCGCTATTATACTCACTTTGTATATTTCAGCGAGGTGTCAAATTTTTGCCTTGACTACAGTCATGTACTGTACTAGGTAATACTGGGTCAATGTTCATGCCAGATCTAGGACTTCCACCCACCTAAGAGTGTGTCATTCGTATAAATAACGGAAGGTTGTTAGTTTGGGAACAAATGACAAATTCGGAGATTATTTGTATTTTTCCTTACCTAATACAAACCTGGAGGTATTTATATAAATTGGCCTGCCATCACCTGTGCCCCAGAAGTCCTGCCTGCAATAAAAAGTGACGTCTCACTGCTGTGAGAGTAAATATAGAGGCGGCTGGGTACCCCCAGCCACCCCCAGTCTACCTGCTCAAGCAGTAAGGCAGGCTACCACCTCGCAATTAAAGTGTAATGGCTACCTTCCAGCTACGCTAAAAGATAATCCACATACATAACTCAAGGTTATTTATGTGAATAGATAATCTTATTGATGGTCTGAAGGTTATGTTCTTAAAAAAGGAAAATTGCCATAGTACCAGATAATTGGGAATACAGTAGTTTAACCATGGGACACAAAATAGGACACAGTTAGGTGTATTCCAGGAGGAATATCAAAGGAAGGCTTCACATGTTGACCAATAATAGAAAATGAATTATGTGATGACCATGAGCCCCTCCTGCACACACTGACGATAATAGGTGGTCTCTCTAATAACAGGAAAGTGAAATGTAATTGGTGTACCTCCTGCTCAGATAGAGTTCTATTTCTGATAGTGATAACCATTTTATGAAGAGGGCCATCATTTTTTTTGACATGGGGTACATTTCTACTGAATCTCTTCAGTAGAGTCTTCATAACAAGATGTTCCTTTATACTGTTCAAATTTTAATATACTGTACATTAGTATTTTGTTTAAGTCTGATTGCATCTTTGTTATTTATATATTATTGGTTTGTTTCTATACTGTTTTCTTTATCCCAGTGTTACTGTTTTGTAATTTATTGACTCTGCCCTCAGGAAAACTAACATATTATAGATCTCGTGGGGCAAGAGAGAACTACGAAGCACTTCGTCGGTACGAGCGGAACCGTCTTCGGTACTACTATGCTGTGGTAGAGTGCGACTCGGTTGACACAGCAAAGGTGCTGTATGGCCAGTGTGATAGGCAGTCCTTTGAGAGGGCTGGTGTTTACATGGATCTGAGATACATTCCATCTGAAATGACATTTGATGATGAGGTTAGTTAATTGTTTGTTGCTCTATGGCTTTGTTGCATTTGAGATATTCTAAACATCCAATTCCTGAGGGTAGAAAAGTTTTTTGACTGTACTATATCCTCTTTGTAACTGTAATATGCATGACTCCAACTTAATAGATTAAGCTTAAAAATTTTTGTCATTGAAATATTCATACAATTATAAAATAAAATCGTATTCGTTATTGTACATGAAACAAACCTTCGCACTTTAATAGGAATTTTACATTAGCAAAGCTGGCATGGTCGTTAAGCTTTTAATACAATTATGAAATAAAATCGTATTCGTTATTGTACATGAAACAAACCTTCGCACTTTAATAGGAATTTGACATCAGCAAAGCTGGTATGGTCGTTAAGCCTTCAACGACGTAAGCACACCTGGCTGTGGTGTGGCTTGTAAAACCCACCCACTTTACTGGTAGCACTATCTTCACTTCTGTGCCCTCCCTATGCAAAGACCATTAGGAGGTTGGCAGGTGTCATAACCTTTGCTCTTGTACAGGAAAAGGTGCTCTAACAATACTCTGAGAAAGTTGAACCAGCCAGTATTCTTCTTCATAGAGACATTTCCCTCCCAGAGACTAGTCTCCTATCAAAGGCGATCGTTTGTATTTGTGTAGGATCAAATCACATTTTAAAAGTAATTTTGATTTTTCTTAATCATACAAACTCAATTTCTTAAAATTTCACTAACCGCCCTAACCAACCTTTAAATCCTATCCCTAAAACTCAAAAGTGAGTGTCTTGTTGATAGCCAGTAAGTTTTAACTACTTTGTTACAGTAAATGTCACTAACTGCCTTAACCAACCTGTAAGTGCCATCCCTAAAGCTCAAAAGTGAGTGTCTTGCTGACACCTGTGAGTAGTTATGATTACCTTGTTAAATGTTAATGACAATTCCAGCCTCGCTGAATTCCCACTCGTATTAGATAACTCAGGTTTACATAGTTAGAAAAAATACAAGTCACTTTTAAAATTTGTGATTTTTCAAAAGAATGTTTCTAATGCACAGTAGTTTATGGTTCTATAATTATTGTGTTACACTTTCAGCATTCTAATGTTTCTTTTCAGGAACCACACGATGTTTGTGAGGCTGTGCCAGAATTTTACGAAGCCAAGATGTTCACAACCACGGCTCTGTTTGATTCCCAGCCCACTCTAACCTGGGACCAAACAGACCCTCACCGTCAAAAAGTCCTTTCAAATGCCATGAGAAGTGCCATGACGGGAAAGGAGTATAATGAAAATTATCTAAAGGTTTGTTGATTTAGCTGCCATTTTTTTATATTTCTATATTTATTAGGTGCCTCAATCAAATATCTAGAAACCAAAGGCTGTTGTCATTGATAAAAGGTACAGTATGTAGTTTTATAAGTTTTCCTTGCAGGTGGTAGACTTGAAGATGTTACAGTGTTAATGTTTTATTAAGGAATAAATTCTGACAAAATAAGAAATAATACAGTTGAAAACTATTCAACATTAAGTTACAATAAAGGATAATCCATAAAGCATGTTATTACATCAGGAACATGGACAATAAACCTGCTATAAAGACCTCTTTGGGGATGGAAGGGTAGTGCTGTCAGTGTACCTCATGTGGGGAACTGTGGACATTTCTTTAAAGGTTTTGGACCCTACTTGCACCAACTTTTTAGCCTTTTTTTATCTGTTTCAGCTTCCTTTCTTCCATCTTGCTGCCCCACCTTTAAACTTTTACTTCAAAGTGCTGTGGTGAGGTTTCCCCCAATTGCAAATGGGTGATAAATGGCCTCCCAGCCCTTAGCAACAGGATTTATGGCCAAAATTAATAATTTCAGATCCTTCCCTGGAGAAAGAGTGGTTTTGTAAGCAAGTTATCAGATTTATTGCATAATATTACATGATCATGGAGGCAGTAAATCTTGTAGTATTATTCAGACCAAAGTGACAACCTTAACTGTATTCTAGTTTGTTCTATCCCTCTTAGTTGTTGTTCTCTGTTCTTTTAGTTTGTTTATGTGTGTTCTATTAACCGTAGTTATTTTCTCCATTTGTAGGGTACCTCTTATTATTTAGGGTTAATGGGTCAACACCTCATATAGAGTCTCAATGTCTCAATCTCAGTTGTATATTACCCTCGCACTTGGTGTGTTGTGAAACCAATATTTCACATCTTTTCATTCCTAATCCACATACTTGTACTGATCCATAGCCATTGGAATTACTTTGAATATTGTTTGAATTATTCTGAAATCAGATTATTAGTGAGATCTTTGAACGCGTTGGGTTCTTTTGAGTTATATTTTGTATTTTCTATTTCATTGTGTAATCAATAGGAATATCGTCATACATACATACATACATATACCAAGGCACTTCCCCCAATTTTGGGGGGTAGCCGACATCAACAAATAAACAAAATAAAAAAGGGGACCTTTACTCTCTACGTTCCTCCCAGCCTAACAAGGGACTCAACCGAGTTCAGCTGGTACTGCTAGGGTGTCACAGCCCACCCTCCCACATTATCCACCACAGATGAAGCTTCATAATGCTGAATCCCCTACTGCTGCTACCTCCGCGGTCATCTAAGGCATCGGAGGCAGCAGCAGGGCCTACCAGAACTGCGTCACAATCGCTCGCCATTCATTCCTATTTCTAGCACGCTCTCTTGCCTCGCTCACATCTATCCTCCTATCACCCAGAGCTTCCTTCACTCCATCCATCCACCCAAACCTTGGCCTTCCTCTCGTACTTCTCCCATCAACTCTTGCATTCATCACCTTCTTTAGCAGACAGCCATTTTCCATTCTCTCAACATGGCCAAACCACCTCAACACATTCATATCCACTCTAGCTGCTAACTCATTTCTTACACCCGTTCTCACCCTCACCACTTCGTTCCTAACCCTATCTACTCGAGATACACCAGCCATACTCCTTAGACACTTCATCTCAAACACATTCAATTTCTGTCTCTCCATCACTTTCATTCCCCACAACTCCAATCCATACATCACAGTTGGTACAATCACTTTCTCATATAGAACTCTCTTTACATTCATGCCCAACCCTGATAACTCCTGGTAATTCAGAATTTTACTGATCAGTGTTATACATGGCATAGCTATGTGAATATTAGACAGAAGTGGTTATGGATTAGTTCTGATGCACTTTACTGATAAATGAGGATCGTAATCAGAATTTGAGATATATTGAATATTGTATCCTAAGTCAGTGACTTTTATCAGGATCTAATGCTATTGGCATAAGATTCACTGGTCAGTGAACAGATATGCAATACAGGTGCTCTTGAGATTGATTACATTTGTATGGATAAGTTTGAAAGGGAAGTGTGGAAACTACTTAGTTTACTACTTGCCATTCTTTTATACTGATATAAAAAGTGCATTGTTCATTATCCTGTTAACCCTTTTACCCCCAGGCTATTTGGAACTTTCCAACCCTTAACCCCCAGGCGTTTTTTTTTTCAAGCAAATTTTGCAATATATATTTTTTAAATTGCTCTAACAGCCTTAATTTTCATCATAGAGAGGTCAGGTTGGTCTCATTCTTTTGGAAAATGCCTGAAGTTTCTCATAAAGTTATCAAAAATATGCAAAAAAAAAAAATGTAAATAGCAGTTTTTTGCAAGGACGTACCAGTACGTCCATTGGGGGTAAAGGGATGAGTTTTGTGAAACGTACCAGTACTTCCAATGGGGGTAAAATGGTTAAAAGGTTTGTTATTCAGGAGACTAGTTCTACAAGGTTACATAATCTAGATTCATAGTATATTAGAATTAAAAGAGGAAGCCACGTTCTTCTTCTTCCTAGATGTTTGATAGGTTTTATAATACAGCATATTTTACACTAGTGTTTCACATGGGTTTCAAAAGCAGAATAACAAGGTGAATCGTCTCATTCATGTCAAAAGTAAAACTTGTGTTTCTTACTTCATAACTCTTGTGGGTATTTTCAGAATAACTAGAATTTATTTTTGATATGCAAACTAGTTTTGTTTATATATATGTATATATCAGGGGGACCCTTCTCTCATCACCTTCCGTATGAAATTTCATATTACCTTTGTAATGGAAAGTAAGAGTGAAAGTGAACAACATACACTTTGCAACTAAAGATCCTGTGCTAATTATCATAACTCACATTCTCATTGTAGTGCACTGTTTGTGTGGTAGAACAGTGGTTCAAGTGTTGCAAAAAGGAATTTTGACGAAGGAAAAATCTATTTCTGGGCTCGACCTGTGTCGCCCAGTGAAATGCTCCTCTAGCACCATTTCTAAGTCATAGTTATTGCTGAATATACCAGAGAAAAAGAGATGCATGGAATGCCAGGAATAAACCTAGCTCACTCACTCTTTGAGTGTCGGTATAGAAAACTGGGACGTGATTGAACCACGACCATAGATCCCTCACCAATTAGACCTCTCCTTTATCAACATACCCCCTCTCTATCCCTACATCTCCCCACCCCCCATCCTCATTCCTCCTCAGCATTTGCGTTGGTCAGACGTGTTTTGTTTTGCTCGTGTGCTTTGTTTTATTTGTGAAAGCATTCTCCTAACTCAGATTCAAAAACTTTGTATGTTATGAATGCTTTAAAAAAAAAAAAATCATACCTGAAAACCAGCTATTTGGGATTAAAAACCTTACCCAGCATACTTATAAACAATTTAAGAAACTAAACTAAACTAAACCTTCTCCATCATGAGGCTCAATACTGCACACTTCTAGAAGTTCTATTCCAGCTGTGATCAAGCATTAGAATGATCTTCCTGATCGGGTAGTTGAATTGATTGAACTTTAGAGTTCGAACTTGCAGCAAATGTTTTTATGTTGAATAGACTGACATAAGTCTTTTTGTAGTTTATATATGAAATTTCTGTTTTGATGTTACTGTTTTTAGAATATTTTATTTTAATTGTTCATTATTTCTCAGATCGTTTGTTTATTTCCTTTAATCATTGGGCTATAATTCCCTGTTGGAGCCATTGGGCTTATGGCATCTTGCTTTTCAAACTAGGGTTATAGCTTAGCTAGTAATGATAATAATAATAATAATGAATTAGTAAAGCTGTATTTCTTAATATGATCCATAAAACTCTCAAGGTCCTTTTTCTTAATGTTTCAGAATTTCATTGCATCGAGTAGCGATGAAGATTCAGATCATGAGCAGGAAGAGGACTACAGCAGTGACGAAGGGGAAAATGATAAGAAAGCGAGAATCGCCAATTTCAGGGCTCTACTCCAAGAAATAGACGAGAAGGAAACGAAGAAGAAAAACCGCTTTGATATGGAAGAAGTTTTTGGAACTGAAGGGAAAGAAGATGAGGGGGAAGATGAAGAAGAAAGTGAGAGTGAAAACGATCTTAATCCATTTGAACGATATTTGGAGAAGAAAAAAAATAAAAAGTTGAAAAAACTGGAGGCCAAAAAAGTCGCAATTGGCGAAAAGGAGGAGTATTCAGATGACGAACTTCCTGAAGGTATGGAGGACATCAGAAATGATCCTTTCTTTGCAGAAGAGTTGGAAGAGAGTCCAAAGAAGGATAAGAAGGACAAGAAGAAGAAGAAGAAGAAAATGCAAAAAGAAGTACAAAGTGACAATGAAGAAGCACAGGTTGGTGTTTTTGTCTATTTAGATTCTTTTCCGTGTCAAGTTTTTAATTTGCAATAATTGTGGTAATTAATTTGTAAATATTATTAGGTTAAAATTTCTTTATGAAAATATTATGAATGATTGTTAATATTATTATTGGAATATTGTTATTGGGTACTTGAACAAGACGTTTGGTTACATTGCTAGATTTTAGGAAATTGAGATCCATTCAGAGGTAATATTTGAACAGAGAAAGTTAACTGCTAGATAGGAAAGATCAAAGGAATCACATGGAAAGTAATTATCCCTGAGAGGGGAGATTAGGCCTATTGGGGGGAAAATTTTCTGGTCGTGGGGGCCGAAAGCTCTAGATATTTCCTTGAGAGTGGTTCGTGGTATGTTAGGAAAATTACATTTGTTCCGTAACTGGAATACAAACCTACGCTATTTATTAGGGGTTATTACTTTTAGCAAAGCTGAAAGGACGAGCCATTGAGACTATAGTGAGGGTTAACTACCCATTCCTCTACTAAGCGGGATTGGGGAGTTTGCTTGCTACCACTCCCGCTCACACACCAGTGATTTAGCTTGCTTTGCTTTTGGCTCGGATGGCGTACGGTCGTTGCCGTTCTTCATCCTTCGCCTATTTGAACTGCCATTAATGCTTTTGTTCGTGCGTTTTCATTTATTAGAGTGTGTTGAGTTTTGCGACCATGCGTACTTGCCCTGGACCTGAAGGTCAGCCCTGCTGAATCTTCATGTCAGCCGTGGACACTGTTTGCCATACCCTCTGCCCTGCCTGCAGAGGTCAACGGTGTGTTAGTGATAGCAGGTGTAATGAGTGTCAGGAGTGTTCTGCCTCCCAGTGGGAAAGGTTTGGATAACGGCGGAAGAAGTCAAAGCGGGATATTTCTCCTTCGAAAGGGGAAAACCCCAAGACCTCCTCTTCCGCTTCCCGACCCTCCTTCAAAGCTCCTGCTTGTTCGGTCTCTTCCGGGAGACGTTCAAGTAATAGCGTAGGCCCTTTAATTTAAGACCAACCCAGTACTTGAGAGATGGTGTTGCTTCCCCTAGCGAAGCGGCCACACCTTTCCCCCCGGGTGAGGCCTTGTCTCTGTCTTCCTTTATACAGGTGTGGTCATCCTTGGGGCTTCCGGGTCCGCCCTCCAAGGATCCCCTGCTGCAATTCATCATTCATGGTGCTAGTGCGCAGCCGTCGTCGACTTCGGAGTTAGATCCTCTGTCGTGCGTCGACGTTGTAGTGTCTGAGGCGTCTTCTGTGGCTGCTGCACCTTCAGACTCTCCAGCTGTTGCTGCCGACTGTGTTTCCCCCGTTCCTAAGTCTTTCATCTGTCTCTCCTGTGAGTGTGTCTCCTTGGAGGAGAATTTCACTCATAGAGACTCCTCTGAGGAGGACTGCTGCTTCTAAAGGTCAGCTTGCTAATGCCCCAGCTCCTAGAGGGCGTCTTTGATCTCGCAGAGCTCGCCCTCCGCTTCACCTTAGAGGTGGCCCTTCACCATCGGTGAAAAGGCGCCTCTTCCGCTCTTCAGCCTCATCTTCGCAGCTGTTACCCACAGAGGAACTTCCGCTTCAGTTGTCTTCCGGCCCTCGACCTTCACCTGTTTCTGAACCTTCTGACGACGCTGCCACTAGTCCTCAGACTTTGGCCCTGGGCTCTTCTGTCAATCATTCGCGATCCTTGTCGGAGAATGTTCGCCCTTCCAAAGGACACATCCCTGTTCCAGACCTTCCTTCACGCCGACCTGCTGACCTACCTTATCCCTTCCTGTCTCCTGTTCATCATCGGCCTGCTCATAATGCACCTCCGAAGCGTTTGGCTGCGCGCCAAGGATCCAGCGTGCCAGTGGCCTTCAGTGCACCAGTGCTCACCAGCATCACGTTAGCACCTTCCAGCAATTCAACGCTTCCTACTAGCTTTGGCCTCGGCCAATGTTCACTTTATAGTCTCTCATACGACATCATCCATTCAAGGGGATGGGGAGAGGTAACGTTCGGTTTCGTCCCTGAGTTTGTAACCAAGACTTAGAATCCGGGAGTGGCGGAACCCCAATTCAACTCCTTCTGGATTTTGAGTCTCCGCTCTGTAACTGATGATCCTGATCATCTCTTACTCTGCCCAGTGAGGAGTTTGAGGCTGTACATCAAGAAAACAGCCTCAGCCCATTCCCGTTTGTCTACACTTTCCGTCAGCAAGGGGAGGAACAAGAGGAGGGTCACTGAAAACATCATCTCTACCTGGATTCCCAAGGTTCTAGATCATGCCCCGAATCCGAACCCTCCTCTTTCACGTCGCCCCAGAGCCCATGATGTCAAGGGTGTAGCTACGTCTCTGGCATTCAAGAGAAACTTCTCTGTGACGCAGGTTCTACAGGCTGGGGTGTGGAAACGTCAGAATATGTTCACAGCCCACTACCTGCAAGATGTGCCCCACAGGAGGCTCGATACGTTTCCTATCAGCCCTCTGGTGGCTGCACAACAGCTGGTATAATATCTCAATCTCCTTATTGGACAAGTGGCAGGAGGTTTAGGGCACTGTTACCCAGTTTTAGTCTGCGCGGAGGAAAAGGTTTGACTGACTCCTATTCCTTTCTTCATCCTCCCCTTTCTTGGGGAAAGCAGCATCTTGGGTTCTCTGCACAAGCTTACCTCAAACCATTGCAGGAAAACCATGCTTCCTTGTGTTCCTAGTATTAAGCTAATACTTTGTGTCCCCATACCCTGGCAAGGTTTTTCCTACAAAGACTCGGAATAACTTTTACCTGGACATTTCACTTCTAAACATCTCAACACACAGCTTGCATAGGCTGCGGACCTTGCATAGCAAGGTTTAGCGAGGTGCAGGAACTCCTTATTTTTGGTACAAACCTATTCAAAATAAGGAGTCTCCGGGTAAAGACAAAAGCTAGTTTGGCTGGGACGTCCACCTTCCTAATGGGTGTATTCAGATTTTTACAGTTAGGCAGATATGTGAGAAATATTTAGCAAAAGGTAAGGAGGTGTATGTTGTATTTATGGATCTGGAGAAAGTGTATGATAGAGTTGATAGTGAAGCAATGTGGAATGTGATGAGGTTATATGGAGTTGGTGGAAGGTTGTTGCCAGCAGTGAAAAGTTTCTACAAATGTAGTAAAGCATGTGTTAGGATAGGAAATGAAGTGAGCGATTGGTTTCCGGTGAGAGTGGGGCTGAGACAGGGATGTGTGATGTCGCCGTGGTTCTTTAACTTGTATGTTGATGGAGTGGTGAGAGAGGTGAATGCTCGAAGTGCTTGGACGAGGGTTGAAACGTAGACGAGAATGACCATGAATGGGAGGTAAATCAGTTGTTGTTTGTGGATGATACTGTACTAGTTGCAGACGTGGAAGAGAAGCTTGGCCGATTAGTGACAGAATTTGGAAGGGTGTGTGAGAGAAGGAAGTTGAGAGTTAATGTGGGTAAGAGTAAGGTTATGAGATGTATGAGAAGGGAAGGTGGTGCGAGGTTGAATGTCATGTTGAATGGAGAGTTACTTGAGGAGGTGGATCAGTTTAAGTACTTGGGGTCTGTTGTTGCAGCAAATGGTGGAGTGGAAGCAGATGTACGTCAGTGAGTGAATGAAGGATGCAAAGTGTTGGGGGCAGTTTAGGGAGTAGTAAAAAATAGAGGGTTGGGCATGAATGTAAAGAGATTTCTGTATGAGAAAGTGATTGTACCAACTGTGATGTATGGATCGGAGTTGTGGGGAATGAAAGTGACGGAGAGACAGAAATACAATGTGTTTGAGATGAAGTGTCTGAGGAGTATGGCTGGTGTATCTCGAGTAGATAGGGTTAGGAACGAAGTAGTGAGGGTGAGAACGGGTGTAAGAAATGAGTTAGCAGCTAGAGTGGATATGAATGTGTTGAGGTGGTTTGGCCATGTTGAGAGAATGGAAAATGGCTGTCTGCTAAAGAAGGTGATGAATGCAAGAGTTGATGGGAGAAGTACAAGAGGAAGGCCAAGGTTTGGGTGGATGGATGGAGTGAAGGAAGCTCTGGATGATAGGAGGATAGATGTGAGAGAGGCAAGAGAGCGTGCTAGAAATAGGAATGAATGGCGAGCGATTGTGACGCAGTTCCGGTAGGCTCTGCTGCTTCCTCCGGTGCCTTGGAAGACCGCGGAGGTAGGAGCAGTAGGGGATTCAGCATTATGAAGCTTCATCTGTGGTGGATAACAGGGGAGGGTGGGCTATGGCACCATTAGCAGTACCAGCTGAACTGTTTTGAGTCCCTTGTCAGGCTGGGAGGAGCGTAGAGAGGAGAGGTCCCCTTTTCTGTTTCATTGTTTGATGTCGGCTACCCCCCAAAATTGGGGTAAGTGCCTTGGTATATGTGTGTATGTATTCCAGTTATGGAACAAATGACAAATTTGTAGATAATTTGTATTTTTCCTAATGATACAAACCTTTTGCCATTTATACAAACTTACCCGCCAACCCTATCCCCTTTGAAGTCCTACCTCCAAGCAAAGTGTGCTTAATCACCGGTGTATGAGTGGGAGCTGTAGCAAGCAACCCCCCCCCCCTATCCCCGTTAACTGGCGGAATGGTTAGTTAACCCTCGCTAAAATTTTGATGGATCGTCCTTTCAGCTTCGCTAAATGTAATCCATCCATATACCAAGGCACTTCCGCCAATTTTGGGGGGTAGCCGACACCAACAATGAAACAAAACAAAAAGGGGACCTCTACTCTCTCTGTTCCTTCAGCCTAATCAGGGACTCAACCGAGTTCAGCTGGTACTGCTAGGGTGCCACAGCCCAACCTCCCACATTTCCACCACAGATGAAGCTTCATAATGCTGACTCCCCTACTGCTGCTACCTCCGCGGTCATCTAAGGCACCGGAGGAAGCAGCAGGGCCTACTGGAACTGCGTCACAATCGCTCGCCATTCATTCCTATTTCTAGCACGCTCTCTTGCCTCTCTCACATCTATCCTCCTATCACCCAGAGCTTTCTTCACACCATCCATCCACCCAAACCTTGGCCTTCCTCTTGTACTTCTCCCATCAACTCTTGCATTCATCACCTTCTTTAGCAGACAACCATTTTCCATTCTCTCAACATGGCCAAACCACCTCAACAAATTCATATCCACTCTAGCCGCTAACTCATTTCTTACACCCGTTCTCTCCCTCACCACTTCGTTCTTAACCCTATCTACTCGAGATACACCAGCCATACTCCTTAGACACTTCATCTCAAACACATTCAATTTCTGTCTCTCCATCACTTTCATTCCCCACAACTCCGATCCATACATCACAGTTGGTACAATCACTTTCTCATATAGAACTCTCTTTACATTCATGCCCAACCCTCTATTTTTTACTACTCCCTTAACTGCCCCCAACACTTTGCAACCTTCATTCACTCTCTGACGTACATCTGCCTCCACTCCACCATTTGCTGCAACAATAGACCCCAAGTACTTAAACTGATCCACCTCCTCAAGTAACTCTCCATTCAACATGACATTCAACCTTGCACCACCTTCCCTTCTCGTACATCTCATAACCTTACTCTTACCCACATTAACTCTCAACTTCCTTCTCTCACACACCCTTCCAAATTCTGTCACTAGTCGGTCAAGCTTCTCTTCTGTGTCTGCAACCAGTACAGTATCATCTGCAAACAACAACTGATTTATCTCCCATTCATGGTCATTCTCGTCTACCAGTTTTAATCCTCGTCCAAGCACTCGAGCATTCACTTCTCTCACCACTCCATCAACATACAAGTTAAACAACCACGGCGACATCACACATCCCTGTCTCAGCCCCACTCTCACCGGAAACCAATCACTCACTTCATTTCCTATTCTAACACATGCTTTACTACCTTTGTAGAAACTTTTCACTGCTTGCAACAACCTTCCACCAACTCCATATAACCTCATCACATTCCACATTGCTTCCCTATCAACTCTATCATATGCTTTCTCCAGATCCATAAACGCAACATACACCTCCTTACCTTTTGCTAAATATTTCTCGCATATCTGCCTAACTGTAAAAATCTGATTCATACAACCCCTACCTCTTCTAAAACCACCCTGTACTTCCAAGATTGCATTCTCTGTTTTATCCTTAATCCTATTAATCAATACTCTACCATACACTTTTCCAACTACACTCAACAAACTAATACCTCTTGAATTACAACACTCATGCACATCTCCCTTACCCTTATATAGTGGTACAATACATGCACAAACCCAATCTAGTGGTACCATTGACAACACAAAACACATATTAAACAATCTCACCAACCATTCAAGTACAGTCACACCCCCTTCCTTCAACATCTCAGCTTTCACACCATCCATACCAGATGCTTTTCCTACTCTCGTTTCATCTAGTGCTCTCCTCACTTCATCTATTGTAATCTCTCTCTCATTCTCATCTCCCATCACTGGCACCTCAACACCTGGAACAGCAATTATATCTGCCTCCCTATTATCCTCAACATTCAGCAAACTTTCAAAATATTCCGCCCACCTTTTCCTTGCCTCCTCTCCTTTTAACAACCTTCCATTTCCATCTTTCACTGTCTCTTCAATTCTTGCGCCAGCCTTCCTTACTCTCTTCACTTCTTTCCAAAACTTCTTATTCTCTTCATATGACTGACCCAATCCCTGACCCCACCTCAGGTCAGCTGCCCTCTTTGCCTCACGTACCTTGCGCTTTACTTCCACATTTTTCTCTCTATATTTTTCATACTTCTCTATACTATTACTCTGCAGCCATTCTTCAAAAGCCCTCTTTTTCTCTTCCACTTTTACCTTCACTCCTTCATTCCACCATTCACTGCCCTTCCTCATGCTGCCTCCAACAACCTTCTTGCCACATACATCACTTGCAATCCCAACAAAATTTTCTTTTACTAACTTCCACTCCTCCTCTAAATTACCAGTTTCTCTTACTCTCACCTCGTCATATGCCATTTTCAACCTTTCCTGATATTTACTTTTTACCCCCTGTTTTATTAGCTCTTCAATCCTCACTACCTCCCTTTTACATCCACCTACTCTATTACCCCACTCTTTTGCTACAACTAATTTTCCTTCCACCAAAAAATGATCAGACATACCGTTAGCCATACCCCTAAACACATGCACGTCTTTCAATCTTCCAAACATTCTTTTAGGTATCAACACATAATCCATTAATGCCCTTTCTACTACTCTTCCATTTGCCACTCTTACCCATGTATACTTATTTTTATCTTTCTTTTTAAAGAAGCTAGCACTTATTACCATCTCTTGTTCAACACACATGTCTACCAGTCTCTCACCACTCTCATTTTCACCTGGTACGCCATACTTCCCAATGACACCTTCTACCTCTCCAGCGCCCACTCTAGCATTTAAGTCACCCATAACAACTACATAATTCCTTCTAGCCAGTCCTTCTACACACCTAGTTAATTCATTCCAGAACTCATTCCGCTCTTCTTCACTTTTCTCACTACCTGGCCCATACGCACTGACAAATGCCCAACATTCCCTACCCAACCTAACCCTTACCCACATTAACCTAGATGATATCTCCTTCCATTCCACTACTTTACCTGTCATCCATTCACTCAGCAATAACGCCACACCCTCTCTCGCTCTTCCCCTTTCAATCCCAGACACTCTACCAGACATTTCACCAAACATCACTTCACCTTTTCCTTTCATCTTTGTCTCACACAAGGTCAATACATCCATCCTTCTACTTCTAAACATACTTCCAATCTCACATCTTTTACTCTCTATCGTACTACATCCACGCACATTCAAACACCCCAAAACCTAAACGTAATACCCCTAATAAATAGCTAAAGGTTTGTATTGTTAGGAAAAATACAAATTATCTACGAATTTGTCATTTTTCGTAGAAATTGTCATAATTCAGCATTGAGGAGGAACTACAATTAACCTTCAGCACTGTCTGTAGTGATTTGCACAAAGCATATTGTTATTAGTACAGTACCTCCTTACGGGGTACTGAATAGTTTGCATTTATAGTTGGGGAGTACATAGAATTGAATTTGCAATTATAGGATTAGTCTTGAAAGCTATTCTCCGTATAGAATATAGATGCAGTTTCTTGTATTTTCCCTGAAATTTAGCCGGCAGATTATCTTTTAATGTTTTAATAACTTGGCCTTTGTAAATAATGCATTGAAAGAGAATACAGTTTTAAATTTATGTACACATATTTTACATAGTCAGTATAATCTGCTTTTTCATATAATTTGAATGCATTCTATTAGGACTTGAATTTTTGGGAAAGTATCATAATCATCATCATAAACATATTGTCGCGGCTTTCTCCTAAGAAATATAAATCTATCTAAATTTTCTTACTCGGAAAATAACGTGACAGATCAGTTGCTTTTAATCTTCCCCCCACACCCCCATGGTCCTATAAGAATCACTTGGGTCGTGAGTATAGTTGAATCTAATTAACTTAGAATATCACAAAAAAGTGCAAAGATAGTTCATTATAACTATTAAGTAAGCAAAAGAATATTTGGTGTTCACCTAACAAAGTTGTCATCATTGCCCTCTTTCCAAATGCACTTGCCTGATGCTTTGGAGTAATGTTCTTTGCACTTAAATAAAGTTACAATGTATACTTATTTAATTCACAGTGACTTCAGAATTCATTTGAAATTTCAGAACAAATTAAAGTGATATTCTAGAGTATAGTAGGTAGCCTTAAGGCTGCATATTTACTGGCTTGCACAGAGTTACCTGAGTAGAGCTGGCTCTCAGGTCATGTAAAGAAATTGTTAGCAGCGATTCAGTCTCCTTGTGTATGTTTTTTATGTATGATTACAGTGAATTTTAAATTGTTTCAGATATAAGTTTTAATCATCAATCAAATGGAAAACGTACACATAAGCAAAACGTCAAATACAGTATCAGTAGTGTGCATAGACAGGTATGACTGTAGAGAACACAGTAGCCATCCAATACTTGATAAACTACCAAGTGGATGCCATAGTAGTGTTAGATGTTGAAGAAGGGGGTTGGTTGATCATGGTTGTAAGTCTATCTGCTAATGGTACACTCATATCATCATCATTTCTATTCTTTATGTGTAGTGCAAGCTGCTTCTGCTGCTCTATGAATAAGGATAAAAGGATTATATAGAAAGTATTAAGATCAAAGAATTTTTTATGAATTAAAAGGGAAATTACTGAATATGATAATAAAATTGACGGATTATGTGCTGTCAATGAATTTGCAGATTCTTGCCCCCAAATAAGGTGGCTTACTTACCATAATCATAATCGTGCCTCTGGTACCCATGTAGCTTTTGCTGCGAGATCGGATTGTCAGATCCCTTCCTTACCAGTAGGTTTAAGTTACTGTACTGAAAAATGAAGGAGGGTTGTAACTTTATGGGTATCTGTACTTGCGTTGACATAAGTCCACTCCATTTATGAATTATTTATACAGTGGCAATTGATATTTACCCGTCATTTAAAAGCAAAATCCATTGTAGCTATACTGAAATGGGTAGAACTGCAATTTCATGGTTTTATTAAGCTTTAAAATTCATAAAAAAAATTTGCAAATTTGGTAATTTTGCCATTACAGTATTTATATAAGTTCTAAATAAAGAAAAAGTTTCCATATGTCTGGCATTGGGAAATTATTATAAAAGGTGAAGAGTGTTAACTTTATATTGAAAAGAGAAAATAACACAGATTGTGTAGATAGGAAGGTGATTTAAATAATAGTTTACTCAAGATATGATGTACAAGAAAATTATTAGTTTCAGGAGGATGGTGTAGTGAAATTCTTCCAATTTTCAGGGTCCGCGCAGATTTGCTGTCTCTGGCAATGCCAAGTTGTCAATTTTCTGGGACCATGTAATTTAGCTGCATAACTGAAACGATGTAATTCTTCTGTTTTAGAGACTTTACTGCTTTTCTATGACTGCAATATTAGATTTTCTGTTGTACTGTAATTTTAATGGTCTGTTTTTTTTAAACCGCTAATTTTCAAGTTGATTATTGCATATATTCAAGGGAACTAATTGAATATTTTTCTGAATAAAAAAATAATGCATTCCTAAGTCTTTTTCTGTCATTTTAATACTTTCTTGATTATATCATTTTGTTTGTCATCAAGTTAGATAACAAAATAAGGTGCCTTATTTCCAAGTAGTGTGAGGCAAAGACATTTCCTAAGATTTTAATTTTATATTTTTAATAAAACATCATCTGTTTATCCTTTCCAGAAAGATTTAGAATTACTTCTTATGGATGAAGACCAGGAAGAGAAAAGACATTTTAACATGAGGGATATTGTGGAAGAACACAAAGGGAAGTCTAAGAAGAAGTTGAAGAAAAATGCTAAGAAGAAAATGGCAGAGAAGCTCGAAGGAAAGGACAGTAATAATGACTTTAAGGTAAGGACGGTTGGTATGTCATGATAATCAGTAAGCTATCACCTGGCTTGTATGTAGCTGTAACAGGAAGAAATTAACTTTTTCTGAAGTTTTCAGATTATCCTAAAATATTTCTGGACAGTTTTCATATTATCCTAAAACATTTCTGGACAGTTTTCAGATTATCCTAAAACATTTCTGGGCAGTTTTCAGATTATCCTGAAGCATTTATGGACAGTTTTCAGATTATCTTAAAACTTTTCTGGACCGTTTTCAGATTATCCCGAAGCATTTATGGACAGTTTTCAGATTATCCCAAAATGTTCTAGACAGTTTTCAGATTATCCCAAAATATATCTGGACAGTTTTCAGATTATCCTAAAACATTTCTGGACAGTTTTCAGATTATCTTAAAACTTTTCTGGACCGTTTTCAGATTATCCCGAAGTATTTATGGACAGTTTTCAGATTATCCCAAAATGTTCTAGACAGTTTTCAGATTATCCAAAAATGTATCTGGACAGTTTTTAGATTATCCTAAAACATTTCTGGACAGTTTTCAGATTATCTTAAAACTTTTCTGGACAGTTTTCATATTATCCCAAAATGTTCTAGACAGTTTTCAGATTATCCTAAAACTTTACTGGACAGTTTTCAGATTATCCTAAAACTTTTCTGGACAGTTTTCAGATTATCCTAAAACTTTTCTGGACAGTTTTCAGATTATCCTAAAACTTTACTGGACAGTTTTCAGATTATCCTAAAACTTTTCTGGACAGTTTTCAGATTATCCTAAAACTTTTCTGGACAGTTTTCAGATTATCCTAAAACTTTACTGGACAGTTTTCAGATTATCCTAAAACTTTTCTGGACAGTTTCCAGATTATCCTAAAACTTTACTGGACAGTTTTCAGATTATCTTAAAACTTTACTGGACAGTTTTCAGATTATCCTAAAACTTTCTGGACCGTTTTTAGATTATCCCGAAGCATTTATGGACAGTTTTCAGATTATCCCAAAATGTTCTAGACAGTTTTCAGATTTTCCCCAAATGTCTCTGGACACTTTTCAAATGATCCTAAAATGTATCTGGACAGTTTTCAGATTGTTATCAAGCTAGAACTAAGAATGAATAGACAATTGCCTCCTACTGGTCAGACATCAGAACAAAATATCTGATTACACAGCTTTTGTTTTGTCATTCTTATGTATTTTATATTTAAGCCCTTATTCTCCCCTTCTTTTTCTCTTTTGATAGGATATTCTATAAAGTACTTTTCATTCAGGAAAGTCATTGTTTAGATAAGGATAACTACTTTTTTGGCAACATTAGTATTTTGTTTTTGAGATCCATAAATTATAATTGTATCTTGTTTAAAATAGGGAATAGTTTCCCTCAGAAAATTTTGACCTTTCTCTTTTGACACCGTTTTGGTTCCCAAATTTTGAAATGATTAAAATCTGTGGAATAGTTTAAAAAAAAAATCCCATCTTATATAACGAGGTATCAATTTTATAATACTGTACATACTTGAATGATTATCCTCAAGAGACAGAAGAAAAATATTTAGCTTTGGTTTTGAAACTTAGAATTTAGTTTACTATGGCACTGTGAAGCCTGGTGTCGAAGCAAGGGCAAGTCATAAAGTTTTTGTCTTTCCAGGTTGACACCACTGACTCCAGGTTTTCAAGTCTGTTTACGTCGGGAGATTTCAACATAGATCCTTCGCATCCTCAGTTCAAACGTACCAAAGCGATTGACGAGTTAATAAATAACGTACAGAAGAAAAGAATGGCTGAGAGCTTTGAAAATACTGTAAGTATGATGTGAATCTCCTTAAAAAACATTTAACGAAACATTTTCAGGAAGTCCTCAACTTAAAAACATTCAAAGATTCAAACACAAATTCAACTGAAAATAACAAAGATAAATAAATACAGTACTGTAATAAAACAATATTATATAATTTGATACAGTAAGCAAAACAACATTTGGAATAACCTGATATCTATTTTAAATGAAGCAAGACTATTTGTTGACTTTTGTAGCTGGAAATCATAGGCATGTAATTCAGGTTATGTCTATTCTAAGCCAAAATTTAACAATATTCGACTTTCAAACATCTTCTTGGACCCAATTAAGTTTGTAAGTTGAGGAGCTTCTGTACTTTGCGTTTATTCAAACCATATAGAAATCCTTTAAAGATATTCAAATACTTTATACAGTACCGAATCACGCTTATGGAACTAAGTGTATTATTGTATGCTATTGTTTTCCATCTATGTATACCATCTGGTTTAGGGTAGAATTTAGGTTTCTTCTGAGTTTTCTTCTAAATCCAGATGGGAAGTATCATGTATTTCCGTTTCTGTGTACAAGACGACCTATCTTGAGGGGGGATACCTAGACATAAATGCGGAGAAAGGGTTTGTATTTCGCCATGCTCAGCAAAGCTGTACTAGTCAAGGCCACCCATACTAGGGGGTTTATTTTAAGCAATCAGACTGAAGTCTCCCACCATCACTATTCCTCAAGCCAGTGTGGTGATGAAAATGGCCAAATCTCAGACATGTCTCAGCCCTTTATCTTGCAGTGGACGAGGCTGGAAAGTAGGAGAAATTTTAACGACTTTATCTCCTATCGATATTATAGGACAAATGCTGTGTCTGGGCTAGCTTTTGTGGCAGCAGGTATTCTATCAAGCATTGGGGTTAAGTAAAGATGGTGTTATTACAAATATTTCATTTACTCTATCTTTAGATATTTTGATATATCTACAAGGGAAACCATTGTTTTGTTTGTTTCATCATCAATCACAACTAACAAACGAATGTACACATTTACACATCCAAGTGATACCAAATGATACTTATAGCTTTTAGTGAACTGTATGAAAAATGTGTTTTTTCAATATTAATCTTACCCGATGATCATGTAGCTGTCAACTCTGTTGCCCGACAGAAATCTACGGTCGGGATACGCCAGCGATCGCTATACAGGTGGGGGTGTACACAACAGCGCCATCTGTGAGTAGGTACTCAAGTACTTCTTGTCAACAAGAACTCAATTTTTCCTCTGTCGTGCCTCCGGCAAGACCTACTAATACGCCGTCCCTAACTGGATTTGTTTTCACAACTTTTTGGTGAAGTACACTATTCCAGTTTTGAGCTTTCGCTATGCAGGGGTTTTATCTTCATTTCAAAACTTGAACTCGTTTTGCATAGATTTTATTATGGTGACGAAGAGAGTATGGACTCTCTTTCACTTTTAAATGGCCGACCCTTCCCTTAGACGGAAGTGTTGGTGTCGAAGAGAGTATAGACTCTCTTTCACTTTTTATGACCCACCCTTCCCTTAGACGGAAGTGTGTTTAGGTTTTTGGTAATTTTGCTTAACAAAGTTATAGATTTATTTTATATCTCTCCGCCATTTATAGGCCTCTTCGATTAACTTTCCATTTATTATAAACTTATAAAAATTAATTTTTATGTTTGTTTATATGCGACCTTTCCTAATAGTAGGCGGTCCTTACTTGGAACCGAAGTTAATTAACATTGAGCCCGTCATATCGTTTTTCCTGTTAAGAATTTATGCTATTTTAATTTTAATGTTTTTGAAAGAATTTCTTTGATAGTCTCGTACTGTTTTCAAAGTTGAACTAACGTTTTGTTTAGTCTCCGCAGTTGTTGACGTTCAGAACGTTCAACTTGCGCTCTATCGTTACGATAGAGAGAGAGTATTTCACGGTTTCACGTTGCAGTAAGAGTAAACCGATTCTAGCGTTTCGTTCATTCTTTCTTAGCTTAAATGGTTTTAATTCTAATAAAGGAACTTTTTATTTGGGAAACCTTTCAGTTTTTTTCCTTTAACAAATAATATGTTTTAACGATATATATAATTGGGCTCATCTCTCAGGTTCTAAGTCAAGAGAGAGAGAGATAGAGACGGAGGGAGAGAGAGGAGGATAAACGTTTCGTTCAAGCGGGTAACGTTGTTCTCGTTTTTTGCTCTTCTCCCTAGTCGCTATAGGGGAAGAAGGTTAAACGTTTCTAGAGTTTTATTCTTGTTCCCAGGCTTTATGCGGTGAGAGATTTTAAACGTAGTTTATTTGATCTAGTGTTTAGTCTCTTTTCCAGCCACTGAATTCTTTATCTTTCATTATGTTTTTCTGTTACATTGTAATACTGTTTTCGCAATTACTACCTTTTAATGAAGGATAGGATTGCGTGTTTCAGGTACAAACCACTTAAAGTTTCGAGTTTAGTGAAATAAGTGCAAACAGAAAATCAAAAGTGATAAAGTGATATGCGCAAAGTGTTACAGTGTTGCGTTCGAGGGTTCGTCTGTTCGTGCCAGTTGTTCACCTAGTCCGATACCTCTTACAAGCTCCCAAGCCCAGGGGAGAAGTAATGTCGAAGGACTTATGGGTTCCACAGGCCTTGATCGACGAACAGACGTTTCCCTCCGTGGTTTCGGGTGTATCTACACACGTTGCCGACGTGATCACCCCACCCACACAAAGACGAGAGAGCCCATTTATTCCTCGTCTGCGGAAGAGGTTTCTCGCAGAAACCATGGACCAAATCTTGCAGCTTTTAAGTGCAAGTCGGTCCCTTCCGCGCAAGTCCAACGGCCTAGGTGTAGCCACTGGGTCAGTTCGGACTCGCTGCAGTACGACAACTGCACACCTCCCAAGAGAGGCAAGGTGGTACCGCAACAGGCAGTAACTCCGTCTGTTGCCGCACCAGCTGTTTTAGACCCTCAGTCACAACGGACAGTAGCTCCGTTTGTTGTTGTCTTTCATAGACCCTAGTGGTCCATGCTGCAGACTATACAGTCTCAGCTTGCTCCTTCATGCAGGAGTATCGTGCTGGAAGGTTGACAATGCACCTGTTAACCTACAACCCGCCGAGGTTGTGCGCTCAGCAGATACTGCGGCTGCCTGCTCCCACCCTCCACCTGTGAGAGCTCCACCACCGATGCGCAGTCCACCCTGCCAGACGCATGTTCTTGCTGCACCATCTGCTAACATGCGTGAGCTACCGCATCAGCAGTGGGAAGGTTCTGTAGAGCTGCCGGGTTCCAGCACTATGCGGCATTCTCCGCAGCCCATGCAGCATGCTCTGCATACCTTACAGCATGCTCCGCATACCATGCAGCATGAGCCGCATACCTTACAGCATGCTCCGCATACCATACCGCATGCTCCTCAACCCACCGCAGCCCCTCCCACGCACCAGCACTCTGCTTTTGTTGTTGCCAGCTCCCACACTCCGACTGCGGAGAAGGTTGACAATGCACCCGTGGGCCTACTCCTCCCACGGTTGTGCGCCCGGCATGGCTTCCTGCTCTCACACTCTTGTTGTGAGAGCTCCTCCACCCATGCACAGTCAACCCTGCCAGATGTATGATGACTCCCACACACAGAGCACTCCGTTGCCGTGCGTGAGTTACCACAAGCTGCCGTGTTTTGACACGGTGTGTCAGCCTCCGCAACACACTGTGGTTACCGCCACTCGCCAGCAGCAAACTAGTCAGTCAGGAGTTGAGGCTTCCCCACACAACTTTGGTTGTTGCCAACTCACAGACTGTCATACAGTTACATGACGTTGCCTTCTGGTCTGCTACTTATACACCAGTGCTGTATGTCCTCACGCTCCTGTTGTGGTTGACAGTTCAGTTTTTGACAGTTCACAGACTGTCAAGCAGTTTCATAACGTTGCCTTCTGGTCTGCTGCTTTTGCACCACTGAAACCCTCACTGAGAGAACCTAGCTTTTCTCGGATATGGTTCCTGTAGATGAGAAAGTGCTGTTCTCCCTCCTTCTGATATTCCCTTGAGGACTCTGTCATTTGGAGAGGAGCCTTAAGCTGCTTAGCCTCCTATGGACTTTTATTTAAGCATAACATGCTTCCAGGGAGGGTAAATGGTTCCGCTTCAGTCGCTAACCCCGTCTGTTGCCACACCTGCTCCCATAGACCTTGGACTTTGTTGCAAGACATGCAGTCCAAGCTTAGTCCTTGATAGAGGATTTTTTACGGAGAAGACCCTTCTTGCCAACGTCCTTCCTACCGGTTGGTTGTACGCCCTGTTGACGCTGAGGTATCCTACTCACGTCCGCCAGTTGAGATGGTTCCTCCACCGGTGCGACCCAGTGTGGGTTGCCAGTCGCACGTTGATGTTATGCTACTCTCGGAGGTGGTTGTGGACGTTCAGTGTGTCACTGGGAAGACGTTCAACAACCAGCAGAGGTGACTTTTTGTGACGCAGTGCGGCAACCTCAGCAACCCGATAAGGGGTTGTCTGTACTACCCAGACAGTCTAGACAGTTTCGGGTTGTCGCTATACTTCCTCGCTTCCCCATGGTTGACAGTTCACAGACTGTGCAGCAGTACCATGATCTTGTGTCCGGCTCCGTCACGCATCCACCAGTGCGACCGGATTCAGCGAGTCAGACGTTGCCCACTCCGTTGCCGTTTCCTCATCAGTTTCGGATGAGGAACCCTCTGATGAGGACATGGCTGAACAAGAAGATCAATCCCCAGCCCTGCTATCCATCCAGAAGATGCTGAAGAAGGAATACGGCCCTGTCAGGCTGTGGATGAGTCTGGTTAGGACACTGTCATCCGTGGTGCATTTGGTGTCACTTGGAAGACTACACCTCCGTCCTCTTCGGTTTCATCTAGCTCTTCACTGGAAAAGGACAAGACGCTAGAAGCGGTCTCGATCCCGGTTTCCGGAAGATAAGTCTGGTCTAACCTGAGGAAAGGACTTTATCAACCTTTTATAGGGTCTTCCCCTGACTGTTCAGACTCCCAACCACGTTCTCTTCTCAGACGCATCGGACGTAGGCTGGGGTGCGACCTTAGGCGGTAGGGAATGCACGGGATTATGGAACTCGCGTCAAAGGACAATGCATTTTAACTGCAAGAAGCTTCTGGCAGTAAGTCTGACCTGGAAAAGCTTCAGGTCTCTCCTTCAAGACAAAGTAATGGAGGTCAACACGGACAACTCCCTGCTTTGATGTTCATCTCCTAGCAAGGAGGGACCTACTCTCTGACATGGTGCGAGTTCGCTAGTGACCTCCTCTCCTGTTCAACAGGTCTAGACTTTTCACTAGTAACAAATTTCTTCCAAGGCAACTTGAATGTCTTAGCAGTTTGTCTCAGTAGGAAGGGACAATAATTCCAACATATTGGACCCTCCACAGAGATGTATGCAAGAGACTTTGGGTCACCTGGGGCCAGCCAACCATAGATCTCTTCGCAACCTCGATGTCCAAGAGGCTCTCAACAGACCCAGCAGTGGTTCTTTTAGATGCCTTTCTACTAGATTAGTCTCATCTAGATCTATATGCATTCCCTCCGTTCTAGTTTGTCAACAAGGTACTGCAGAAGTTCGCCTCTCACGTTGGGACAAAGTTGACACTAGTTGCTTCCCTCTGGCCCGCGAGAGAATAACTTACCGAGGTACTTCGATGGCTAGTAGACGTTCCCAGAACTCTTCCCCTAAGGGTGGACCTGCTACGTCTGCCACGCGTAAGAAGGTACTCCAAGGCCTCCACGCTCTTCGTCTCACTGCCTTCAGAGTATCGAAAGACTCTCGAGAACTAGAGGTTTTTCGAAGGAGGCAACCAGAGCGATTGTTAGAGCAAGGAGAACATCCACCCTTAGAGTCTACCAATCGAAGTGGGGAATCTTCCTAAACTGGTGCAAGTCAGTATCCGTATCCTCGACCAGTACCTCTGTAACTCAAATAGCTGACTTCCTCTTATATCTGAGAAAAGAGCGATCTCTTTCAGCTCCCACTTTCAAGGGTTACAGAAGCATGTTGGCATCAGTCTTCCGTCACAGAGGCTTAGATCTTTTTAACAATAAAGATCTACAGGACCTCCTTAAGTCTTTTGAGACCACGAAGGAGCGTCGTTTGGTTACACCTGGTTGGAATTTAGACGTGGTTCTAAGATTCCTTATGTTAGACAGGTTCGAACCACTTCAATCAGCCTCCCTGAAAGATCTCACCTTTAAGACTCTTTTCCTGATATGCTTTACCAGCTAAAAGAGTCAGTGAGATTCATGCCTTCAGCAAGAACATCGGATTTTCATCCGAAACGGCTACATGTTCTACATCTTGGTTTTCTAGCCAAACACGAGCTGCCTTCTCGGCTTTGACCAATATCGTTCGTTATTCCAAACTTTTCGATATGGTTGGAAATGAACTAGAAAGAGTATTATGTCCTGTAGAGCTCTTAAGTTCTATTTTAAAAACCTTTATGAGGCCCGTCTGAAGCTTTATGGTGTTCAGTTAAGAATTCATCTTTGCCTATGTCAGAGAATTCTTTATCCTATTATTTTCAGACTGTTAATACGAGAAGCTCATTCCCTTCTGAATGAGGAAGACCAAGCTTGGCTGAAGGTAAGGACACACGAAGTTAGAGCTATCACAACTTCCGTGACCTTTTAATAAAATAGATCTCTGCAAAATATTTTCGACGCAACCTTTTGGAAAAGCTAATCAGTGTTCGCGTCTTTTATCTTAAGAATGTCCAGTCTCTTTACGAGAACTGCTACACTCTGGGACCATTCGTAGCAACGAGTGCAGTAGTGGTGGGGGCTCCACCACTACAATTCCCTAATTCCAGAACCTTTGTAATCTTTCTCTTGAAATATTTCTGGGTTGTCCGGAAGGCTAAGAAGCCTTCCGCATCCTGGTTGATTTGGCGGGTGGTCAAATTCTTTCTTGAGAAGCGCCTAGATTAGAGGTTGTGATGAGGTCCTTTAGTATGGGTTGCAGCCCTTAATACTTCAGCACCTAGGAGTCGCTCAGCATCCTAAGAGGATCGCTAGGCTCAGTAAGGAAGACGTACTTAAAAAGGCAGAGTAATGGTTCAAGTCGACTTCCTTACCAGGTACTTATTTATTTTATGTTTGTTATTTTGAATAACGGCTAAAATAAGATACGGGATACTTAGCTTCTTTGTTAACATGTATGCTGGTCTCCACCCACCACCCTGGGTGTGAATCAGCTACATGATCATCGGGTAAGATTAATATTGAAAAATGTTATTTTCATTAGTAAATAAATTTTTGAATATACTTACCCGATGATCATGAATTTAAGGACCCGCCCTTCCTCCCCATAGAGAACCAGTGGACCGAGGAGAAAATTGAGTTCTTGTTGACAAGAAGTACTTGAGTACCTACTCACAGATGGCGCTGTTGTGTACACCCCCACCTGTATAGCGATCGCTGGCGTATCCCGACCGTAGATTTCTGTCGGGCAACAGAGTTGACAGCTACATGATCATCGGGTAAGTATATTCAAAAATTTATTTTACTAATGAAAATAACATATTTTTTATAAGATTGCTAAGGTTTTAGCTCCTATGCCTTTTGGCAGTATTGTTCAGTCAAAGGCTTAGAGACCTTCCTGCAGAAAAAGTCCCAGTAAGTGGCATATAAGTGGGGGTCAGAAGAGTTTGATGCTTTAACTGTTGAAAACTGCAGTAGCCTCACTTTCAGCTGCCATTATTTTGTTATTTGTAACTATTGGTCCCCAAAATATTTTTCCAGGTTTACTTACCAAAGGCTTAATGTTATGGTTGTTTAGATAAGGGACTGTGATACTGTATTTATTCACTCCTGCCTAGGCATCCAAGAAGCGTACAATGCATGAGTAGTAATTCTCATTGAATCAGTCATTGTTCTGTGGAATACAAACCAACGCTATTTATAGGGGTATTACTTTTGGCAAAGCTGAAAGGACGAACCATTAGAATTTAGTGAGGGTTAACTACACATCCCGTTTGCTGCACCACATGACCTTAGGCCTTTGGTCAGGGTAAAATAAATACCTCCACATGAATCTCTTAGAGATGAAGGCCGTCTTTCTAGCCCTTCAGCAGTTCCATCAGTTCCTGGCGAGTCACTCAGTGGTGGTGATGAGCAACAACACCACGGTAGTAGCTTTTATCAACAAACAAGGAGGTACCTTTTTGCACCCCCTATCCTATCTAGCAATAGAGATACTGAGATGGGCCGAGATTCATTCGATATTACTATCGGCACGCTTCTTTCCAGGCAAGAGGAATGTGCTCACCGATAACCTGAGCGGAGCATCTCAGATAGTGAGTACCGAATGGTCTTTGGATCATCTAGTAGCCAATGAAGTCCCGACTTTGTGGGGTTCTCCGACAGTGGATCTCCATGCAACAGTCCTGAACTTCAAGCTCCCTCTCTACTGTTCCCCAGTTCCAGACCCCAAGGCTCTCTGGCAAGATGCATTCCAACAATGGTGGGACAATATTGACGTTTACGCCTTTCCCCCGTTCTGTCTGATGAGGAGGGTACTCAGCAAGGCCAGCATATCGGTCAACCTCTCAATGACTCATAGCTCTGTTATGGCATCATGCGGAATGGTTCCCGGACCTTCTGCAACTCATGACGGAGCCTCCAAGAGAACTCCCTCCACGACATGAGCTACTCAGACAACTACAGAGTAACATCTACCTCAAAGCCATAGCTTCGCTACGACTTCACACCTGGAGACTATCCAGCATCTCACTCAGAGAGGATTTTCACAACAAGTTGCGAACAGGATGTCTGGATACCTGCGGAAATCATCAGCAGCATTCTACCAGGCAAAGTGGAATGTCTTCTGTGATTGGTGTCGTGAAAGGAGTATCTTTCTACTTGATGCCATATTCTAGTAAAAGTGGAGTTCTTCTTGCATTTGCATGATGAAATGCGCCTTTCAGTCTCGGCGGTCAAAGGCTATCGTTCAGCCTGTAGCCTCGTCCTCAGTCTGAATGGAGTGGACATTTCCTCATTGCTAGAACTTTCCTTACTCATAACTTGGAAGACGGTTTTCCTGCTCGCTTTAGCCACAACCAAACGAGTCAACTTCATGGCCTCTCATTCGATGTCGTCCATTCAAAGGGATGGGGTGAGGTAGTGTTCAGCTTTGTCCCTGATTTTGTTGCCAAGACTCAGAACCTGGGAGTGGCGGATCCCCGATTCGACTACTTCTGGATTAAGAGTCTCTGCTGTGTAACAGGCGCCCCAGACCATCTCTTACTCTGCTCAGTGAGGAATTGTAGGCTTTACCTCAAAAGAACAGCAGCAGTGTCCCCGAGTGTCTGCACTGTTTGTCAGCACAGGGAGGAATGAGAGGAGGATCACCAAGAACACCATCTTTGTTTGGATTCGCAGGGTTATAGATCATGCCCTGATTCCAGATCCTCTCCGTCACATCGCCCTAGAGCCCACGATGTCAGGGGTGTAGCTACGTCCCTGGCCTTCAAAAGAAACTTTTCTGTGACGCAGGTTTTACAGGCTCGGGAATTATGGTAAAAATTATGAATTGACAATGTGGATTTAAACCAAAGACAAAGAAAACTATTGAGTTTAATAAGTGAAATTATAAATGTTGAACTGCCGTTTCTCGTCTTGAGAGGAAATCACCCGAAAAGCTGTCTCCGGATGTATGCACCACTTCCTCTCCACAGTAACTCATCTACCATATGTAAAGGACCTAAAATAATAATAAAAAAGAATATACGCCTCTTGAAAAGAATCAATTTAACGTAAGAAATTAATCGACAAATTTAACGTGAAGGGAATGAAATTCAGCAAGCTAGCTTCGTAAAAACGTAAATTTCGTAAATGAACACTCGTTACTAAATTAGAAAAATATATATAAATTACGTTCGTAGTTAATCTTAGTCAAAATGAAAATAATGGTTTACAAACCAAAGGCACAAGTATAATGGTAATTACAATGCTAAAATCCTTTACTTTAATTTTTTCGACGTGTTGGCGACCATAATTTAAACTATAACAAGCGTAAATTATATCTAAGAAACAGATCAATCCTATTGAGCCTGCATAAGGTCTCTCAACTGACTTACGTTTCTTTAGATCCTGGTCTTTCGTGGATAGATGATAAGTCCAGTTGCTCGTGTTGCTTCTCTCCGAACATGAAGTCTTATCGCTCGGCCTAGGTGGAGTTTATCGCTCCATGACACTTGAAACTTTCAGGGTAAAAAATTTCAGAAAATCTCCGTTCCGGACTGCTTTCTGTGTTGGTCTCTGACTCTACCCCGCTGGGAATCTGTCTTACTGCAATCTGCCCTACTGGAATCTGCACCGCTGAATATAAATACTCAAAAGGCACAGTGAGTGGATATTTAACTGTCAAACAGTCAGTTTAAAGAACTATTCAGGCTCAATAGTAAACAAAGTCGCAAATTATCCTATAGCCATAAAACAAATTACCATTAAACAAATGCCCATAGTTCCAACCACCACCAAAGTAAACAAAAGACATAATGTACTTTTCAATACAAACAAAAATATACGAAAAGCATAAAGATATTTCTTTACACTCCACACCAAGGGTTCTACATTTAATTTTTTGTTAAATGTAGAACTCTGGAATAGCTAGAAAAATTTCAGCCTTTTCTTTTACAGGAATGGAAGTGCTACACAACTTTCACAGCCTATTACCTGCAAGACTTGACCCACAGGAGGCTCGATACGTTTTCTATCAGGCCTGTAGTGGTTGCACAACAGCTGGTCTAATACGTTAAGCTACTTATTAGACAAGTAGCAGAAGGTTGAGGGTACTGTTACCTGGTTTTAGTCTGCGTGAATGAAAAGGTATGACTGTCTCTTATTCTTTTTTTATTCTCCCTTCTCCCTTCTCTTTGGGAAAGCAGCAGCCTGGGTTCTGTGCACTAGCTGACCTCAAACCACTGCAGGTAAACCGTGCTCCCTTGTGGACCTAGTATTGTGTCAAAACTGTTGCGTCCTCATACCCTGGCGAAGTGGTATTGGGAACGTCTTGGTAACGACAGTTTTTCCTACAAAGACTCGGAATAACTTTTATTTTGACAGTGACACTGTTTATCTCAACACAGCTTGCGCAGGCCACAGATCTTGCGAAGCAAGGTTTATCGAGGTATTAGGGATTACTTATATTTGGTACCAATCTACTCAAGATAAGGAGCCCCCGGGTAATGCCAAAAATACCAGATTGGCAGGGACGTCCACCCTCCTAATGAGTGAGTCGCCCCTAATAAATAGCGTAGGTTTGTATTCCAGTTACGGAACAAATGACAATTTCGGAGATAATTTATATTTTTCTTAACGATACAAACCTTTAGCTGTTTATACAAACTTACCCACTGACCCTATCCCCCTTGAAGCCCTACCTCTAAGCAAAGTGAGCTCAATCACAGGTGTGGAAGTGCTCTTAACCCCTGCTAACTAGCAGGATGGGTAGTTAACCCTCGCTAAATTTTACCTAATTAGTAGGTAAATGTTTATATCATTAGGAAAAATACAAATCATCTCTGAATTTGTCATGTTAGTTTAGGTAAATGATATTACGTGATACAATTTTTAATAATCAATTGTTTTATGTTCTTCAACAGCTAGACCCCAAGAGAGTAAACACAGCCAAAGGAAAAGAAGACCACGAATTATCCATGTTAGTGAAAAGAGTGAAGAATAAAGCCAAGAAGCCTAAGTAACTTAATTGTTAATTAGCATGTGTATATTGTTAATCTCTTATAAATATATTTATTAAGTAAATTTTATCTGAGTTCTGTGTTTCAGTTAACATTTTGTGGTCACATGAATTGTTTGTAGCTACATCTCATATGCATATTTTGATGCCATGCTTTTCTTTTTATAAAATTTGCTAGTTGCTTGTATTACAAGTAAATTTAATGTGTAAATCATAATTACCATTAATATAAGTTAATGGCCATTTCAAAAATGTTTAATTTACGGTAAAAGATTCTGGTTCATAGATACCCCCCATGACATCCAGCAAAATACACGATTTCAAGCATTGAATGAAGACTTGTAGCAGATAACTGTACTGTATGTAGTATCATATCAATAAAGAAATACAGGAATATTCATTCAGGGTTCATAGTTTTCTGGTAGCATTTTGTAAATGCTGAACATTCCATGGCACGGATGACTGCAAATGTTAAGCGTCAAATCCAGCCAAGTGAAATAATAGCGTTGTGAGGTGAACCATAGTGTGGATGTATAGAATAAGAGCTGTTAAATTTCTTTCACCTCTACCAATCTGGTCTTGTGTAGAGTAAATCAGGTAAGTGTATATTCTGATGTATGTTATTATTTATGAATTTTGACTGGTTTCCTTGAAAACTAGGATGGCCAATATTAGAAAAAAATAGCAGTAACAATCATATTAATTAAATAACAAAAATAGCCTCGGGTGCTGCACATAAAATATGAGCGGTTCCTTTTCAAGAATGCTTAATATTGATATATAAAAAGTGGTATACCAATGTTGGTGAAATAAGAGGTAAAAAACATGGAAACAAGTACAGAATAACTTTGGAGGTTTAGTGCTGCTTATCTTGAATCAATCAGTTTTCGATCAAAGTTTTCTAAAATCACGCCCCAGTTTTCTATAGCGACACCCAAAGAGTGAGCGAGCTAGGTTTATTCCTGGCATTCCATGTATCTCTTTTTTTTCTCTGGTATATTCAGCAATAACTATGCCTTAGAAATGGTGCTAGAGGAGCATTTCACTGGGCAACACAGGTTCCTCGCCCAGAAATAGAATTTTCCTTCGTCTAAATCCCTTCATCGGTCATTTAAAGACATTTCAGATGTTGAACAGCAGTCAGGGCTTGTTGACATTTGTACAAGTTGAGATCCGGATCTCTAGTTACTTGATACTACTCAAAGGTGACTACAGTACTGTGCACTTTAGGTACACTAAAGCCATTTCCCAATGCATACCCAGAAAACATCACTGGTAATTTCTACTATATACTAAAAATTATTATTATAAGAAAGATTACTAGAGTGCCATATGTGGATGTGATCGTGGTGAGTGGTAGATGGAGGTGGTTTGGACATGCTCTTTATACTTCACAAGAGAGATTAGTTCACCAAATGTTTAACTGGGCTCTACAAGATAGTAGAAGATTGAAAGTCCCAGGCCTACATGGCTGAGAATTATGAAGTGTGAAGTGGGAGATGATGAGTGGAGAAGTATTGAATTAAAACTCAAGATAGAGACGACTGGCAAAATCGGAGGACCTTTGCGTCAGTTGTCGTAGGAGGAGATGATGGTGATGATTTCTATTTGTGGTATTATTGCATACAAAATTAACCTAAAATGGTTAATGACAGTGAAACGATACAAAGAAATGTGAGAACCAAAAGGAATAGAAATAATTGATAAGTCATCCTCCTTACCTTCCACATATGCCAGCAACTCTTCCTACTTCAGGTAAAGTGAAGTGATATTTTCATTGATTTCATCTATTACATTTTGATTTATTTTTGTAAGCTCTCTTTTCTAGTAACCTTTTTCTTTTGAACAGCAATATTGCTTATTGATTTTTCGTTACAATTAGGTGTTCATAGATACAATCATGTTAATGCAATATTTGTTATTTGAATCAGACAAAGTGAATCACTAAATGGGACAAGTGATGTTTTCAGACAGCTTGATTGAAAACCTTTTTTAAATATAAAACTTACCCGCTGGTTATA
>NC_090760.1:15952633-15975941 GCF_036898095.1 Palaemon carinicauda
TTTAACCAAAACTGTTAGGATTACAATTACATTGACCCATCAATCCAAATAGAAAATTAAAGGCAAAATTAGCATCCCTTTACACCAAGCTTCAGCCACAGGATAACCAGATAAACATATTTTGAAAAAAAAATAAAAAAATTATTCACATACTGGTCACTCACGTTTACTAAGCCATCTCAAACCAACCACCCATAAGAAATATATAAATCTGTGAGACTACTGAACTACAATGCTTTCCCCTGAATCACTACTGTCCTTTCAATATTCAGTTCACCACTAAACTGCAAAGTCACTTAAAATTATCAAACTCTAAACGGTCAGGCCGTGCAGGTCTCTGCAGGCCCACAATAACAAAGTCTCAAAAATTTTGTCAACAACACAAGCAATCGCCAATGGCCTTATAATACATTGGTTGTGGTGTTATTCAGTCAAACACATGATGGTACTTACAGTTCACAGGCAGTGAAAAATGAATACAGAGCAGACACACACACCACTACACACTGGTAACAGGCCATCAACCACATTCATAATTGTTATGAACAGTACTAGACAGATACTCTGTTCCTATATACTGTACATACAGTGGTCTCGAGTAAATTTCCCTTACGATTGGGAACTTCTGTCAACATAAATGTCTGCCGTATCTGTTCTTTTTTCTTTTCTTGATGAAGGAACCTATTCTTGTAAAGTACAGTACTTCTATTTACTCAAACTCCGGTTCCGCATTCAAACCCTACAGAGAGTAGGGCGTGCTGCAAAAACAATGTTGTTAAGACAGTTGGTAGGACCAAACAAAAATATATACATACCCCTTAAACATATACATTATGCTTGCAAAACATTTAAACCTATTTAAGAAAAATTGAATCTTTACAGTGAATAGAAGGGAAATCATTATAGTACAGTACTGGGGCAAAATATCAGACATTATGACAAAAGGGAATTGATAATGAGAGTTACTTTAAAACATTTATAACCCAAGCTCGTTATATGTGGAAATGATTTGTATTTTCCCCATCTATTATTAATTTTTTTTCACACCATAGCATCGCATCAGCTTCATGCCTGGAGACTATCCAGCATCTCCTCACAGAGAGAGGCTTTTCGTAACAAGTTGCGGAAAGGATGTCTCGACACCTGCGAAAGTCATCTGCAGGGGTCTACCTGGCGAAGTGGAGAGTCTTCTGTGGTTGGTGTCGTGGGAGGGGTATCTCTCCTCTCGATGCCTCTATTCCAGCAATAGCGGAGTTTCTTGTGTATTTTCGGGAAGAAATGCGCCTTTCGGTCTCGGCAGTGAAAGGCTAACGCTCAGCCTTAGCCTGAAACTTTTACTACTCATACAAAGCTACGAGCTCACCTGCCCTCAGTCGGAAGTGAGACCTCCTCCATGGAACGTGGTCTGTGTCCTCAGGTCTCTTAAGAGACCTCCGTTTGAACCATTACGCTAGGTCTTCTGATCGTCACCTGACTCGGAAGACGATGTTCCTGCTCGCTCTGGCCTCAGCCAAGCGAATCAGTGAACTTCATGGTCTCTCGCACGACGTCGCCCATTCAAGGGGATGGGGGGAGGTAACATCCGGGTTCGTCCCTGAGTTTGCTGCTAAGACTGAAAATCCTGGAGTTCCGGGCCAACGGTTCGACTCCTTCAGGATTTCGAGTCTCCGTTCTGTAACGGATGACCCAGACATTCCCCTACTGTGCCCAGTACGGAGTCTGAGGCTCTATCTTAACAGAATTCAGCACGGCATATCATTCCCGTGCTGAAGGCTTGTGACGGGCAAGAGGGCTCTCGAACTGGGGAATTTCTTTTCCTCAGTTTGACTCTAAATTTCTCTCATTCTTTTTCTATTACCTCTTATTGCTTATTCCTCCTTCATAATTATCAGCTGTCTCCAACCTTGGTGTCAAAACTCTTTTACCCATTTCACTGTCCAGGTTTTTTAGAGGGGACATTGTATCCATGATCGGTTTTTATTTCAAAATCAATTGTGGGAGCTGTGGTGGTCTTGCCAACTGCCCGAAAATGTTTGGACACCTAGGAGTGTCAGTATACCCATACTGGCACGCGGAACTATCTCTTAGGAAATTTGGCCTTCGGATTCCAGGGGTTGGCGATTTTATAGAGATAGGACTCTCGGCATTCTGTCCGGTTTGCCTGCCACTATGATTAGAGTGGGGATGATTGTATTCTTGAAATGCTCTCAGTCCCATCAAGCGGGTTTGGCATACACTTGAGCCACTCTAATCATAGTGGTACCATCCCTTTGTGGTAGGGTAGGGAGTGGACATTTGGTAAGCAGCTTTCACAGGTGTCATTGGTGGAGAAATTAATTCCAGGAAAGGCTAACGGTGTCTTCTTTGGAATTTCAGACAGTCTTAATTTTTTCTCTCCCTTAAACTATATTTTTTTCCATTGTTTTTTTTTTATTGTTATTATGACCCCTTCCCTCCCCCTGAAAAAATAATTAATGAGTAAACTTAATATTCCCCGTACCCCTGGATCAAATGGCGAACCCCAGACACCGTTGACGACTTCTGCTTGTTTAAATAGGGAAAGCTCTGTTGACAACCTCGGCAATAAAAAGGATTCCTCCAACAATACTTCTTTGACCAGTGTTGTTAAAGACAATTTATCGCACTGGTGGAAAATGATGCTTGTAATAACCATAATACTTTACTCTCTGGTTCTGGCTCATTACCAGATCCAACAAAAAATCTGAAAATTCTCCACTTAAAAAACATACCAATTGGTTGTAGCTATGACATAATTCATGAAGCCTTCTGTAGATTTGGAGCAATCAAAGAAATTTCAATGGAGCTTAATGGTAGTAAAGGCTTTTGGGAAGCTTGGGTATCATTTTCAAGTTTTGAGATTGCTTTAGAAGCAAATAAAAATTTAGAGAGCATAAAAATTGACAATTGTTTGATTTCTGGGGCTTTATGTGATAAAGCACCAAGACACCTAGAGGTATATAAACCAGAAGAATAGATGGAAAAAGAAATAGAGCATAGACTTCCAGAAGTAAGAACCCCCAAGCCCCCAACATGGATAATTGCATCTGGAAAGATAGATAATTATAACTATTATAAGATTAGTAAATTTATACAAAAAAAGTTGGTTTAATTAAAAGTAAGGATATTAGTAGATACGGTAAGCAATCTGTTTTGATTAATGCAAAATCAGATACTCAAGCTCACATGCTTTGTGGCATGAAGATTGCAGAAATTGATCCTATTAAGGATATTAAACCACATATGAGCTTCAGCTATGGTAAAGGAGTGGTTTTTGATAAAGATCTATATGAATTCGCAGGACCAGAAATTCTGGACATGTGCCCTGCTAATGTTTGGAAAGTAAGTAAGATCCCTCAAACAAGCATGGTAGTTTTAACATTTGAAACCCCTGTTATACCAGATCATATGATTATTGAGAATGAAAGAGTACGTGTTCGAGAATATAAACCTAGGCCTTTACAATGCTTTAATTGTTTCAAGTACGGTCACCCTTCCCGGTACTGCAATAATACGAAGATCTGTATTAACTGTTCTTTGTTAGAACATGGCCAATGCAACAGAGATACAACCTGTGCAAACTGTAAAGATAATCATAAGCCAAATGATAAAAGATGTAGAGAATACAAGAATGAAGAAGCTGCAATCTTGAAAGCAAATGCTGAACATATAAGTGTAGGTTATGCAAAGCATTTACTCAATCGGCAACTTAATTTTGCTCGCGCAGTTAAGATGCCAACTAAAGATTATAATCCACTACCCCTTACTACCACAGGGGGACCAGTGGCATCACCTGGCCCGTCAGGTGCATCTCCCTTAGTGGTAGTAGCCCAGCCATCTGGGTCAAGTGCTCAGGCTATAAAAGCCAGAGCACAAACCTCCAAAGAGGTCAATATGGTGTCCAACACACCAAAAGTATTGTCACCGATAGGAGCATCTCCCCTAGAGGTAGTAGCCCAGCCTTCTGGGTTAAGTGCTCGAACTGTTGAAGTTCTAGCACAATCCTCCAAGGAAGCCAATGTGGCTTCCACCACCTTAAATGTATTGTCTCAGGCAGAATCTCTACCTGATTTGATGGAGATTGGAAAACAAGATCTTCCAAAGAGGAAAAGGTCCCCATCATCCTCACCTTCATCTAAGTCAGGTAAGTGCCCTACTGCTCATGATCCTAAGGTTGACTCTTATAAAGATCCTAGAAAGAAAGAAAAGAAGAGTGGTGGCCTAGTAAAGTCTTCCATCTCCAGGCCTTATATGGCTTCATCTGAAAAGTCCCAAAAGACAAATGAGACAAAGAAAACTAATAACAAAAGATAATGTCTATCATCCTGTGGAATTGCAGAGGTCTAAGTACTAGCATTGAGCAAATAAAAACTTTAACAAGGGACTCAGACACGAAGGTAATTTGCCTACAGGAAACCAAGATCAGTGACAAACCATTTAATCCTGGACTCAATTATCATTTTTGTAGATCCCCTCCTTTGCAAGCTGCAAGAGCTCAAGGTGGTACAGGTTTTATTATTCACAAATCTGTAAAATTTGAGACAATCCCACTCAATACACCACTACAGGCATGTGCAGTTAGAACTCATATCGGGAAAAAAATTACTTTATGCTCGCTATATATTGAACCATCCTTGGAACCTTTCCTCTTAGATCATGCTGGTAATCCAAGAAGGCTTAGACTTTCTGACCTCCAAGACTTGATCAATCAGCTTCCTGCCCCTTTTATTTTAATGGGTGATTTTAATGCAAAGCATACTTTATGGGGTGGAAATGTGTGCGATAGATGGGGTAATCTTGTTGAAGAATTAATAGACAACAATGATGTAATACTAATGAATGATGGTTCTCCAACTAGGTATGATGTATTCCACAACTCTACATCAACCATTGATTTGTCAATCTGTTCCTCATCCATTCGATTGGACTACCTTTGGTCAGTAAATGAACACCTACATGGCAGTGACCATTGGCCAATAATGTTAAATTATGTCCATAATCTTCCTTCTCAGTGTCCACCAAAATGGAAGATAGATGAGGCAGACTGGGCAGCTTATGAAAACTGTTCACACACTGATAAAGAATATGATGAATTTACATCTCCAGTGCATGCCTATCAACATCTTGAAAATATTATTGATGATAATGCTAGCAAGTTTATTTTTCAATATTAAACTTACCCGATAATCATGTAGCTGTCAACTCCGTTGCCCGACAGAATTCTATGGAGGGATACGCCAGCTATCACAATACTAGAAGGGGGTGTACTTACCAGCGCCACCTGTGGCCAGGTACTCAAGTACTTCTTGTTGACACCTCAATTATTCCTCTGTCGTGCTTCCGGCAAGACGTTCTGGGATACGCTTATGATCTTCGAGTTTGTTCACGGCTAATTGGTGAAGTATTCTCTCAGATTTCGGCTGTCGCATTACTGGAAACCTTCTTATATTAGCTAGATAGCTTTTATATAGTCCTGATTAACGGTTAACGATCTTTTGCTTGATTTTGGAAACCCCTTTGGCTAACTCTTTGGATTCAAGATGTCTGACAATTCGCAAGCCCCCTCCCATAGACGATGTAGGTCTTGCAATAGGCGTATTCCGAAGGCCTCGGTAGATCCTCACACCGCTTGTTCTGACTGTAGGGACAGGCCCTGTCAGTTAGAAAATCGATGTGAGGAATGCGCCGGACTTTCGGAACTGGAATTTGTCCGTCTTTTAAAATATTCATCTAAGTTAGAGAGAGGTAGAGTTAGGAGGAGTTCTTCTCACTCTTCAATGTTTTCCTCACCTCATGATCCCCTACCTTTTCCTCCCCCTGTAGTGGCTACCCCCGAACCTACTGTTTGCCCTCCGCCTGATATGTCTGTTGTTTTGCGTGCTATTCAGGCCTTAGGCGATAAAGTAGAATCAGTGGTAAGTGACCATAAGTCTCTGATGGCCGAAGTTAAGGAACTTAAGGTCAAGAGTGCAGTGGGTGGAGTTAGTGCCAGTGCTGTGACGAGTGCTAGTGTCAGTGCAGTGCCAAGTGCTAGTGTCAGTGCCAGTGTGGTGCGTGAGGATTCTTCTGTGCGAGCCAGTCGTCCTCCCAGTCCGGGACCTCTTGCAAGCTCCCATGCCCAGGGGAGAAGCAATGTCGAAGGGCATAAGGGTTCGGCAGGCCTTGTTAGGCGCACAGAAGTTTCCTCGGTGGTTGCGGGCGTGTCTTCCAAAGACCGTCACTCCCACCCGCAGACGATTGAGCCCGTCTTTTTCTCGTCCGCTGATCATCTGTCAGGGAAGAAACGTTGGTCTCAGGTCTCGAGACCACTTAAACGCAGAGTCCAGTCCGCGAGTGCTCAGCCAGGTTGCAGTCATTGGCTCAGCTCTGACTCGCCGCAGTCATCTGTCGACTGCACTCCGCCCAAGAGGACTAAGGTTCTGCCACAACAGAGCTCGACTGTCGACCCTAAGTGGACCCTACTACAGTCCATGCAAGCACAGCTTTCGGACTTGATGCGTGAGTGTCGGGCTGAGAGTGTTGCGCCTCCGCCTCCGCCTACACTCCCTCCGCCTGCTCTCGCTCCGCCTGCGTTCGCTCCGCCTGTGCTCGCTCCGCCTGATCGCAGTACCACCTGCCAGGCGTACGATGTTGAGCCACATTCTGAGTTTGCTGTTCCCAGTGGTGTTCAGCCTCCGCCTTCGTTAAGGCAACCTTTGCTATGGGATCAGGAGGATTATACCTCTCTTCCTCCGCCTCCCCTTGCTGCTCCACCAGTGGTGCAACTCTCGGTTGAGGTACAACAACCTCTCCCGTCCATGAGTCAGTCTCCTCAGCTCTCGCTGCAGCGAGCTCAACCCTCCACCAGGCAGGCACCACTACACCTTGGCCTTGCGCGTCAGGAGCCTCAGCTTGCGAGACATTTACCTTGTTCTGCGCAGCCTCAACCTCATCATGCTCCGCTCAGACCACAGGAACAGGAACTTGCTACTCCGCTTCCTCCAACCGCTCAGCAAGCGCTATCCCTGGGTTCAACCACTCATGCTAGGAGTCAGCCTCCTCCACCCATGCGCCTTCCTTCTGCTTCGTCTGTTATTCAGCCTTTGCAGTCTGAGCCTCAGGTTTTCCCTCAACAGACACTTGAAGAGGAAACCACTAATATTGTTCCTTCTCGTTCTGACTCTGCAGTTCAGCATTCTTGTCCGATCTCTTCGCTACACTCTGGTGATGAGGCTTCGGATGATGAGGAGGCACACCTGGATCCCTCATCAGATGTGGATGAATCCAAGCTTTCTCCACAGTCTATTGATTTTCGTAAGGTCTTGGCTCTACTTAGGGAGGTTTACCCAGACCACTTTGTCTCTGCTATTCCCCGCTCTCCACCATCTGAGTTTTCGCTGGGCGTACAACAAGCTAAGTCCACCTATACTAAGCTAGTCCTAGCTAGATCCTCTAAGAGGGCATTAAGGATCTTAGGGGAGTGGCTGCAGTCTAAGCAACACCTTGGCAAGACTTCCTTCATGTTCCCTCCAACGAAGCTCACTTCGAAAGCGAGCGTTTGGTATGCCACAGGGGAAGCACCAGGCTTGGGAGTTCCTGCCTCTGCCCAGGCTGACTTCTCAAGTCTGGTAGACTCGCCTCGGAGAACTGCTATGAGGCGATCTAAGGTTTGTTGGACCTTCTCAGACCTGGATCACTTACTGAAAGGAATGTTTAGAGCATTTGAAATGTTCAACTTTCTCGACTGGTGCCTTGGGGCCCTCAGCAAGAAGACCTCTCCTGCGGACAAAGATTCTGCCATGCTATTAATGTCCTGCATGGATAAGGCCATTAGAGATGGATCGGGTGAGCTTGCGTCGATGTTTGTATCAGGGGTTTTGAAGAAAAGGGAACAACTGTGTACCTTCCTTTCCGCCAGCATTACACCTTGCCAACGGTCACAACTCCTTTTTGCTCCGCTCTCGAAGTTCCTCTTCCCCGAAGAGCTGGTTAAGGACTTGTCTGCTGCCCTGATACAAAAAGATACACACGATCTTGTAGCCTCATCGGCTCGTAAGTCTAAGGTTGCTACCTCAGTCCCCAAGACTTATCGCTCCCCAGTGGCTGATACCCCTGCTACGAGGTTCATACCGCCCTTTCGTGGTAGAGCCCCCAGCCGAGGAAGCTCCCGTCCAGACTCTCACAGGAGCAAGTCTAGGAAAGGATCCAGGACATCAAAAGGAAAAAACTGACTCTCCGCATCTCCAGACAGCAGTAGGAGCCAGACTCAAGATCTTCTGGCGAGCCTGGGAGAAGAGAGGTGCAGACGCCCAGTCTGTCAGTTGGCTGAGGAACGGTTACAGGATTCCATTCTGCCTCAAACCACCTCTGACCACATCACCCATCAACCTCTCTCCCAACTACAAAGAAGAGGACAAGAGGCTAGCATTGCACCAGGAGGTGTCGCTACTTGTGCAGAAGAAGGCAGTGGTTATAGTCCGGGACCATCAATCCCCGGGCTTCTACAACCGTCTCTTTCTTGTGGCCAAGAAGACAGGAGGTTGGAGACCGGTGCTGGACGTCAGCTCTCTCAACGAGTATGTCACCAAGCAGACGTTCACGATGGAGACGACCAAGTCGGTCTTAGCAGCGGTCAGACAGGAGGACTGGATGGTCTCGTTGGACTTGAAAGATGCATACTTTCACGTTCCTATTCATCCAGACTCCCAACCTTTCCTGAGATTCGTTTTTGGAAAGGTTGTCTACCAATTCCAAGCCCTGTGTTTTGGCCTAAGCACAGCTCCTATGGTCTTTACTCATCTGATGAGGAACATAGCAAAATTCCTACACTTGTCGAACATCAGAGCCTCCCTCTACCTAGACGACTGGCTGTTGAGAGCCTCTACGAGTCGTCGTTGTCTGGAGAATCTCAATTGGACTTTAGACTTAATCAGAGACCTAGGTCTATTAGTCAATATAGAGAAGTCTCAACTCATTCCCTCCCAATCCATTGTGTACCTGGGAATGGAGATTCGGAGTCAGGATTTTCGGGCTTTTCCATCGGCCCCCAGGATAAGCCAGGCCCTAGAGTGCATCATGAGCATGCTGAAGAGGAGCAGTTGCTCAGTGAGACAGTGGATGAGTCTCACAGGGACCCTCTCATCACTGGCCCTGTTTGTCGAGCTAGGGAGACTCCACCTCCGCCCTCTTCAATTCCATCTTGCAGCTCATTGGGACAAGGGTTCGACTCTCGAAGCAGTCTCTATCCCTATCAACCAAGAGATGAAGACCACTCTCCTGTGGTGGAAGCACAACCTCCTTCTCAGGGAAGGTCTATCGTTGGCCATTCAGACCCCCAATCTTCATCTCTTCTCAGATGCATCGGACTCGGGCTGGGGTGCAACCTTGGACGGACGGGAATGCTCAGGAACGTGGAACGAGGAACAAGGATTACTCCACATCAACTGCAAGGAGCTGCTAGCAGTTCATCTAGCCCTGTTGAACTTCAAGTCCCTCCTGCTAGGCAAAGTGGTGGAGGTGAACTCAGACATTACCACAGCCTTGGCTTACATCTCCAAGCAAGGAGGGACCCATTCGAGGAGCCTATACGAGATCGCAAGGGACCTCCTCATTTGGTCAAGAGGTCTAAACCTCACTCTGGTCACGAGGTTCATTCAGGGCGACATGAACGTCTCAGCAGATCGCCTAAGCAGAAGGAATCAGGTCATTCCCACGGAATGGACCCTCCACAAGAGTGTGTGCAACAGACTTTGGACCTTGTGGGGTCAACCTACCATAGATCTGTTTGCCACCTCCATAACCAAGAGACTTCCGCTGTATTGTTCCCCTGTTCCAGACCCTGCAGCAGTTCATGTGGATGCTTTTCTACTGAACTGGTCCCATCTCGACCTGTACGCATTCCCACCGTTCAAGATAATAAACAAAGTTCTGCAGAAATTCGTCTCGCACGAAGGGACACGGCTGACGCTGGTTGCTCCCCTTTGGCCTGCAAGAGAATGGTTCACAGAGGTACTTCAATGGCTAGTCGACTTCCCCAGGACTCTACCTCTAAGAGTGGACCTTCTACGTCAACCTCACGTAGACAGGTTGCACCCAAAGCTCCACGCTCTTCGGCTGACTGCCTTCAGACTGTCGAAAGATTCGCTAGAGCTAGAGGCTTTTCGAAGGAGGCAGCCAGTGCGATTGCCAGAGCAAGAAGGGTTTCCACTCGTAGAGTCTACCAGTCTAAGTGGGAAGTCTTCCGAAGCTGGTGTAGAGCCAATTCAATATCCTCTACCAATACCTCTGTGACCCAAATAGCTGACTTCCTTCTACATCTTAGGAATGAGAGATCCCTTTCAGCACCTACGATTAAAGGATATAGGAGTATGTTGGCTTCAGTTCTCCGCCACAGAGGTTTGGACCTGTCTTCCAACAAGGACCTTCAAGACATTCTTAAGTCTTTTGAGACGTCTAAAGAACGTCGTCTTTCCACTCCAGGCTGGAATCTAGACGTAGTCTTAAGGTTCCTTATGTCTTCTAGGTTCGAACCTCTCCAGTCAGCTTCCTTCAAGGACCTTACCCTCAAGACTCTTTTTCTCGTTTGCCTTGCAACAGCTAAGAGAGTCAGTGAGGTTCATGCCTTCAGCAAGAACATTGGTTTCACAACCGAATCTGCAACATGTTCTTTTCAGCTTGGATTCCTAGCAAAGAACGAGCCTCCTTCACGTCCTTGGCCTAGATCGTTCGAAATACCTAGCCTCTCCAACATGGTAGGTAACGAACTAGAGAGAGTTCTTTGCCCTGTCAGAGCTCTCAAATATTATCTTAAGAGGTCTAAACCTATTCGAGGACAGTCAGAAGCCTTATGGTGTGCCATCAAGAAACCTTCGAGACCCATGTCCAAGAATGGGCTTTCGTATTATATAAGGCTTCTGATCAGAGAAGCACATTCAAACTTAAAGGAGGAAGACCTTGCATTGCTGAAGGTAAGGACCCACGAAGTAAGAGCTGTAGCTACTTCGATGGCCTTTAATAAAAACCGTTCTCTGCAGAGCATAATGGATGCAACCTATTGGAGGAGCAAGTCAGTGTTTGCATCATTTTATCTGAAAGATGTCCAGTCTCTTTACGAGAACTGCTACACCCTGGGACCATTCGTAGCAGCGAGTGCAGTAGTAGGTGAGGGCTCAGCCACTACATTCCCTTAATCCCATAACCTTTTTTTAACCTTTCTCTTGAATACTTTTATTGTTGTTTTTATGGTTGTTACGGTAGGCTAAGAAGCCTTCCGCATCCTTTGATTTGGCGGGTGGTCTATTCATTCTTGAGAAGCGCCTGGGTTAAAGGTTTGGTAGAGGTCCTTTAGTAGGGGTTGCAACCCCGTATACTTTGGCACCTTTGGGTTGTTTCAGCCTCCAAGAGGAACGCTGCGCTCAGTAAGGAAGACGAACTTTAAATAAAGAGGCAGAGTAACGGTTCTATTCGACTTCCTTACCAGGTACTTATTATTTCATTGTTATTTGAGATAACTGTTATATGAAATATGGGATACTTAGCTATCCTTTAATCTTGTACACTGGTTTTCACCCACCTCCCTGGGTGTGAATCAGCTACATGATTATCGGGTAAGTTTAATATTGAAAAATGTTATTTTTATTAGTAAAATAAATTTTTGAATATACTTACCCGATAATCATGATTTAATCGACCCTCCCTTCCTCCCCAGAGAGAACCAGTGGACCGAGGAATAATTGAGGAGGTGTCAACAAGAAGTACTTGAGTACCTGGCCACAGGTGGCGCTGGTAAGTACACCCCCTTCTAGTATTGTGATAGCTGGCGTATCCCTCCATAGAATTCTGTCGGGCAACGGAGTTGACAGCTACATGATTATCGGGTAAGTATATTCAAAAATTTATTTTACTAATAAAAATAACATATTTAAAACATGCGGTTTACCTCATCGCTCTGTAGTTCCTTGGTGGAGTAAAGAATGTGCCAACGCAAGAAAAGTGACCCGAACTTGCTTCAGAAGATACTTGAGGACAAACTATTTAGCAGATAGAATAGCATATCTCAGAGCCTGTGCCAAACAAAAAAGAATTTTTAAAAAAGCAAAGAGAGCATCTTGGAAGAAATATATATCTAATATTAATACCAAAACTCCTTCAAAGGAAATATGGGACAAGATTAGAAAACTTCAAGGTAAATTCGTCCCTAAGCCTCTACCAATATTAAGGGAAAATAATAGATATATATCTGACCCCAAAGATGTAGCAGAGGTTCTTGCTAAGCACTTTGCTCATGTATCAAGTGCTGACAACTATTCCCCAGCATTTCAACAAATTAGAGCATCAACATCTGTTGTTCCTCCTGCTTCTTCAAATACTGAAGCTTTTAACCTGCCTTTTAGTATGGAGGAGATGCAAAATGCTATCTCCAGCTCTTCTTTAACTGCCCCAGGTGAGGATGGCATCCGGTATGAAATGATATCACATCTTCCAGTGGATACCAAGGAATTTTTATTAGAAACCTTTAATGGTCTATGGGCTTCCCATACATCTCCTGATTCCTGGCATACTTCAATTGTAATTCCAGGCCACAAGTCTGGTAAAGACCCAGAACTGCCATCTAGTTATAGGCCCATATCCTTGACCAGTTGCATATGCAAACTATTTGAGAGAATGATCAACAACAGACTTGTGTGGTATCTAGAATCAAAAAATCTTTTATCTAACAGACAGTTTGGTTTTAGGAAGAACCGAAGTACTTTAGACCCTTTGCTGATGTTATCAAGGGAAATTTCAAATGCTTTTTCTAACCAAAACCAGGTGGTGGGTGTCTTTTTTGACCTCGAAAAGGCATATGACACCACCTGGAGGGGTGGTATTTTAAAGCAATTGGCCTCGTGGGGTATAGGAGGACATATGTTTTCTTTTATTGAAGAATTTTTATCAAACCGCTCCATTAAAGTGAGAGTAGGGTCAGAACTATCTTCATCCTACATGCAAGAAGAAGGTGTCCCCCAAGGCAGCGTATTGAGTGTGACATTGTTTGCTGTTGCAATTAATAGTCTCATTAGTCACATACCTCCTGGCATACAAGGATCACTATTTGTCGATGACTTTGCAATTTATTGTAGTGGATCATCTGCACTACAAGCATGCCAAAATCTTCAAATTGCAATAAATTCTGCTTCCGCATGGGCAAATTCTCGCGGATTCATGTTTTCTCCTCAGAAGACCAAAGCCATTCGCTTTACTCGTACTCGTAAAAGGGAAAAGATCCCCACCCTTTTCTTAAATGATTGTATTTTGCCATATGAGGATAGTGTCAAGTTTCTTGGAGTCATTTTCGACAAGAAAATGACATTTGGTCCCCATATAAATGACCTATCTATCAGGGTTAAGAAGTCACTGAACATTCTGAAAGTGATATCGCATTTTGATTGGGGTGCTGATTGAACAACTTTGCTTAGAATTTATACATCTTTGTGTCTGAGCAAGTTAGACTACGCATGCCAAATATATGGGTCAGCTACAAAGACTTTACTTGGAAAACTTGATATTGTTCACAATGCTGGGCTTCGCATCTGCATAGGTGCTTACAGAACATCTCCCATTGACAGTCTCCCCTCTTAACGAGAGAATGCCTTGATGAAGTCATTGGGCTTCAGCACGGCATATCATTCCCGTGCTGAAGGCTTGTGACGGGCAAGAGGGCTCTCGAACTGGGGAATTTCTTTTCCTCAGTTTGACTCTAAATTTCTCTCATTCTTTTTCTATTACCTCTTATTGCTTATTCCTTCTTCATAATTATCAGCTGTCTCCAACCTTGCTGTCAAAACTCTTTTACCCATTTCACTGTCCAGGTTTTTTAGAGGGGACATTGTATCCATGATCGGTTTTTATTTCAAAATCAATTGTGGGAGCTGTGGTGGTCTTGCCAACTGCCCGAAAATGTTTGGACACCTAGGAGTGTCAGTATTCCCATACTGGCACGCGGAACTATCTCTTAGGAAATTTTGCCTTCGGATTCCAGGGGTTGGCTATTTTATAGAGATAGGACTCTCGGCATTCTGTCCGGTTTGCCTGCCACTATGATTAGAGTGGGGATGATTGTATTCTTGAAATGCTCTCAGTCCCATCAAGCGGGTTTGGCATACACTTGAGCCACTCTAATCATAGTGGTACCATCCCTTTGTGGTAGGGTAGGGAGTGGACATTTGGTAAGCAGCTTTCACAGGTGTCATTGGTGGAGAAATTAATTCCAGGAAAGGCTAACGGTGTCTTCTTTGGAATTTCAGACAGTCTTAATCTTTTCTCTCCCTTAAACTATATTTTTTTCCATTGTTTTTTTTTTCCATTGTTATTATGACCCCTTCCCTCCCCCTGAAAAAATAATTAATGAGTAAACTTAATATTCCCCGTACCCCTGGATCAAATGGCGAACCCCAGACACCGTTGACGACTTCTGCTTTTTTAAATAGGGAAAGCTCTGTTGACAACCTCGGCAATAAAAAGGATTCCTCCAACAATACTTCTTTGACCAGTGTTGTTAAAGACAATTTATCGGCACTGGTGGAAAATGATGCTTGTAATAACCGTAATACTTTACCCTCTGGTTCTGGCTCATTACCAGATCCAACAAAAAATCTGAAAATTCTCCACTTAAAAAACATACCAATTGGTTGTAGCTATGACATAATTCATGAAGCCTTCTGTAGATTTGGAGCAATCAAAGAAATTTTAATGGAGCTTAATGGTAGTAAAGGCTTTTGGGAAGCTTGGGTATCATTTTCAAGTTTTGAGATTGCTTTAGAAGCAAATAAAAATTTAGAGAGCATAAAAATTGACAATTGTTTGATTTCTGGGGCTTTATGTGATAAAGCACCAAGACACCTAGAGATATATAAACCAGAAGAATGGATGGAAAAAGAAATAGAGCATAGACTTCCAGAAGTAAGAACCCCCAAGCCCCCAACATGGATAATTGCATCTGGAAAGATAGATAATTATAACTATTATAAGATTAGTAAATTTATACAAAAAAAAGTTGGTTTAATTAAAAGTAAGGATATTAGTAGATACAGTAAGCAATCTGTTTTGATTAATGCAAAATCAGATACTCAAGCTCACATGCTTTGTGGCATGAAGATTGCAGAAATTGATCCTATTAAGGATATTAAACCACATATGAGCTTCAGCTATGGTAAAGGAGTAGTTTTTGATAAAGATCTATATGAATTCTCAGAACCAGAAATTCTGGACATGTGCCCTGCTAATGTTTGGAAAGTAAGTAAGATCCCTCAAACAAGCATGGTAGTTTTAACATTTGAAACCCCTGTTATACCAGATCATATAATTATTGAGAATGAAAGAGTACGTGTTCGAGAATATAAACCTAGGCCTTTACAATGCTTTAATTGTTTCAAGTACGGTCACCCTTCCCGGTACTGCAATAATACGAAGATCTGTATTAACTGTTCTTTGTTAGAACATGGCCAATGCAACAGAGATACAACCTGTGCAAACTGTAAAGATAATCATAAACCAAATGATAAAAGATGTAGAGAATACAAGAATGAAGAAGCTGCAATCTTGAAAGCAAATGCTGAACATATAAGTGTAGGTTATGCAAAGCATTTACTCAATCGGCAACTTAATTTTGCTCGCGCGGTTAAGATGCCAACAAAAGATTATAATCCACTACCCCTTACTACCACAGGGGGACCAGTGGCAGCACCTGGCCCGTCAGGTGCATCTCCCTTAGTGGTAGTAGCCCAGCCATCTGGGTCAAGTGCTCAGGCTATAAAAGCCAGAGCACAAACCTCCAAAGAGGTCAATATGGTGTCCAACACACCAAAAGTATTGTCACCGATAGGAGCATCTCCCCTAGAGGTAGTAGCCCAGCCTTCTGGGTTAAGTGCTCGAACTGTTGAAGTTCTAGCACAATCCTCCAAGGAAGCCAATGTGGCTTCCACCACCTTAAATGTATTGTCTCAGGCAGAATCTCTACCTGATTTGATGGAGATTGGAAAACAAGATCTTCCAAAGAGGAAAAGGTCCCCATCATCCTCACCTTCATCTAAGTCAGGTAAGTGCCCTACTGCTCATGATACTAAGGTTGACTCTTATAAAGATCCTAGAAAGAAAGAAAAGAAGAGTGGTGGCCTAGTAAAGCCTTCCATCTCCAGGCCTTACATGGCTTCATCTGAAAAGTCCCAAAAGACAAATGAGACAAAGAAAAATAATAACAAAAGATAATGTCTATCATCCAGTGGAATTGCAGAGGTCTAAGTACTAGCATTGAGCAAATAAAAACTTTAACCAGGGACTCAGACACGAAGGTAATTTGCCTACAGGAAACCAAGATCAGTGACAAACCATTTAATCCCGGACTCAATTATCATTTTTGTAGATCCCCTCCTTTGCAAGCTGCAAGAGCTCAAGGTGGTACAGGTTTTATTATTCACAAATCTGTAAAATTTGAAACAATCCCACTCAATACACCACTACAGGCATGTGCAGTTAGAACTCATATCGGGAAAAAAATTACTTTATGCTCGCTATATATTGAACCATCCTTAGAACTTTTCCTCTTAGATCATGCTGGTAATCCAAGAAGGCTTAGACTTTCTGACCTCCAAGACTTGATCAATCAGCTTCCTGCCCCTTTTATTTTAATGGGTGATTTTAATGCAAAGCATACTTTATGGGGTGAAAATGTGTGCGATAGATGGGGTAATCTTGTTGAAGAATTAATCGACAACAATGATGTAATACTAATGAATGATGGTTCTCCAACTAGGTATGATGTAGTCCACAACTCTACATCAGCCATTGATTTGTCAATCTGTTCCTCATCCATTCGATTGGACTACCTTTGGTCAGTAAATGAACACCTACATGGCAGTGACCATTGGCCAATAATGTTAAATTATGTCCATAATCTTCCTTCTCAGTGTCCACCAAAATGGAAGATAGATGAGGCAGACTGGGCAGCTTATGAAAACTGTTCACACACTGATAAAGAATATGATGAATTTACATCTCCAGTGCATGCCTATCAACATCTTGAAAATATTATTGATGATAATGCTAGCAAGTTTATACCTAAAACATGCGGTTTACCTCATCGCTCTGTAGTTCCTTGGTGGAGTAAAGAATGTGCCAACGCAAGAAAAGTGACCCGAACTTGCTTCAGAAGATACTTGAGGACAAACTATTTAGCAGATAGAATAGCATATCTCAGAGCCTGTGCCAAACAAAAAAGAATTTTTAAAAAAGCAAAGAGAGCATCTTGGAAGAAATATATATCTAATATTAATACCAAAACTCCTTCAAAGGAAATATGGGACAAGATTAGAAAACTTCAAGGTAAATTCGTCCCTAAGCCTCTACCAATATTAAGGGAAAATAATAGATATATATCTGACCCCAAAGATGTAGCAGAGGTTCTTGCTAAGCACTTTGCTCATGTATCAAGTGCTGACAACTATTCCCCAGCATTTCAACAAATTAGAGCATCAACATCTGTTGTTCCTCCTGCTTCTTCAAATACTGAAGCTTTTAACCTGCCTTTTAGTATGGAGGAGATGCAAAATGCTATCTCCAGCTCTTCTTTAACTGCCCCAGGTGAGGATGGCATCCGGTATGAAATGATATCACATCTTCCAGTGGATACCAAGGAATTTTTATTAGAAACCTTTAATGGTCTATGGGCTTCCCATACATCTCCTGATTCCTGGCATACTTCAATTGTAATTCCAGGCCACAAGTCTGGTAAAGACCCAGAACTGCCATCTAGTTATAGGCCCATATCCTTGACCAGTTGCATATGCAAACTATTTGAGAGAATGATCAACAACAGACTTGTGTGGTATCTAGAATCCAAAAATCTTTTATCTAACAGACAGTTTGGTTTTAGGAAGAACCGAAGTACTCTAGACCCTTTGCTGATGTTATCAAGGGAAATTTCAAATGCTTTTTCTAACCAAAACCAGGTGGTGGGTGTCTTTTTTGACCTCGAAAAGGCATATGACACCACATGGAGGGGTGGTATTTTAAAGCAATTGGCCTCGTGGGGTATAGGAGGACATATGTTCTCTTTTATTGAAGAATTTTTATCAAACCGCTCCATTAAAGTGAGAGTAGGGTCAGAACTATCTTCATCCTACATGCAAGAAGAAGGTGTCCCCCAAGGCAGCGTATTGAGTGTGACCTTGTTTGCTGTTGCAATTAATAGTCTCATTAGTCACATACCTCCTGGCATACAAGGATCACTATTTGTCGATGACTTTGCAATTTATTGTAGTGGATCATCTGCACTACAAGCATGCCAAAATCTTCAAATTGCAATAAATGCTGCTTCCGCATGGGCAAATTCTCGCGGATTCATGTTTTCTCCTCAGAAGACCAAAGCCATTCGCTTTACTCGTACTCGTAAAAGGGAAGAGATCCCCACCCTTTTCTTAAATGATTGTATTTTGCCATATGAGGATAGTGTCAAGTTTCTTGGAGTCATTTTCGACAAGAAAATGACATTTGGTCCCCATATAAATGACCTATCTATCAGGGTTAAGAAGTCACTGAACATTCTGAAAGTGATATCGCATTTTGATTGGGGTGCTGATAGAACAACTTTGCTTAGAATTTATACATCTTTGTGTCTGAGCAAGTTAGACTATGCATGCCAAATATATGGGTCAGCTACAAAGACTTTACTTGGAAAACTTGATATTGTTCACAATGCTGGGCTTCGCATCTGCACAGGTGCTTACAGAACATCTCCCATTGACAGTCTCTATGTTGATTCTGGCATACCTCCCCTTTCCATTCGCAGAGAGGAGTTGAGTTTGAGGTTTTTAGCTAGGTCCCTTGCTGTGAGAAACAATCCTAACTGTAAATATGTTAGGGCGCCTTTAGATCGGGCTCCTAACAGATCTAGAGTGCCTAAGCCTTTGGAAGTACAGCTGAAAAATGATGCTAGAGAAGTAGGCTTGTTAACAGCACAGATAGCAGAGGTAGGATATCCCAAGTCTCCTCCTTGGTGTAATCCACCTGTTAAAGTATGTTTTACGGCAGGAGGGAAAAATATCTTACCTAGTAGGGTTATGAAAAGTGAGTTTTTAAATCATGCTGCTCAACATCATGGGAAACATGTTTTTACAGATGGCTCCAAATCGGCTGCAGGAGTTGGAAGTGCAGCTGTGGTGGGGGATATTGTTATTAGAAGGAAACTCCCATACTCTTGTTCAATTTTTACTGCTGAGCTGTACGCAATAATTCTCGCAGTCCAACATATTTTTAAAAATGGCAACCAAAATAGTTTTTATACAATTTTTACGGATTCCAATAGTGTTTTACTCTCATTAAAACAAATTATGCCAGGCCATCATCTAGTACAAGAGGTGCAGGACTGGTTAGTACTTCTGCAATCTAGGAAGAGTATCAGTGTTCACTTCTGTTGGGTCCCTGCCCATGTTGGGGTGGATGGGAATGAACAAGTAGATAAGGCAGCAAAGGAAGCTTCAGGGCTAAGTAATCCATCCCCCTTGAGTATTCCTTACAAAGATCTTAAAAGTGAGATTCATCTTTACTGTAAAAATAAGTGGCAAGCTCGATGGTCTGAACTGACCACCAATACAAAATTGAAACAAATCCACCCATTGGTGGATAAATGGTCATCTTGTAATTCTACAAGTAGAAGGGATACCATTATTTTAACTAGGCTGCGTATTGGCCATACACATGCAACGCACAATTATTTAATGAAGAGTGGGGAAGGGAGACAGGCCCCTCTTTGTAATACCTGTCAAGTGACAATGGATGTTAAACATATTTTAGTAGATTGTCCTGTTTTTAATCTCCAGAGGAGGACACATTTACTCCAGGACAAACCGTTAAGAGATATACTGGGGGAAAACTGTAATACCCTGAACTTGAGAAAATTTATACAAAGTATTGGGTTATATTACGAGCTATAATTGATTTTATTAATTTATTTATTTTACCCTTTTAATCCCTATTTATTTCACATCTAGATTTTATTGTATGAAAGTGTTACGTTTTGTATTAAAGGTTAAAATGATACTAAATGGTGTGAGTGTACAGATATGATTGAATGATTTTCGTTGTATAGCGCTGAATGGCCTTTGATGCCCCAGTGCTTGGCTTAATGCCTAAATTCCATATTCAATTCAATCCATTGACAGTCTCTATGTTGATTCTGGCATACCTCCCCTTTCCATTCGCAGAGAGGAGTTGAGTTTGAGGTTTTTAGCTAGGTCCCTTGCTGTGAGAAACAATCCTAACTGTAAATATGTTAGGGCGCCTTTAGATCGGGCTCCTAACAGATCTAGAGTGCCTAAGCCTTTGGAAGTACAGCTGAAAAATGATGCTAGAGAAGTAGGCTTGTTAACAGCACAGAGAGCAGAGGTAGGATATCCCAAGTCTCCTCCTTGGTGTAATCCACCTGTTAAAGTATGTTTTACGGCAGGAGGGAAAAATACCTTACCTAGTAGGGTAATGAAAAGTGAGTTTTTAAATCATGCTGCTCAACATCATGGGAAACATGTTTTTACAGATGGCTCCAAATCGGCTGCAGGAGTTGGAAGTGCAGCTGTGGTGGGGGATATTGTTATTAGAAGGAAACTCCCATACTCTTGTTCAATTTTTACTGCTGAGCTGTACGCAATAATTTTCGCAGTCCAACATATTTTTAAAAATGGCAACCAAAATAGTTTTTATACAATTTTTACGGATTCCAATAGTGTTTTACTCTCATTAAAACAATTTATGCCAGGCCATCATCTAGTAGAAGAGGTGCAGGACTGGTTAGTACTTCTGCAATCTAGGAAGAGTATCAGTGTTCACTTCTGTTGGGTCCCTGCCCATGTTGGGGTGGATGGGAATGAACAAGTAGATAAGGCAGCAAAGGAAGCTTCAGGGCTAAGTTATCCATCCCCCTTGAGTATTCCTTACAAAGATCTTAAAAGTGAGATTCCTCTTTACTGTAAAAATAAGTGGCAAGCTCGATGGTCTGAACTGACCACCAATACAAAATTGAAACAAATCCACCCATTGGTGGATAAATGGTCATCTTGTAATTCTACAAGTAGAAGGGATACCATTATTTTAACTAGGCTGCGTATTGGCCATACACATGCAACGCACAATTATTTAATGAAGAGTGGGGAAGGGAGACAGGCCCCTCTTTGTAATACCTGTCAAGTGACAATGGATGTTAAACATTTAGTCGATTGTCCTGTTTTTAATCTCCAGAGGAGGGACACATTTACTCCAGGACAAACCGTTAAGAGATATACTGGGGGAAAACTGTAATACCCTGAACTTGAGAAAATTTATACAAAGTATTGGGTTATATTACGAGCTATAATTGATTTTATTAATTTATTTATTTATTTTACCCTTTTAATCCCTATTTATTTCACATCTAGATTTTATTGTATGAAAGTGTTACGATTTGTATTAAAGGTTAAAATGATACTAAATGGTGTGAGTGTACAGATATGATTGAATGATTTTCGTTATATAGCGCTGAATGGCCTTTGATGCCCCAGTGCTTGGCTGGCTTAATGCCTAAATCCCATATTCAATTCAATTCTATCTTAACAGAACTGCTGCAGTTTGTCCTCGAGTGCAAGCCCTGTTTGTGAGCACACGAAGGACGAAGAGGAGGGTCACGAAGTACACCATCTCAGCTTGGATTCGCAGGGTCATCCACCTCTCCCTGAATCCAGACCCTCCTCCGTCACGTCGCCCTATAGCACACGATGTCAGAGGCATCGCTACGTCCCTGACATTCAAGAGAAACTTCTCAGTGACGCAGGTTGGGGTGTGGAAGCGTCAAACGACCTTCACAGCCCGCTACCTGCAGGACGTGACCCACAGGAGGCTCGTTCTCTGTCGGCCCTGTGGTGGCTACACAACAGCTGGTCTAACCTCAGGCTCCTTAATGGACAAGTAGCAGAAGGTTGAGGGCATTGTCACCCGGTTTTGGTCTGCATGAATGAAAAAGTATGTCTGGCCCTTCTTTTCTTCATCCTCCCCTCTCCTGGGGGAAAGCAGCATCCTGGTCTCTGCATAGCTGACCTCAAACCTGTGCAGGTAAACCATGCTTCCTTGTGTTTCTAGTATTAGATAATACTGTCGCGTCCCCCATACCCTGACGAGGTGGTATTGGGGAACGTCCTAGCCTAGAGCTCCATTTAAGGACTTCAGTTTGACTTCCTAGGACGGGTCACACTTCATTCCTTCACACACACAAGCTTATGTAGGCCACACGTTCCTTGCGGAGCAAGGAACTTGCGAGGTGCAGGGGACTCCTTATCTCGAGTGCTACACACTCGGATTTTGAGTCCCCGGGCAAAGCCAAAGCCAGTAAGGCTGGGGACTTACCACCCTACCTAAGGGTTAAGTCATCCAATGTAAATAGCGTGGTTTGTATTTCGGTTACGGAACAAATGACAAATTCGGAGATAATTTGTATTTTTCCTAACCATACAAATCTTAGCTATTTACACATACTTGCCCGCCAGCCCTATCCCCTGTGAAGTCCTACCTCTAAGCGAAGTGAACCAGTCACCGGTGTGTGAGGGGGAAGGGGTAGCTAGCTAGCTACCCCTCCCCTACCCCCCGTGCTAACTAGCGCGGGGGTAGTTAAACCCTCGTTAAAACTTTTAATGGCTCGTCATTTCAGTTACGGCAAAAGGAAACCCTATATAAATAGCTAAGGTTTGTATGGTTAGGAAAAATACAAATTATCTTCGAATTTGTCACATTTCCCATGAATTCTGTTTAGCATTTACAGTATAAACTGAGACAATTTACATGTTTTATACTTGTTTCCTTGAACACTGATATTGATTTTGTGTATTCATCTTTTTGCATTAAACTTTAGCTCTCTTTAGTATTCTAATCATGCGTAAACTGAGTGCAGCATTTGATCTTCTTAGATGTACAATGTGAACAACAGTTTCCTACATGTGTACGTCTAATGTATTACTGTACTAGTTTTCATTTACCAAACTAAGGAGACAGTTCGGTATGCAAATCATGCATTAGACATACCTATGTTAACTTTTATTCACGTTGTAAGTCTCAGTCTTTTGCATTGCTCGTTACATTTTACTTTTTCGTTTGCTTCAGGTTTCTTCAAACAAGATCAAGAAATAAGTATACATCGCTTACAAGGACTTGTCAGTGTTATTTTGGAAGCAAGATCAGTACAAGATTCAAGGGTGATGATGACTGTAATAAATGAGCTGTATGCTTACCTGGCCAAAAAGGGACCTTAACTTTTCGTCAG
>NC_090760.1:15976441-16063941 GCF_036898095.1 Palaemon carinicauda
AAGAGAGTATGGACTTTCTTTGACTTTTAAATGGCCGACCCTTCCCTTAGACGGAAGTGTGTTTAAGCTTTTAGTAATTATCTTATCACGTTATAAATTAATTATAGATTTTCAATATTAATCTTACCCGATAATCATGTAGCTGTCAACTCTGTTGCCGACAGAAATCTACGGTCGGGATACGCCAGCGATCGCTATACAGGTGGGGGTGAACACCACAGCGCCATCTGTGGTCAGGTACTCCAGTACTTCTTGTCAACACCACCTCAATTTTTCCTCTGTCGTGCCTCCGGCTAGACCTACATGGATACGCTGTTGATTCTGGAGTTATTGCTCACGATTTGGTGATGTATTTGCTCTAGAGTTTAGCCTTCGCTATTCAGGAAGCTATATCATTAGCTTAGCAAGTTTTTGGAATTAATTTGATTTAATTTTTGATTTAATTTTGGTACGAAGAGAGTATGAACTCTCTTTCACTTTTAAATGGCCGACCCTTCCCTTAGACGGAAGTGTTGGTGTCGAAGAGAGTATAGACTCTCTTAATTTTGCTTAACAAAGTTATAGATTTATTTTATATCTCTCCGCCTTTTATAGGCCTCTTTGATTAACTTCCTTTTATTATAAACTTATTAAAATTAATTTTTATATTTGTTTATATTCGACCTTTCCTAATAGTAGGCGGTCTTTTCTTGAACCGAAGTTAATTAACATTGAGCCCGTCATTTCGTTTTTACCTGTTAACATATTATGCTATTTTAATGTTTTTGAAAGAATTTCTTTGATAGTCTTGTACTGTTTTCAAAGTTGAACTAACGTTTTGTTTTGTCTCTGCAGTTGTTGACGTTCAGAACGTTCAACTTGTGCTCTATCGTTACGATAGAGAGAGAGTCTATCACGGTGTCACGTTGCAGTAAGAGTAAACCGATTCTAGCGTTTTGTTCATTCTTTCTTAGCTTAAATGGTTTTAATTCTAATAAAGGAACTTTTTATTTGGGAAACCTTTCAGTTTTTTTCCTTTAACAATAATATGTTTTAACGATATATATAATTGGGCTCTTCTCTCAGGTGCTAAGTCAAGAGAGAGAGAGAGAGAGATAGAGACGGAGGGAGAGAGAGGAGGATAAACGTTTCGTTCAAGCGGGTAACGTTGTTATCGTTTTTGCTCTTCTCCCTAGTCTCTTTAGGGGAAGAAGGTAAACGTTTCTAGAGTTTTATTCTTGTTCTCAGGCTTTATGCGGTGAGAGATTTTAAACGTAGTTTATTTGATCTAGTGTTTAGTCTCTTTTCCAGCCACTGAATTATTTATCTTTCATTATGTTTTTCTGTTACATTGTAATACTGTTTTCGTAATTACTAACTTTTAATGAAGGATAGAATTGCGTGTTTCAGGTACAAACCACTTAAAGTTTCGAGTTCAGTGAAATAAGTGCAAACAGAAAATCAAAAGTGATAAGCGCAAAGTGTTACAGTGTTGCGTTCGAGGGTTCGTCTGTTCGTGCCAGTTGTTCGCCTAGTCTGGGACCTCTTACAAGCTCCCTAGCCCAGGGGAGAAGTAATGTCGAAGGACTTATGGGTTCAGCAGGCCTTGATCGACGAACAGACGTTTCCCTCCGTGGTTTCGGGTGTAACCAACTCACGTAGCCGACGTGATCACCCCACCCACACAAAGACGAGAGAGCCCATTTATTCCTCGTCTGCGGAAGAGGTTTCTCGCAGAAACCATGGACCAAATCTTGCAGCTTTTAAGTGCAAGTCGGTCCCTTCCGCGCAAGTCCAACTCCTAGGTGGTGCCATTAGCACTGGGTCAGTTCGGACTTGCTGCAGTACGACAACTGCACACCTCCCAGAGAGGCAAGGTGGTATCGCAACAGACAGTAACTCCGTCTGTTGCCGCACCAGCTGTTTTAGACCCTCAGTTTCAACGGACAGTAGCTCCGTTTGTTGTTGTCTTTCTTAAACTCTAGTGGTCTATGCTGCTGACAATGCAGTCTCAGCTTGCGGTGTTGATGCAGGAGTTTCAGGCAGAGAAGGTTAACACACCTCCTCCTGCGAGCGCTCCTCCACCTCTACGCAGTCCAGCCTGCCAGACGTATGATGTTGAGGTTCCTCAAGCTACCTCCATGCGTGAGCTGCCGCATTGGGAGTTGCCAGATACCAGCTCTGTGCAGCAACCTCCACTTTCCTTGAGGCAGGAGCCTCTTGCCACGCGGCAACCTCCTCAACACTTGAGGCAGGAGCCTTATGCTTTGCAGCAACCTCCTCTACCCTTGAGGTAGGAGCCTCATGCGTTGCGACTACCTCCTCCATCCTCGAGGCAGCAACCTCTTGCGGTGCGACAACCTCCACCATCCTCGAGGCAGCAACCTCAACTCCACCTCTGCGCAGTCCACCCTGCCAGACGTATGATGTTGAGGTTCCTCAACCTACCTCCACGCGTGAGCTGCCGCATTGGGAGTTGCCAGATACCAGCGCTATGCAGCAACCTCTTGCGTTGCGGCAACCTCCACCATCCTTGAGGCAGCAACCTCAACTCTTGCGGCAGCCACCTCCACTCTTCAGGCAACCTCAACTCTTGAGGAACCTCATGCTATGAGGCAGCCGCCTCAACGCATGCAGCAACCGCATTCTTCACAGCATGAGCCTCTCTCTGCGCAGCGTCCTCCTCAAACCATGAGGCAGGAGCCTCATGCTATGCGGCAATGGGCTCTCGTGGCATGGTTGGTTTCGACCTGGCCTTTCATTAGAAGGGGCTAGCGTTCGATCCCAAGTATGAGGTAGAAGTTTATTTCTATTTGAACACGATGTTGTGTTGATATTTATCCATATTGACTCATTAGGGGTAATTTGAATGAATTACTACCAATTGTGTCACGTGGTGGCCCGGGGAAATCTGGTAAAACTCTCTGGTAAAGAGACTGATGTCTCACCAGGTAAATCCTCGGACAGCTAGATTAGGGTCAGGTTCAGATTTCCTTTTAAGAATAAATAACCGCCTCAACCCATGAGGCAGGAGCCTCATACTATGCGGCATCCTCCTCAACGCATGCGGCATAAGCCTCATCCCTTGCAGCTTGAGCCTCATCCCATGCAGCATGAGTCTCATACCATGCAGCATGAGCCTCATCCCATGCAGCATGAGCCTCATCCCATGCAGCATAAGCCGCACGCCATGCAACATGCTCTGCTTACCTTAAAGCATGCTCTACATACAGCATGCTCTGCATACCTTACCGCATGCTTCTCAGTCACACATCTTTGGTTGTTGCCAACTCACTAGACTGTCAAGCAGTTTCATAACGTTGCCTTCTAGTCTGCTGCTTTTGCACCAGTGAAACCCTCACTGAGAGAACTTAGCTTTTCTCGGATATGGTTCCTGTAGATGAGAAAGTGCTATTCTCCCTCCTTCTGATTTTCCCTTGAGGACTCTGTCATTTGGAGAGGAGCCTTTAGCTGCTTAGCCTCCTATGGACTTTTATTTAAGCATAGCATGCTTCCAGGGAGGGTAATGGTTCCACTTCAGTCGCTAACCCCGTCTGTTACCACACCTGCTCCCATAGACCTTGAGCTGTGTTGCAAGACATGCAGTCCAAGCTTAGTCCTTGTTAGAGGATTTTTTGTTTACGGAGTCAGTGTGTCACTGGGAAGACGTTCAACAACCAGCAGAAGTGACTTGTTGTGACGCAGTGCGGCAACCTCAGCAACCCGATAAGGAGTTGTCTGTACGACCCAGACAGTCTAGACAGCTTCGGGTTGTCACTGTACTTCCTCGCTTCCCCATGGTTGACAGTTCACAGACTGTGCAGCAGTACCATGATCTTGTGTCCGACTCCGTCAGACGACTAGCTTTTAAGAGCTCCCACAAGTCGTTGCTGTCTGGAGATTCTCAGATGGACTATGGATCTGACCAAGGAACTGGGCCTCCTGGTCAATTTTGAGGAGTCCCAGCTCGTCCCATCCCAGACCATTGTCTACCTGGGTATGGATCTTCAGAGTCGAGCTTTTCGGGCTTTTCCGTCGGCCCCAAAGATATACTAAGCCCTAGATTGCATCCAGAGCATGCTGAGAAGGAACCGATGCTCAGTCAGGTAGTGGATGAGTCTAACAGGGACACTTTCATCGCTAGCCCTGTTCATCGAGTTAGGGAGACCCCACCTCCCCCCCTTCAGTATCATCTAGCGGCTCACTGGATAAAGGACATGACGCTAGAGACGATCTCAGTTCCTGTTTCCGAAGAGAGGAGGTCTACTCTCACGTGGTGAAAGAACAGCTTTCTTCTCAAGGAAGTCTACCTTTGGCTGTTCAGAAACCCGACCGCCGTCTCTTCTCTGACGCATCAGACACGGGCTGGGGTGCGTCTTTGGACGGACAGGAATGCTCGGGAACATGGAATCAGGAGCTAAGGACACTTCACATCTATTGCAAGGAGCTGTTGGCGGTTCATCTGGCCTTGATAAACTTCAAGTCCCTCCAGCTTAACAAGGTGGTGGAGGTGGACTCTGACAACACCACAGCCTTGGCTTACATCTCCAAGCAGGGAGGGACTCATTCGTGGAAGTTGTTCTAGATCGCAAGGGACCTCCTCATCTGGTTAAAAGATCGAAAGCTCACGCTGGTAACGAGGTTCATTCAGGGCGATATGAATGTCATGGCAGATCGCCTTAGCCGGAAGGGTCAGGTCATCCCCACAGAGTGGACCCTTCACAAGAATGTTTGCAGCAGACTTTGGGCCCTGTGGGGTCAGCCAACCATAGATCTGTTCGCTACCTCGATAACCTAGAGGCTCCCGTTGTATTGTTCTCCGATTCCAGACCCAGCAGCAGTTCACGTGGATGCTTTTCTGCTGGATTGGTCCCATCTCGACCTGTATGCATTCCCGCCGTTCAAGATTGTCAACAGGGTACTTCAGAAGTTCGCCTCTCGCAAAGGGACACGGCTGACGTGGATTGGCTCCGCTCTGGCCCGCGAGAGAATGGTTCATAGAGGTACTGCAATGGCTGGTCGACATTCCCAGGACTCTTCCTCTAGGAGTGGACCTTCTACGTCTACCTCACGTAAAGAAGGTACATCCAAACCTCCACGCTCTTCGTCTGACTGCCTTCAGACTTTCGAAAGACTCTCAAGAGCTAGGGGCTTTTCGAAGGAGGCAGCCAGAGCGATTGCCAGAGCAAGGAGGACATCCACTCTCAGAGTCTATCAGTCTAAAGGGGAAGTCTTCCGAAGCTGGTACAAGGCCAATGCAGTTTCCTCATCCAGTACCACTGTAACCCAGATTGCTGACTTCCTGTTACATCTAAGGAACGTAAGATCCCTTTCAGCTCCTACGATTAAGGGTTACAGAAGTATGTTGGCAGCGGTTTTCCGCCACAGAGGCTTGGATCTTTCCACCAACAAAGATCTACAGGACCTCCTTAGGTCTTTTAAGACCTCAAAGGAACGTCGGTTGTCCACTCCAGGCTGGAATCTAGACGTGGTCCTAAGGTTCCTTATGTCATCAAGATTTGAACCTCTCCAATCAGCCTCTTTTAAGGACCTCACATTAAAAACTCTTTTCCTCGTGTGCTTGACAACAGCTAAAAGAGTAAGTGAGATCCACGCCTTCAGCAGGAACATAGTTTTTCACATCTGAAACGGCTACATGTTCCTTGCAGCTCGGTTTTTTGCTAAAACGAGCTTCCTTCACGTCCTTGGCCTAAGTCGTTCGAGATCCCAAGCCTGTCCAACTTGGTGGGGGACGAACTGGAGAGAGTACTTTGCCCAGTTAGAGCTCTTAGGTACTATCTAAAAAGGTCATAACCTTTACGAGGACTATCAGAAGCCTTATGGTGTGCTATCAAGAAGCCTTCTCTTCCAAGGTCTAAGAACTCAGTTTCTTACCTATTCAGGCTCCTGATTAGGGAAGCACATTCTCATCTGAAGGAAGAAGACCTTGCTTTGCTGAAGGTAAGGACACATGAAGTGAGAGCTGTGGCTACTTCAGTGGCCCTCAAACAGAACCGTTCTCTGCAGAGTGTTATGGATGCAACCTATTGGAGAAGCAAGTCAGTGTTCGCATCATTCTATCTCAAAGATGTCCAGTCTCTTTACGAGAACTGCTACACCCTGGGACCATTCGTAGCAACGAATGCAGTAGTAGGCGGGGGCTCAGCCACTACATTCCCATAATCCCATAACCTTTTTAACCTTTCTCTTGAATACTTTTTATGGGTTGTACGGTCGGCTAAGAAGCCTTCCACATCCTTGTTGATTTGGCGGGTGGTCAATTCTTTCTTGAGAAGCGCCGAGGTTAAAGGTTGTGATGAGGTCCTTTAGTATGGGTTGCAGCCCTTTATACTTCAGCACCTAAGAGTCGTTCAGCATCCTAAGAGGACCGCTACGCTCAGTAAGAAAGACGTACTTAATAAAGGCAGAGTAATGGTTCAAGTCGTCTTCCTTACCAGGTACTTATTTATTTTATGTTATTTTTGAATAACTAATAAAATAAAATACGGGATACTTAGCTTCTTTGTTAACATGTATGCTGGTCTCCACCCACCACCCTGGGTGTGAATCAGCTACATGATTATCGGGTAAGATTAATATTGAAAAATGTTATTTTCATTAGTAAAATAAATTTTTGAATATACTTACCCGATAATCATGATTTAATTGACCCACCCTTCCTCCCCATAGAGAACCAGTGGACCGAGGAAAAAATTGAGGTGGTGTTGACAAGAAGTACTGGAGTACCTGACCACAGATGGCGCTGTGGTGTTCACCCCCACCTGTATAGCGATCGCTGGCGTATCCCGACCGTAGATTTCTGTCGGCAACAGAGTTGACAGCTACATGATTATCGGGTAAGTATATTCAAAAATTTATTTTACTAATGAAAATAACATTTTTCCTCTATATATTTTATATCTCACCGCCTTTATTAGGCCTCTTCGATTAACTTTCCATTTATAATAAACATAAAAAATAAATTTTAATGTTTTGTTTATATGCGACCTTTCCTGAGAGTAGGCGGTCCTAACTTGGAAACCGAAGTTAAACAACGTTGAGCCCTTTCAATCGTAAATAGCTTTTAAAGAGCTAATGATTTCAAACTTTTTAAATGAATATTTTATGAAAGAATTTCTTTGAATAGTCTTCGTACTGTTTTCAAAGATGAACTAACGTTTAGTTTATTTATGCTACGCAGTTTGCGCTCTATCGTTACGATAGAGAGAGAGAGTATCACGGTTTCACTTTGCAGAAAGAGTAAATCGATTCTGACGTTTTGTTCATTCTTCTTTCAAAGCTTAAATGTTTTAAATTCTATTTTAAAGGAACTTTTTAATTGAAAAACCTTTCAGTTTTTTCCTTTGGTCAAATAACATGTTTTTTTGACGAAACGTAATTGGGCTCTTCTCTTAGGTGCGAAATCAAGAGAGAAAGAGAGAGAGAGAGATAGAGACGGAGGGAGAGAGAGGAGAGAAAACGTTCCGTTCAAGCGGGTAACGTTGTTCTCGAGTTACTCTCGTCCCTAGTCTCTGTACGGGGAGAAAGGATAAAACTTTTTTAGTTTTATTCTCGTCCCCAGGCAATGTACGGTGAGAGATTGAAAACGTAGTTTTGAATGAACTAGTGTTTATTCTCTTCCCCAACCACTGATTTTTTTTTTATCTTAAAAGATGTTTACTGTTTTTTTGCTGGTATTAATGTGCTTGCATTATACGACTGATTTCGCATTTACTACCTTTTGATGAGGGTAGAATTGCGTGCTTCAGGTAGAAATCAGTAAAAGTTTCGATTTCAGTGAAATAAGTGCAAAACAGAAAATCGTAGTGATAAAGTGATATTGCGCAAAGTGTTACAGTGTTGCGTCCGAGGGTTCGTCTGTTCGTGCCTGTCGTTCACCTAGTCCGGGACCTCTTGTAAGCTCCCAAGCCCAGGGGAGAAGTAATGTCGTACGACTTATGGGTTCGAGAGGCCTTGATCAGCGAACAGACGTTTCCCTCTATGGTATCGGGTGTATCTTACCAAGATCTCCCCTACCATAAGGCGAGAGAGACAATTTTCTCCTCGTCATCCGAAGGCTTTTCGCATAAGAAACCTGAAACAAGGTTTCGAGGCCCTTAAGCGAAAGTCAGTCCTTTCAGGACAGGTCCAGCGTCCTGGTTGCAGCCATTAGGACAGCTCTGACCCTATGCAGTCATCGGAAAACTGCTCGCCGCCTAACAAAAGCGTAACACAGACTCCGAGAGTCTTTTTTGTTGGCAAAGTGTTGCGGTCACAGACGTTACCCTCGTCTCTTACCGCAACCATTTCCGTTGATCCTAATTGGGTTGTACGGCAAGACATGCAAAATATGCTTGCCTCCCTTATGGAAGACTATTCTGCCGATTAGTCCGTTGAACCTAGCCGTTTATCTCATCGAGATCCTGGCTTTCAGCCAACCTAACGTTCCTTTGTGCATCCTGTTGACGTTGGCGTAGCTAAGTCACGTCAGTCAGGGTGTTTAGAACCACACTCGATGCGGTTTCGTGTGGATTTTCAGCCACATTTGGACGTTAGGCCACTTGCTGATGCTCTTGTTGACGTTCAGGACGTTCGCTAACAATCGGAGTTGACTTGTTTTGACGCTGTGCGTCAACCTCCGCATTCTAGAGTTGTTTTGACTGCTCAGTCTAGGCAGTCAAAGCAGTCTCGAGTGGACGCTGTGCGTCCTCACGCACCTGTTGTTGTTGACAGTTCACAGACTGTCAAGCAGTTACATGACGTTGCGTCCTGGTCTCTCGCACCTGTTGTTGTTGACAATTCACAGACTGTCAAGCAGTTACATGACGTTGCGTCCTGGTCCGCTACTAATGCACCAGTGCGTGTGGACTCTGCTTGTAAAGCATTGCCACCACGGTAGGTCTCTCCCTTGCTTGAGACTCAGCTATTATCGGACAAGGTTCCTTTAGATGAGGAAGTTGCTGTTCCCCCTCCTACTGATATTCCCTTGAGGACTCTGTCAGACGGAGAGGAGCCTAAAGCTGCTTAGCCCTCTATGGACTTTGATTAAATCAGGCTGATTTTTAAGGATCTTTGTCCGGATCTTTTTGTAACTGCTGCTCCTCGTTCGCCTAAACGTCAGAGCTTACACTAAGCCTAGCTACTTCGAAGCCGTTGTTTATAAGCTAGTGCTCTCTCGCTCTCCTAGAGAGCTTTACGTTTGCTAGGCGACTGGTTTATCACCAGGAGGAGTTTGGGGGATACAGCCTTTGCTTTCCCTTCTTTTAAACTGGCTTATAGAGTGAGAGTCTGATATGACACGAGAGAAGTTCTCGGCTTGGGAGTTCCTGCCTCTGCCCAGATAGACTTCTCAAATCTCGTAGACTCTCCCTGGCGCCTGGCCAGGAGACGCTCCAAGATTTTACAGGTCAACTTCACAGCTGTTTTCGAGCCTTTGAAGTTTTGCTGTACAATTATGTCATGCATAAACAAGGCTTTCAGGGATGGAAAGCGGTACCGCCTTAGTCGCTAACCCCGTCTGTTGCCGCACCTGCTCCCGTAGACCCTAAATGGGCTTTGCTGCAAGACATGCAGTCCAAGCTTGCGTCCTTGATGGAGGACTTTAATGCGGAGAAGGTTGCTGCTGAACCTTCTGGCCAACAACCTTCCAAGCGGTCGGTTGTGCGTCCTGTTGACGCTGAGGTAACCTTCTCGCGTCTACCAGTTGAGGTGGTTCCTCCACCGATGCGACCCAGTGTGGGTTGCCAGCCGCACGTTGACGTTAAGCGACGCTCGGAGGTGGTTGTTGATGTTCAGGACGTTCAACAATCATCAGAGGTGACTTGTTTTGACGCGGTGCGTCAACCTCCGCAACCCGGTATGGTGTTGACTGCACAACCCAGACGGTCTAGACAGTCTCGGGTGGACGCTGTGCGTCCTCGCGCACCCATGGTTGTTGACAGTTCACAGACTGTGCAGCAGTTCCATGACGTTGCGTCCGGCTCCGTCACGCATGCACCAGTGCGACCGGACTCAGCGAGCCAGACGTTGCCCACTCCGTTGCCGTTTCCTCATCAGTTTTCGGATGAGGAACTATCTGATGAGGACGTTGCTGAACAACAAGACGATCAGCCCCCAGAATAGATCAAGCCCTGCTATCCATCCAGAAGATGCTGAAGAAGGAACGCTGCTCAGTCAGGCTGTGGATGAGTCTGGTAGGGACGCTGTCATCCCTGGAACAGTTTGTATCACTAGGAAGACTACACCTCCGTCCTCTTCAATACCATCTGGCTTTTCACTGGAAAAAGGACAAGACGCTAGAAGCGGTCTCGATCCCGATTTCCGGAAAGATAAAGTCTTGTCTGACTTGGTGGAAGGACAATATCAACCTAAGAGAGGGTCTTCCCCTGGCTGTTCAGACTCCCCACCACGTTCTCTTCTCGGACGCATCGGACTTGGGCTGGGGCGCGACACTGGACGGTCGGGAATGCTCAGGTCTGTGGAACTCGAGTCAGAGGAGCATGCATATCAACTGCAAGGAGCTGTTGGCAGTTCATCTGGCCTTGAAAAGCTTCGAGTATCTCCTTCGAGGCAAAGTGGTGGAAGTAAACTCGGACAACACCACGGCCTTGGCGTACATCTCCAAACAAGGAGGTACCCACTCACTGACGTTGTACGAGATCGCAAGGGACCTGCTCATCTGGTCAAAAGGTCAAGACATCTCCCTAGTAACGAGGTTCATCCAAGGCGACTTGAACGTCATAGCAGATTGTCTCAGTCGGAAAGGGCAAGTAATTCCAACCGAATGGACCCTCCACAAGGATGTGTGCAAGAGACTTTGGGCCACTTGGGGTCAACCAACCATAGATCTCTTTGCAACCTCGCTGACCAAGAGGCTTCCAATCTATTGCTCCCCAGTCCCGGACCCAGCAGCAATACATATAGATGCCTTCCTCCTAGATTGGTCACATCTGGATCTCTACGCATTCCCACCGTTCAAGATTGTCAACAAGGTACTGCAGAAGTTCGCCTCTCACGAAGGGACAAGGTTGACGTTAGTTGCTCCCCTCTGGCCCGCGAGAGAATGGTTCACCGAGGTACTTCGATGGTTAGTAGACGTTCCCAGAAGTCTTCCTCTAAGGGTAGACCTTCTACGTCAGCCAAACGTAAAGAAGGTACACCAAAGCCTCCACGCTCTTCGTCTGACTGCCTTCAGACTATCGAAAGACTCTCGAGAGCTAGAGGCTTTTCGAAGGAGGCAGCCAGTGCGATTGCTAGAGCAAGGAGAGCGTCTACCATTAGAGTCTACCAATAGAAGTGGGAAGTCTTCCGAGACTGGTGCAAGTCAGTTTCTGTATCCTCGACCAGTACCTCTGTAGCTCAAATAGCTGATTTTCTCTTATACCTGAGAAAAGGACGATCCCTTTCAGCTCCCACTATCAAGGGCTACAGAAGCATGTTGGCATCGGTCTTCCGGCATAGAGGCTTAGATCTTTCCAACAATAAAGATCTGCAAGACCTCCTTAAGTCTTTTGAGACCACCAAGGAGCGTCGTTTGGCTACCCCTGGATGGAATTTAGACGTGGTACTAAGATTCCTCATGTCAGACAGGTTGGAGCCGTTACAATCAGCCTCCCTGAAAGATCTCACTCTTAAGACTCTTTTCCTGGTATGCTTAGCCTCGGCTAAAAGAGTCAGTGAGATTCATGCCTTCAGCAAGAACATCGGATTTTCGTCAGAAAAAGCCACTTGTTCGCTGCAACTTGGTTTTCTAGCCAAAAATGAGCTGCCTTCTCGGCCTTGGCCTAAATCTTTCGATATTCCCAGCTTATCGGAGATCGTAGGCAATGAACTAGAAAGAGTCTTATGCCCTGTTAGAGCTCTTAAGTTCTATTTAAAGCGTACTAAACCTTTACGAGGCCAATCTGAAGCTTTATGGTGTTCAGTTAAGAAACCATCCTTGCCTATGTCAAAGAATGCTTGGTCATACTTTATCAGATTGTTAATACGAGAAGCTCATTCACATCTGAGTGAGGAAGACCGAACTTTGCTTAAGGTGAAGACGCACGAAGTTAGAGCTGTAGCAACTTCCGTGGCCTTTAAGCAAAATAGATCTCTGCAAAGTATAATGGACGCAACCTATTGGAGAAGCAAATCAGTGTTCGCGTCATTTTACTTGAAAGATGTCCAGTCTCTTTACGAGAACTGCTACACACTGGGACCATTCGTAGCAGTGAGTGCAGTAGTGGGTGAGGGCTCAACCACTACAATTCCCTAATTCCATATCCTTTTAATCTGTCTCTTGAAATGTTTTAATGTTGTTTTTTATGGGTTGTCCGGAAGGCTAAGAAGCCTTTCGCATCCTGGTTGATTTGGCGGGTGGTCAAAGTCATTTCTTGAGAGCGCCCAGATTAGGGGTTTGATGAGGTCCTGTTGTATGGGTTGCAGCCCTTGATACTTCAGCTCCTAGGGGTCTGTCAGCATCCTAAGAGGATCGCGAGGCTCCGTAAGGAAGACGTACTTATAAGGCAGAGTAATCGTCTAAGTCGACTTCCTTACCAGGTACCTATTTATTTTGTTTTTGTTATTTTGATAACTTCTAAAATGAAATAAAAACTCTTAGCTCATAAGATGTAAACATATTTAACTGGTCTCTACCCACCACCCTGGGTGTGAATCAGCTATATATATTCACCGGCTAAGTTAAATATTTAAAAATGATATTTTAATTATAAAATAAATTTTTGAATATACTTACCCGGTGAATATATAAATTAAACGACCCTCCCTTCCTCCCCAATAGAGACGCAGTGGGATGAGAAGAAATTGAGTCTTTGTTTACATTGAGTATGGTATCTGGCCGACAGTTGGCGCTGATGGGCACACCTGCAACCTGTATAGCGATCGCTGGCGAGTTTTTTACAGTTTTTTGTCTGTCGAGCAACAGAGTTGCAGCTATATATATTCACCGGGTAAGTATATTCAAAAATTTATTTTATAATTAAAATATCATTTTTTTTTTTTAATAAAACAATTTTTGTTTTCATTAAGATTGGCAATAATACACAAATTCATTAGCTATTTTTTTACTTTTATTTCTTAATGCAAAGAAGTACAAATATCAAAATCATTCTGTATCAGTGCATGTCTTACAAATAATTTATGATGAATGTGTTTTTGGAGTTTCAAAACATTGTCAAAAATGGGTCTACATCATCATATCAGTTAGTTTAACAAGGCAATTAAAGTCCCAATATTAGACTTAAGGGTTTGTCCAAAGGTTTTTGCTTTAAAATGGTAAAAACTAATTATTATTCATGTTAACGCCGTGGGACAACTAATTCAAATGAGTAAAGAGAAAAGATACTTTTTTAATGTCATTGATGTCTGATGTCTATTTTGATATTGTCTCCTTTGCCCTTTTAGAGGTTAGTTTCAATTAATTAAAGTAAATTTTGACTTTTTAATCTTGGTAGGAGGTTTAACAGTTTCAATTTCTTCAGAGGTATAATTTTTACCTTGGCTGAAAACTTCCCTTTTGGACATATACCGTCAACAAAAGTTTATGCTGTTGTCACCAGTGAGGTCATGATTAGCAGTAGCTTTATCCTGGAGGTTTAGTGGGCTCTAGATCAGAAGAGAATGAATTTTCACTTTTTTTTTACCCAATTCAAAATCCATGAATAACTCACATGACCCAAGCCACAAGTAAAGGAATACAAATCAACGCCAATATTAAGTGATTTTATCAGACTTTCCTAATTTCAAGTTTCAATCAAATTGCATAAAGAAATTTTTGTTAGAATCTTGAATATTTCCAGCCTACGCAAGACTTTCCAGAAATTGTGATTTGTTTAAGAGGATGCAATTTGTTTAAGAACTGACTTACGTTGATGATATAGCTTAGCTGATCATTAGTACTAGCGTATAAATAATAAATTGTAAGTTTTTCCATTTGTGTTAGCTTTCATATTCAGTATTGCATTTGAATGGGGTTAGTATCATGGAAGGAAAATGTTAGTAGAAGAGTATTTTAGTACTATAATATTTTATGAATCTTTTGAACTGATGTCATAAAACCTATGCATTTAATTGAATATATTTTTAATAGCTCTGCTACTGTTGATTACAATAGAAGAATTTTAAAATTTCCAGCTCGCAATTATTTTCCTACAAATTACAGTTGTTAATGTCTATGTAACTTAACCACTTTTAACCCTTTTACCCCCAAAGGACGTACTGGTACATTTCACAAAAGCCATCCCTTTACCCCCATGGACATACCGGTACGTCCTCGCAAAAAAATGCTATAAAATTTTTTTTTTCATATTTTTGATAATTTTTCTTAAAAATTCAGGCAGTTTCCAAGAGAATGAGACCAACCGGACCTCTCTATGACAAAAATTAAGGTTGTTAGAGCAATTTAAAAAAAATATAGTGCAAAATGTGCTGGGAAAAAAATAACCCCCTGGGGGTTAAGGGTTGGAAATTTCCAAATAGCCTGGGGGTTAAAAGGGTTAAGTTTTAGTCCTCGTTTAAGAAATCTTGCGTATGAACTTGAAAGTTGTAGCTGTGTTACTCTGTGATTGTATTAGTTTTTTGACATGAGTAATAATTTGTGTCTCCTGTTTGGGTTTTAAATCGTACACAATGGGTATCATCAAATGCATAGTTTCTCCTTTTCTTCTCTACTGCACATATTTGTATACGAGTTAATTTTTTTTCAGGGGGTAATGAAGTGAGAGTATGGGATGCAGTTGGTGGAAAAATCCTCTCAAAGCTGTGCCAGCATCATAAAACCATCACAAGTTTAGCATTTGCTACGGACAAGAAACGACTTCTTTCAGGGTCACTGGACAGTCATGTCAAGATATACGATGTCAGCACATACACTGTCGTACACAGTCTTGATTTTCCGGCTCCAGTTTTGTGCATGGGAGTAGCTGTAAGTTGAACACTTTTTTTTCTTTCATGAAGATTTAGGGCTTTATGCTATTATGTACTATTAATGGTTGTTTATGGAGCATTACTAGTTAGGGTGTGCATGCAATTTATATGTTGCCAGAACTCTTCTCCCACCTGCACGTCACAGTTTAATTATCATTACTCTGCTTTGAATGAATATCTTCATATAACTTTACTGCTCGTGGTGCATATACAAGGATCAGGATGTCTAAACTCCTCTTGTCCACACAGCTCCTCCACATGAAGACTTCCATAGCTCATGTATCACAATGCTTGTGTGAATAGCTGTATGTAATAAAGTAATGCTCGTAGTGTACGTTCAAGTTAAAAACAGTATCATCTAAAAGCCTCTTCTCCTTACACCACTTCCGCCATCAGTGTCCCTCTCTAACCCTCTTCTCCAGAGACTTTCTTCTTGGGTATTTGTATGAAACTCCAAATTATCAAACTTTTATTAGATATTAGGTATTCTATTTGTCTTTAATTTTCTAGTACCCCTTACTTAGGTAAAAAAAAAATTAATAGGTTTCTTGAATTGCAGCCTAAGGATTCAACGCTTGTTGTTGGAATGATTTCTGGTGGGTCTGGACTGATATCTTTCCAGCACAGGCGAACAGAAACCGCAAAGACTCGCCTTGAGAAGGATAAGACTAAGAAAGCTCGTGATATTGTCATTGAAGACACCAGAATGAGGGTTGGGGATCATGTGAGTAATGTTATTGTTATCCTGATTATAGTAAAAATTGTCCTTTTGTAATTCATATGATGTTTTGTGCCATTATAAGAATGTATGTTCCTACACTTTTTGAGTTACGATGGATGTACAGAATTATTTTCTCTGTGACAGGAATTGCCAATGGTTTTCGCAACCCAAATTTGTTTTGGTGAGGTTGATATGGTTTTTTGGCAAATAAAGTAGACTTGGAAAAGGAAGGATTTAGATTAAAATGTCTGTACAATTAGTACAATAGCAACTGTAATCCACATTTCGTAACAAAACCGTATTTGCTCCGTAACTGGAATACAAACCTATGCAATTTATTAGGGGTATTAATTTCGGCGAAACTGAAAGGACACGGCATTGAAATTTAGCGAGGGTTAACTACTCATCCCACTAGTTAGGGGGGCTGGGTGTTAGCTCGCTACCTCTCCCACTCACACTTCTATGATTGAGCTCACTTTACTTTTGGTGATAGTGAAAGGTCGTTGCCGCTCTTCATCCTCGCAAGTATTTGGACTGCCATTAATGCTATTTTTGCTCTCTCTCTTTTTAGTGTGAGTGTGTGTTTGTGTTGACTTCTGTCAGCCATGTGTACCTGCCCTAGGTCCTGAGGGCCGCATCTGCGGTACATTCATATCCGCCGAGGACACCTATCCTCACACCCTTTGCCCTACCTGCAGAGGTCGTTAATGCGATATCGATAATAAGTGTTGGGAGTAGACTGCCTCTCAGTGGGAAAGGTTTAGGCGACGGCGAAAGAAGTAGTCTAAGCAGGTTTTATCGAAGGGGGTAAAACCCAAGAGCTCTTCTTCTACTTCTCGACCTTCCTCTGAAGCTCCTGCTCGTTCGGTCTCCTCCGAGGGACCGTCAAGTAGTAGCGTAGGCCAATTAGTACTTGGACAACCTCGGTCCTCGAGAGACGCTGTTGCTTCCCCTAGGTGGGTCCATGACTCTTTCTCCCTTTTTACTGGATTGGTCATCCTAGGGGTTACTGTGTTTGCCCTCCAAGGAGGCCCTGCTGCAGCTTCTTCGCCATGGCGCTAGTGTGCAGCTTTCGCCGGCGTCGGAAGTGAATCCTCTGGCCCTTGTAAACATCATGGTGTCAGAGGTGTTGTCTGCAGCCCATCCTGCCAATGTTCCTGCCTCTTCTGATTCGTCCGCTGTTGCCAAAGACTGCTCTTCCTCCCATGCCGAACATCATTCAAGGGGGAAGCAAAGTCCTAGGGACGTCTCTCCTGCGAGCGTTTCTCACCCTCGAGGGAGTTCAATCATAGAGACTCCTCTTCGGAGGACTGCTGCTGAAAGTCAGCTTGCTGATACACTGGCCCCTAGAGGGCGTCACCGTGGGAGTCGTTCCCGACGTGCTCTCCCCCCTCTTTGCCTCAGAGGTATTCCTTCACCATCGGTGAAGATACGACTCTTAGGCTCTTCAGCCTCGTCATCGCAGCCCTCTTTCACAGAGAAGCCTCCTTGTCCAACGTCTTCTGGCTCTCGACCTTCACCTGCATGTGGACCTTCTCCTGACAATGCTGCCGTTAGTCCACGAATTTCGGTTCCGAACTCTGTGCCTGAGGATCCTGCGCGATCCCCTTCGGACGATATTCGTCCTTCCAAAGGAGCCATCCTCTCGCGAGCTCGACATCCTGCGCGCCAATCTTCAACTGGCCGTCCTCTGACTCACCGACTACCACTCCATCCGCCTCCTGTCCTGTCTTCTCCATCTCACTGTCTGCCTATTTGCCTTTCTCCTATGCGCCAATTCCCTTCGTGTATTTCTCCTGCGCGTCTTTGTCCTGTGTGCCATTCACCAGCGCGCGCCTCTCCGGCTGGTCGAGAGGATTTTGTTCAATTCACGCCTTCGGACCATCGCCGACCAATATGTCGTTTGCCAGCGCGCCAAGCTCCTTCCAAGCACTGTTCTCCTAGACAGCGAGTTGCTTTAGATCACCATTCACCTGGATGCGTGACTGCTGCCCCTTGCCACTGTTGGTGCTCACCAACTCTCTCCACGGCAATAGTCACCTAATCGTCAACACACACGTGTCAACGGATCATTGGACAGAATATTCCCATCGCCAACGTCGCCTGCGCATCAACAATCGCCAACGTTGCCTGCGCATCAACAATCGCCAACGAGTCATTCTGCTCCTACGCGCCAACGTTTACCAACTCGGCAACGTTCGCCAACTCACCAGTGCGTGCAAACACGTTCCTACTTCCCCGAGATCTCGTCGTCAACAGCTGGAAATTAGACAACGCTTGCCTGCACGTAGGCTCTCGGCGATGCATAGGCGCTCGCACCGCATGGGAATTCTCCACAACTTCGGCAGGCAGAGGCAGAAGGGGATATTCATTATCCTCCTCCGACTTCCAGGAAATCACACCATCTAACGGAGGATCAGGTAGGTGTCAACAAAAAGGAACAGGAATGGAAAGGTAGGTGTTCGCCCTCCTGACCATCGGTCCTGTCACCCAGGTCTCCATCGCCCCATTCCCCTCCCCGCAAACTCATTACAGTGCGAAAGCCGGGAAATGGTGAATGAGCGCTCCTGGGGAATTCAAGATCTAGAAGATTCCGGTGCCAAAGGTGGACCCACTCGTCAAAGGTAACCTTCGGTTCCCCTCCCTTCAGGGGATCTTTGTGACAGCACCAGTGTTAGCAAGCAGCCCTGATTTGGCACCATTGTCAGATTGTGTGGGCAGTAGTGCAAGGTTTTGGGCTTACCTTCTCAGCTTGCTCTGGAGGCCTCTGCTAGCCTTCAATACCCTTCGGCACTAGCAGAGTCCCGGCAAAGAATCTCAGCTGCCTCTCCTCTGAAGAGGAAAAGATGAGTCTCAGATACCATTGCATCCTCTAGGGTGAAACTGACCTCTGTGAGGCCTTCAACAATAAGGCCAAGCCTCTCTGGTACTCCTCCCAGACACACTTCTGGCTCACTGCCGCCCCAGCCAAGGGAACCTGACGAGGAACATGTGTCAGTCTCCCTTCCACTTTCAGAAGAAGACTCCCCTCGTGAGGAGAGCATTCCACCTCCAGTAGAGACCAGGAAGGATAGACCATCCAGGCCTTCCATGTTGGAGATGTACCTTCTGCCCCGCAAGGAGTCGAAGGATTCTAAGACGCTACCCAAGTCCTCCAGGAGGACTACCAAACCCACAGGAACCGTAAGTCACCCTGGAGATGATCATGACCCACCCTGAGATGAGCTCTTGGGAGTGGATGAAGGAGACTTCTCTGCCAATCCCACCTCAGAGGGGGAACAGAAAGAGTCGGAGAATGTGTTTTGGCAAGTTCTGATTGATGAGTGTTCCTAACGGGTTTGCCGATCCAGAGATACCCTCCCGGAAGGGCACCAAAAGCCCCCAAAGTCCAGTGCAGCTTTGCCCTGGTCTCAGGGGCTGAAGAGTGCCCGGGGTAAGATCGCCCTACAGCGCTCTGATTTATCCTCCCTTCGTTCAGGCTCCACGGCCAAGCTCCTCCCAACTCCTCGCGTACAGCAAAGGAGGTACTATGAGGTCTTGGATGAGCCTCGACCAGCTCTTCCATTCCACCACTCTCTGGCAGAGCTGATCAAGGGGGTCTCTCTAAAGAGACTCTCCAGCCGTCAGGTCGTGTTCTCGGCGACAAAGATTTTCAGTCATAAGAGTCGCGAAGTATGGCATGTAGGCTAATTCGTGACTAGATGTATGGTTAGGGTCCTTGGGAATCCTGGTACGGACTGAGGATTTCTCTAAGGAAAGTACCAGGAAGGATATAGAAACCTTCCTCCTCTCGGGTACCCGTACCATCGAGTTCCTATCCCACCAAGTTTCGAACTCGTGAGCTAATACCATCCTTAAGTGTTTGGACTCAGTATCCGAGAGGTTCCATCAGCAAGTCCGTAACGCTGAAACCACTAGGCTCAGGAACTCCTCTCTCCAGGGATCTTCATTGTTTGAGCCAAGTGATGTGGAGCAGTCTGCAGAGACGTAGAGGAAGTCGCACTAGGACTCTCTCCTCCATAGGGCCTTAACATCCCGGCCCTACAGACCACCAGCTCCAAAACAGCCGAACCCGCCCGAAACATCGATGAGTTCGTCAGCGAAGAAAACAGTGTCCAAAAAGACCTTTCCTACCAAAGACAAGAAAGGTGCAAAGTCCTCCAAGGGAGGAAAATATCCTTGAGGAAGTTGCCGCAAGCACTTGGATAGGCGCTCCCCCTGCTTGTCCACCGTTGGGGGGATGCCTACAAAGTTGCTAGAACAGGTGGAAGCAACTCTGAGCCGATCCCTAGACAATCTCCATGATTCATTCAGGGTATCGCGTCACGTTCATGTCATCTCTCCCTTCCCTAATCAGTGATCCAGTATCAATAGACTCCTTTGCGATGGAATCAGCAAAGGGGCTAGACCTCCGGGCAGAAGTCTGGACCATGTCGGAGAAGGGTGCTATCCAAGAGGTCATCGATGACTCCCCAGGCTTCTTCAGTCGACTCTTTCTTTTTAAAAGGGCGTCTGAACAAGTTTGTCAAACAAACTCCGTTCAGCATGGAGACGGCAGACACGGCCAGACAAGCGGTAAGATCACAGGACTTCTTGTGCACACTGGACCTAAAGGATGCGTACTTTCAGATCCAAATCCATCCGTCTTCAATGAAGTACCTAAGATTCAGCCTAGACAACAGGAAATACCAGTTCAGTGTAGTGTGCTTCGGTCTTTCTATAGCACCCCAAGTCTTCACCAGAGTGTTCACCCTAGTGTCATCTTGGGCCCACAGGATTGGCGTCCGTCTCCTCCATTATCTGGTCGATTGACTGAACCTAGTAGACTCAGTGGCAACCCTTCTTCAACACTGACACAAACTTCTGAGACTTTGCCAAGATATGAGGATCATAGTAAACCGCGAGAAGTCCTCCCTGCTTCCCACTCAAAGACTGGTATACCCAAGTATGGTCATGGACACCAATCCCCACAAAGCCTTCCCATCAGACGGCAGGATAGTGAGGCTGAGAAAGGTCGCAAGACCCTCTCTCTGACGAGAAGAACTCCCGGCCCAGAAGTGGCTATGTTTCCTCGGACACCTATCATCCTTGGCTCGTCTAGTTCCCAATGGCTGCCTCAGGATTTGATCCCTATAGTGGTGCCTCAAGTCCAAGTGGAATTAAGCCTTTGATTCCTCGGACACTCTGATCCTTATGGGATCAGTGGAACGTATGGACTCGAGTGGTGGATGGCAGACGAGAATCTGCGGAGGGGTGTAGATCTTCTCGTCGCCCCCCCAGATTTGATGCTGTTCTCAGATGCTTCTGACCTCAGGCCTTTGGTCAGAGTCAGAAAAATACCTCTACATAAATTTCTTAAGAGTTGAAGGCTGTCTTTCTGGCCCTTCAACAGTTCTATCAGTTCGTTGCGGGCGGGGCCACTAAGTGGTGGTGATGAGCAGCAACACCATGGTAGTGGCTTACATCAACAAGCATGGAAGTACTTTTTAGTAGCCCCTATCCCATCTAACAATAGAGATACTGAGATGGGCCGAGATTCATTCGATACCACTATCAGCACGCTTCATTCCAGGTAAAAGGAATGTGCTCGCCGGCAACCTGAGCAGAGCATCTCGGATAGTGAGTACTGAATGCTCTTTGGATCATCTAGTAATCAGCAAAGTCCTAACTTTGTGGGGTTCTCTGGTGGTGGATCTCTCTGCAATGGCCCTGAACATCAGGTTCCCGTTGTACTGCTCCCCAGTCCCAGACCCCAAGGCTCTCTGTCAAGATGCATTCCAACAACGGTGGAACAATATCAAAGTTCATGTTTTTCCCCCGTTCTGTCTGATGAAGAGGGTACTCAACAAGGTCAGAACATCGGTCAACCTCTCAATGACCTTCATAGCTCCGCTATGGCATCACGCGGAATGGTTCCCGGACCTCCTGCAGCTCCTGACGGAGCCTTCAAGAGAACTCCCTCCACGACATGATCTACTCAGACAACCACACAGCAACATCTACAACAAAGCCATAGCTTCTCTATTACTTCACGCTAGGAGACTATCCAGCATCTCCTCACTCAGAGAGGATTTTTGCAACAAGTTGCGAACAGGATGTTTGGATACCTGTGAAAATCATCAGCAGCAGTCTACCAGGCGAAGTGGAATGTCTTCTTTGGTTGGTGTCGTGGAAGGGGTATCTCCATTCAATGCCACTATTTCAGTGATAGCGGAGTTCTTCGTGTATTTGCGTGAAGAAATAGGCCTCTCAGACTCGGTGGTAAAAGGCTATCTCTCAGCCTTAAGCCTCGCCCTTAGACTGAAGGGAATGAACATTTCCTCATCACTAGAACTTTCCTGACTCATACAGTTACAAACTTACCTGTCCTCAGTCTGTAGTGAGACCTCCCACATGGAACGTGGTTCGAGTTCTCCAGTCTCTAAAGAGGCCTCCCTATGGCCCATTACGCCAGGCAACAGATTGTCACCTGACTTTGAAGACGGTGTTCCTGCTTGCTTTAGCTTTGGCCAAACGAGTCTGCAAACTCCATGGTCTCTCATATGGCGTCGCCTATTCAAGGGGATGGGGAGAAGTAAGTTTCTGCTTCACCCCAGAGTTTGTTGCTAAGACTCAAAATTCGTGGTTGGCGGATCCTAGATTCGGCTCCTTCTGGATTACGAGTCTCTGTTCTGTTACAGACGACCCAGACCAAGCAAAGTGAGTGCAATCACAAGTGTGTGAATGGGAGGGGTAGTGAGCTACACCCCTACCCCCCCCCGCTAACTAGCGGGATGGGTAGTTAACCCTCGCTATATTTTAATGGCTCGTCCTTTCAGCTTTGTCGAAAGTAATACCCCTAATAAATAGCTAAAGGTTTGTATCGTTAAGAAAAATACAAATTATCTCCGAATTTGTCATGTTTTCAATGTCAGTTGTTCCAGCTAGGATGCAGACACTATTTATGTTATGTACGTAGATATCATCCTGACTATCTGGAAATTGTTGGAACTAGTAACAAAGTTAGGGAAGGTTTTCTATGCTCATAGGAATTACAAAGGCCTAGAACGGAATCCTAATGATTCCCACTATTATAAAACAAATCCATTGGAGGTGATAACCTAAAAGTACATAAGAAAACAACATGAATTAGTGGAGAAGACAGCTTGGGATCTGATCAAATGTATGTATGGTTTATCTCTAGGATATTGGCCGGTCCTTAGTCTCTGCCACTCATGAGTAACCTTTAACCTGTTAAGCATCCGCCTGAGACCACCTCGCTACTAACGTACCATCATGCTTTTTTTTTTTTTTTTTTTTTTTTTTTTTTTTTGGTAGCAGTCATTTCACTAATGATAGTTTTTCAAAGGTAATATTAATTTTTATGCTTATAATTTGTATTTGTAGTTAAATGTAGGAATATTAATTAACCCTTTTACCCCCAATGGACGTACTGGTACGTTTCACAAAACTCATCCCTTCACCCCCATGGACGTACCGATACGTCCTTGCAAAAAACTGCTATTTACATTTTTTTGCATATTTTGGATAACTTTATGAGAAACTTCAGGCATTTTCCAAAAGAATGAGATCAAGCTGACCTCTCTGTGACAATAATTAAGGTTGTTAGAGCAATTTAAAAAATATATATTGCAAAATGTGCTTGAAAAAGAAAACACCTTGGGGTTAAGGGTTGGAAAGTTCCAAATAGCTTGGGGGTAAATGGGTTAAGTAATGGAATGAAAAATTAATACTACTATTATTTTATTTCAAAAGGGTACATAATACGTAATGAAAAATATCATACATCTATGCATTATTATGCATTGTTATCATCATCAGCTTGCTTATCTAGTATTTCATTTATTTAATCTAAAGAAATATGCCTCGTCTCTAGGCCACTCATTGTGAAAGAAGCAAAACAAATTACCCTCTCAACCTAAACACCCGAAGCTCACTGAAAGGAAACCATACAGTACCAGTTGTCTAACGTTAGCGACCTTCAGAAAAAAGTTGCCAGACGCCATATAGGTTTCCATTTACAGCTTGCTTAAGCTGAGTGTGTTGCCAAATAGTGTTTTCCCATACTTACCATACGAGTCAACGTATTATTACGAGACTGACGACTTGAAACACTCATTTAAAATCATGAACGTAATATCCAGTTGAAGGCGGTACCGAGTAGATTGTGGTGAACATATTATTACGTGGTTGATGCCTAACAGGTTAAGAAAATAGTGGATACAATAGTGGCTTTAGTATCCTTAGAATGTTTGGCATCAGCATCCCAAAACTTGTTATGTATTTTGGTTGAATTATCCGTTTATGGTATTAGACCAAAAACTTCTATTTGGGATTAAACTTCATCATGGATGATAAGTAATGCCTTGTAATTATAGATTCAGTCTTTAGGAAAGGTAATTTTGGGACAATTAGTCATGAAAGGGGTATAGTACTGTATAGTAGCATCATTCTTTATATTTTTTTTTTCTGGAAATATTATTTAAAGTAGAGCTGTTAAACCTTGGAAAGTACTTTGTTGATATATCTTTTTTAATTTCTTCTTTTAATAATTCCAGGTAGTGAATGCAGATGAAAGAGCTGCTCTGTCTGAGTATGATATCCATCTTAGAAAATATCAGTACAGCAAAGCGCTAGATGCTGTTCTTTTGCCGTACGTCTGTAGAGTGAAGCCCCACGTCACTGTAAATGTGATGCGTGAACTCATAAAGTAAGTCTTAATGTGTCTATTTTAAGAGGTTTTCCAAAACTATAATGTATCTGTTATTTTTCAGCTGATAAGTGGAATGTAATGTGACTTTGATTATAGTGCACTATATTATTATTATTATTACTAGCCAAGCTACAACCCTAGTTGGAAAAGCAAGATGCTATAAGCCCAAGGGCTCCAATAGGGAAAAATAGCCCAGTGAGGAAAGGAAATAAGGAAATAGATAAATGATGAAAATAAGTTAACAATAAATCATTCTAAAAACAGTAATAAAGTCAAAACAGATATGTCATATATAAACTATAGAAAGACTCAAGTCAGCCTGGTCAACATAAAAATATTTGCTCCAACTTTGAACTTTTGCTCATATTAATTGTATCTTTTAAGAATTCATAACCCTATATGAAGTGAGTTAGGGACTTTTTCCTTTGCCTTTGTTGTCTTAAAGTTTTCTTTATTTGTTTATTAAATGTTTGAAGTTTCCTCTCATTGTCTCTTTTTATTGATTAGACATGAAAGATCTATTTTAATGTTGTTACTCCAACTAGGGTTGTGGCTTAGCTAGTAATAATAATAATAATAATGATGATGATAATATTCCACTATGAATAAAATCTCTTAAGCGACATGATGTGTCTTACAGACGTAAAGGGTTGAAAACGGCCATAGCCGGTCGGGATGCCAAGGAGTTGACCCGTCTGATGGAATTCATAAAAAGAAACATACGTCATCCCCTATACAAGCAGCCATTAATGGATGTGGTGCATGCACTCATTGGTAAGTTGGAAGGAGGTTATGTTTTCACCTCTGTTTGTGTGTGTGTTTGTTTGTTTGTTTGTTTGTGAACAGCTCCCTAGCCACAATTTTTATTGTAAAGTAATGAAACTGGTAGGGATTAATTGTTATGTAAATAGCTGGAAATTATTAAATTTTTGAAAGTCAAGGTCACGGTCAAGCAAAATGTCTAATTCACGTAATCAGCCATAATTTTGGACATCATTGTCTGAGAGACTTACTACTTGGTTCATATTTGAGTGTATGAAAATCCACGCCAATTGATACATGTTAAGGTCAAGGTCGAGAAATAAGCTGGCGTTGCGGAGGTCTAGGCTCAAGTTTTTTTTTTTTTTTTTTTTTTTGTAAAGAAATTGGGTTAAAAAAGGGATTTTGACGAAGGAAAAATCTATTTCTGGGTGAGGGACCTGTGTCGCCTAGTGAAATGCTCCTTATGGCCCCATTTCTAAGGTATAAATACTGCTAAATATACCAGAGAAAAAAGTTGCATGGAATGCCAGGAATATACCCAGCTCGCTCACCCTTATAGGGTATTTATGTACTGTAAACTTATTGGGTTGCAGAAATTCTTTTACTGTAAAACTATAGCATAATATATTCACTTCTCAGATTTATAGTCGCTATGCTGGGGTGGGGATTATGAAAGTGCAAGTAGGAAGATGGAAGGCAAGTCTCCACACCTGTAGAAATAGTAATCATATCTCGTAAAGAATTTTGGCCTGTAGGTTGTACAGTGATTCACAAAAAGAATGCTTAAAGTTATTATTCTAAAAAAAAACCGACTGGTTTCCCCTTACTTGTAACAGTTAATGTATAACATCTCTTGGAGCAAAAGAAGAGAATGCATAAATAAGGCCAAACTTTGCCTAACATTGGTAGTTAAAACTTGCCTAATGCTGGAAAAATGTTTAAGCAGATAATTTCTGAAAAGCAGAAAAACCTAATTGTTCCGTAACCGAAATACAAACCACGCTATTTACAAAGGGTATTACTTTTAGCGTAGCTGAAATGGCGAGCCATTAGAATTTAACGAGGGTGTATTACCCCCGCGTTAGTTAGCGGGGGGGGGGGGGGTAGGGGAGTGGTAGCTAGCTACCCCTCCTCCCCCTCACACACAGGGTGACACAGGTGAATACTCACTTTCACTTTTGGCTCGGACTGTGACAGACGTCTCTGTCTTGGTCCTCGCTTGGCAGCCATTGTTTGTTTTGTCTTTACTTAATCGCTTACTTTTCATTTACTCAATATATATGTAAACATGTTTTCATGTTTGTATATATATTTGAGTATAGAAATGAGTAAGTTTCCTTTTCAGATTTGTGTGTGTAGTGTACGATATCTACGTGGAGGCCTCGGCAGTTAGGCCACCACGGCGTATTTTTATGGGTGGCGATCGAGTTTGACTTAAGTCTTTCTCTCTCTCTCTCTCTCTCTTGAGGTCGTTCACCCTTTTACTACGTGTTACTATGGCCTTGTAGCCTAGCTTCCTTTCCGTGTGGGGGGTTGCTACGCCGTACGTTTGTCTCAATTAGTTATGAATCTAATTGTAGTTGTTTTTTGTTTTTCAGCTTGTAGAACGATTCCTTTCGGGGTTTTCGTTCTTTCTTTAGTGTTCATTCATTTTTAAATTTCATAACTACATAGTTACATAATTATAATTGTTATAATTCTGTTTTGGTTACAGCTCTCCTTCCGCGAGTGTAAGTGGTTGTGAGGGCACGTGCCTGTTGTGTAATTCTTGTTCCTTTCCCTCGGGATTCCTCTTCGGAGCCTTCCCGGGGGAATGAATGTGTACTAATATTATTTGTTTTATTTTTTTACAGTTACCGATCTAGTTCGTTTCTGTAATATAGCAACGGTGTGAGCTGTCTGGTTGAGTTCTGGGGATTCGGCTGTTGCTGCCTCCCCCCTTGTATTTTCGTCAGGGGCGTGTCTCCTTCTACTGGTAGTACTCCCGTGACGACGGACAGCTCTCCAGTTCATTTTAGAACTCTCAGGAGGCTTGCATCCTTGGGCAGGTAACTTTCCTTCCGAGGGAAGTTTTTCCTGTCCAGGCTTGAGTTTTTCCCCTTTTGGGGGGTTCTTCTCTTGCCTTTTTTTCGTGCGACTATGCTCTTGGTGCTGAGCGGTCGCACCTGCAGTTTCGCTCAAGGGGCTGGGCAACTGCAGGAGCTCCTCTTCCGAGGATTGCTCCTTTTAGGTCACTGGCTGACCAGTCTCTTCCACGAAGTGTTTCTCTTTCGTTCGCGAGAGAGTACACTCATAGAGACTCCTCTTCGGAGGTTTCTCCTGTTGCTGTTGCTGTTGGCCTCCCTCGCCGTAAGGCCCACCGTCCGCCTCGTCGTAAGGGCCTCTCATCTCCCTATAAGGGTGCTTGAGGCGCCTTTTTGGATCTCCGTTTGCAGCCTACAACTCCTTTTTCTCGATCTTCCGCCTTGGTGCAGATGGACAGCAGTCTGAACTCGTCTTCCGACGGGCAACGGTCTTCCCGACGGACAACGGTCTTCCCGACGGACAGCGGTCTTCCGACGGACATCAGTCTCCCGGCGGACAACGATCCCTTCGGGGCAAAGGGTTGCCCCCACGGGGGTTCTTCCCTTGCGTGTCAGGGTTTCCCTGCGCGCCCTTTTGCTGTGTTCTCTCCTGCTCCAGCTCAGTGTGAGCACACAGGCGCTCTTCTGCTCATCAGCGCTCTCCTGTTCGTCAGCGCTTTCAAGATGATCATCCCTGCGGTTCCTGTTGGTTCCTGTTACGCGCCCTGTGCGCCCACGTTCGCCCTTGCGATCTAGAACTTCGGTTCAGGTCGGGGTCAAGGACTCTTCTTCTTTGCGCAGGCTTCCACGCGTAGCCTTCTGCTCGCCAGCGATCTTCAGCTCGCCAGCGATCATCAGCTCGCCAGCGATCATCAGCTCGCCAGCGATCATCAGCTCGTCAGCGATCATCAGCTCGTCAGCGATCATTAGCTCGCCAGCGATCATCAGCTCGCCAGCAATCTCCGGATCGCCCACGTGTGTTACAGCCGGCACACCAACGTTCTCCAACACTTCTGAAGGAACATGGTTCGCCAGCTACTAGCTCACCTGCGCATGCTGATCGCCATCGCGCGACCCTCAACTGCGGATGCTGATCTCCATCGCGCGACCCTCAACTGCGGATGCTGATCGCCATCGCGCGACCCTCAACTGCGGATGCTGATCGCCATCGCGCGACCCTCAACTGCGGATGCTGATCGCCATCGCGCGACCCTCAACTGCGGATGCTGATCGCCATCGCGCGACCCCCAACTGCGGATGCTGATCGCCATCGCACGACCCTCAACTGCGGATGCTGATCGCCATCGCGCGACCGCACACCTGCGGATGCTGATCACCATCGCTCGACCCTGCGCATGCTGATCACCATCGCGCGACCCTCAACTGCGTATGCTGTTCGCCATCGCGCGATCGCCCACCTTAAGATGCTGTTAGCCATCGCGCGACCGCCGACCTGCATATGCTGATCGCCATCGCGCGACCCTGGCATGCTGATCACCATCACGCGACCCTGCGCATACTGATCACCATCGCACGACCCGGCGCATGCTGATCACTGCTCACGATCGCTGACCTTCGCATACTGCTCGCCAATGCACAATCGCTCACCTGCGCATACTGCTCGACCATCGCGTCGGCATAACACAACGCGCCATTGCCAACCTGCGCGTTAGCGCTCACCAGCTCACCACCGATCGCTTGTTGATCCATATCGCCAGCGGTCCTCCTTGCCCACGCGGCAGCGCGTTTCCTCGCCATCGCGCTAACGCTTGCGTTCGCCGCCTCGGACTCGCTCTCATCCACCTGCCCACCCTCACGACCGCTCGCCCGCGCGACCGCTCGCCCGTGCAACCGCGCGACCGCTCGCCCGTGCGACCGCGCGACCGCTCGCCCGTGCGACCGCGCGACCGCTCGCCCGTGCGACCGCGCGACCGCTCGCCCGTGCGACCGCGCGACCGCTCGCCCGTGCGACCGCGCGACCGCTCGCCCGTGCAACCGCGCGACCGCTCGCCGTGCAACCGCACGCCCACGTGCCTGCACGTCTACGCTCATGCTCTCCAATGTTCGCCCACGCGCGAACCAACGGTTTTTCCATCGCGCGGACGGATGGTGTTCCGTCGCGCGAACCTACAGTGTTTCTTTGCACAAATGTCGGCTTATTTCTTGCAGTATCCATTGCTCGTCTATGGGTTATCGCTCGCCGACCACCAGGAATTCCCGTCGCGCGAGCTCCAGGGCAATTGCGACCACGATTCCCAATGGGGTTTTCGCAGCATGACCAGCCTGGCGAGTTCTTCTGGAGCGTATTTCCAGAACACTGCCTCACCCCGTAAACACAGAGCATGGCACTTGCAAGAATAGGAGAAACTTAAGGGAGATCTGAGCAACACTCCTCTATTCCTGAACCTGGGTTAGCCCTTCCCCGTCACTCCCTGGAAGGATTTTTGGCGGGGGGCTTTCCGTTCGAGATTTCTCCATCGGACAAGGGGTGACTGCTTACCTCTTCCTCTGGGAGCTTACCAGGTTCTTTCCCTCCTCGGGTACGGCCCGAGGTTTGGTTCAAGGAAGCTACAGGAAGATCAAGGGTACTTTCCTCCTCTCGAGCTCAGGCACCTTGGCCTTTCGTCGTTAAGTATCTAACTTGCGGACAAGCTCGATGTTGTACCATCTGGACGCGCTGACTGAGGGCTTCCTTCGGGTGTCTCATCTGTGGAGGTCGACGACCTCAGACACCCTTCCATCCTTGAGAAGAGTTTGTTTGTGCCCAAGGACAGAGACTTAGACAGCTGCTGTGCGGAGTAAATCGACTTCCGGTTTCACTCCTCCAAGGCGCTTTCTTCCAGACTCTGCAGAGCTCCAGCGCCCTTTTCTTTCAACCACGTCGGCCTAAGTTATCGGCTACGACAACTGGGACAAGGTGTCCAGTTGCAGTTTCCTCCTGTCAGGAACAGATGGCACGGGAGACTCCCCCGGGGGGGCATAGTCATAAAAGGAGTTCACGATCTCTAGGATTGCAGGTTTTTCGCTGGGAGGATGCTTAAGGTTACTCATCCGAATGACAGCTTCCCGATGCCCATTCCCGCACAATCTCTGTGAGAAGCCAAGGATATCGCGCCTGCCGTCTCTGTCAGCGAATTCAGTGTCTCTGAACCTCTATGCCATAGCGTCAGCAGAGTTGCCCGGTTGGGCAGAATGATCCATACCTTAGGCGAAGGTCTTCCTTAGGATCATCGACGGCTTCACCCCCGGCCCCCTCAGTCGATCCTTTCTTGTAAGGAAGGATCTGAGAGGGGATGTCCATAGTCGACCTCTCAGCCCTGATCAAGTTTGTCGAACAAACTTCGGCCAGCGTAGACCAGCAGAATCGATCAGACTGGTAACGAGGCGACAGGACTCCTTAAACCCTGGATCGGAAGGACGGGTACTTTCAGTTTCCATTCCATCCATCTTCCAGGGTGCTCGTCGAATTCAGCCTAGACTGCAAGTATTCCTGCTTATGATGCAGTGTGGCTATCCCGCCGTGGCATAGCAGGTTTGTTTCCCCAGAGAACTCTCCCTGCCTTCCTCTTGGCCGCTCAGGTGCAGGCTTCCGCCTCCTCTGCTGTTTGGAGGGCTGGTCAACTCCGGTAGGCTCGGGTTTCGACCTTCTTCAGCGCCGGGACAAGCTTCCGGATGCTTACCATGAGTGTGGGCTCATGGTATTTTGCTTGGAGCCTTCTCTTCCTCTGCCTCAACATCTGGAGTATCTGGACATGATATTGAGTCAACCGCCTTACCACATTGGAAACCCCGCTTCTCGTCCGTCCAGCGAGGTTAAGCAACGTCGGTACTTGGATGGGTGACCACCTGGGGACGCCAGATTCTGTTACCACATCCTCCGAGCCTTCCTTTCGGTTGACTGTGGCAAGACTGAGGAGAGTCGCAGTACCTGTTCTCAGTCAAGCAGAGCTTTCAGCCCTACCTTGGAACGTTTCCTAGTTCTTCTTTCCTCATTGACCCGTCTATAGTCCGAACGGTCGCCTCAGGATAAGTTCCATGTGGGGCGATCCAAGTTCCGGTGGCTTCAGGCAATGTTTAACCGGACTCCCTGGCCCTATGGAACCAGCGGAACTATTAGACCTGCAATGGGTGTTGACCTATGGAGCCTCTTGATGGTAGTGGATATTCTCGTCCTTTCCCCACATTCTTGATGCGGTTCTCGGACTCGTCAAAGGAAAGGGGGGGGGGGGCATGTTCCGGTCCAGGCCTATGGTCAAGACCTGAAGGATACCTCTCCTTCATTCAGGCAGGCTTAGGGGCCTTAGTCTGGCCCCTCTTCAGATCCTACAGCTCCTGCCGAGTCGCCCCGTTGCGCGTCGACTTCATTCTAACCAGCAGGGGACGCATTTTCACACCTTCACATCTTGCAGTAGAGATACCGGGATGATTGAGATTCTCTCAATACCACCATCGGCTCTCTCATTCCAGGCAGGGGAATGTTTCTCTCAGACTATCCGAGCAGAGCCTCATAGAGAGAGTGTACCTGGGGGTCTTTGACCTTGGGTAACCAGCAAGTGCTGGTCTGGGGGACCTGATCGCGACAGCTTGGAACCTCAAGCTTCCGCTTGTCTTCCCCCCAGTCTCAGACCCCGAGACTCTGGCAAGATGCATTCCGGTGATGGTGGGACAACTTCGACGCCTGCGTCTTCCCTCCTTTTTGTCTGTGGACAATGGGTCTCAACAAGACCAGGTTGTCTGTCAACCTTTCAATGGGAGAGCTCCACTGGGACTATGCGCAGAACGGTTTCTGGACCCTCTGCTTCCCCTGACGGAACTCCCGGGAGAGCTTCTCCCACGGCGCAGACTACTCAAGCAACCACACTGCGACATCTCTCCCGAACCGGGGCGTCGCTTCGGCTTCATGCCTGGAGACACTACGCTTCCTCCTCTAGAAGAGACAACCCGCTACAGTCGCGGTACGGAGGTCGCGTCATCTGCGATAGTCATCCACAGGGGTCTCCCAGGCAAAATGAAGAGTCTAAGGTGGTTGGTGCCGTGGGAGATATACCTCTTCCCTTGAGGCCTCTTCTCCAGCAATAACGGTCTTATTGCCTTTCGGCGGGAGGAAACTCCTTTCCACTCTCGGCAATGAAGCCTGTCGCTCAGCCTTTCCCTGACCTTCAGGCTTAAAGGAATAACTTTTTCCTGCCCGCTGGATCTATCCTCGCTCATGCGAAGCTACGATCGTCCCTGCCCTAGTCGGAGGAAGACCTCCAACTTGGAGCATGGCTCGGACTTTTAGTCCTTTAAGAGATCTTCTCAAGACCCTTTTACGGCAGGCCTCGGATTGTATTCCGCCTTGGGTCTTCTGCTTACTCTGGCCACGGCCAGTGTGTAAGCAATCTTCTTGGTCTCTTACTACTCCCCCCTTTCTAAGGAAGAGGGGAAGGCAACATTCAGGCTCGCTCCTGAGTTGTTGGCTAGACTCAGAATCTGAGGGTCCCGGCCCTTCGGTTACGATTCATTCAAGATTTCGAGTCTCCATTCTGTGTCTGATGTCCCAAGACCTTCTCTTTCTTGCCAGTAAGGAATCGAGAGGTTAGCGCTGGGAACAGCTGCAGTTTGTCCTCAGTTGCAGCCGATTTGGGAGCACAAGGAGGACATGGGGGGAGAGTCACCAGTATACCTCTTCAGCCCGGACTCAAGGACATTCATCTCGACCTGTCTTCAGACCCTCCCCCGTCACGTCGCCCTACAGCACGATGTTGGATACATCGCAACGTCCCTCGCCTTCGAGTAATACTACTCTGTGACGCAGGTGCTACAAGCTGGAATCTGGAAGCGTCTAATGACCTTCGCAGCCCGCTTCCTGCAGGGCGTGACCCACAGGAGTCTCGATACGTTTTCTATTGCTCTGTGGTGGCTACACAACAGCTGGTCTAACCTCAGGCTCCTTGTTGGACAGGTAGCAGAAGGTTGAGGGCATTGTTATCAGGTTTTAGTCTGCATGAACGAAAGAAGTATGTCTGGCCCTTACTTCTTTCTTCATCATCCCCTCTACGGGGAAGCAGCATCCTTTTCTCTGCATAGCTGACCTCGAACCTCTGCAGGTAAACCATGCTTCCTTGTGTTCCGAGTATTGAGTCAATACTGTCGCGTCCCCCATACCCTGACGAGGTGGTATTGGGAACGTCCTAACCCAGAGTTCCTTCTGGAACTCCAGGTCAACTGCCTAGGACGGGTCACACTTCTTCCTTCACACACAAGCTTACGTAGGCCACATGGTTCCTTGCGGAGCAAGGAACTTGTGAGGTGCAGGGACTCCTTTTCTCGAGTGCGACTCACTCGGATTCTGAGTCCCCGGGTAAAGCCAAAGCCAGTATGGCTGGGGACTTTCCACCCTTCCTAAGGGATAAGTCACCCTTTGTAAATAGCGTGGTTTGTATTTCGGTTACGGAACAAATGACAAATTCGAAGATAATTTGTATTTTTCCTAACCATACAAACCTTAGCTATTTACACATATTTGCCCGCCAGCCCTGTCCCCCAAGACAAGTCCTACCTCTAAGTGAAAGTGAGTATTCACCTGTGTGTGAGGGGGAGGAGGGGTAGCTAGCTACCACTCCCCTACCCCCCCGCTAACTAGCGCGGGGGTAATACACCCTCGTTAAATTCTAATGGCTCGCCATTTCAGCTACGCTATAAGTAATACCCTTTGTAAATAGCTAAGGTTTGTATGGTTAGGAAAAATACAAATTATCTTCGAATTTGTCATTTTGCCACTTGAAGTCGATGGGTTGCGAAACTTAGATTTCTGATAAATTACTATTCAAATTGATTTTCAGATGTGGAAATTTTATAAAAGTTTTAATTAGTTACTAAATAAAAATTTTAGAATTACATAAATTGGTCCTTTAATATAAGAAATTATTATTTCGTAATACCAATGGTTCAATTTTTGTTATTATTGCAGATGTATATGAAGATTCGTTAGATGAAAGTCCAGCTTTAGTGAAGCATTTTAGAAATTTAAGAAGTGAGGTAAGTTATTTGTGCTTTCTTGTAGCGATTAGTGCCTTTTGAAAGCATATGATTTTCATATTTTTCTGCTATTACTGCAACTATTAACACCACTACAGCTACTACAAGTAGAAAATGATCCTCAGAGATATCCTATTTCTTGGAGAGAAAACCAAGAATAATAGATGGTAGAATAAAACGAGGATTGCTGCTTAAATCAATTTTAAGTAATAAGTGATCTATACTTATTCACGATATTCGTTTGTCGCTCAGAAAATTGAGACACTTAACTGTTTGTATCGTTATAGAACTAGTAATTTCTCAGGTTAAAAAAGATATGTATTTTTCTATTCAACACTTTATATATGGTACAAGGAAAGATAAAAGTATAGTAATTGAATAGAGTTATGTAATCATCTACTGTATGCACTTAGACCAATTTGTAGCTGTTCATGCCTGAATACAAACTTTTGTCCTTCAGTAATAGGAGTGTGCATGTCTCTTACCTTTCCTTTCCGATGGGAGAGAGTGCTTGACTCCTTTCACTGAAGACAAAAAAGAGGATGACATCTCAAGGAGGACGCTTGTAGGAGGGTGCTTTCCTGTGTGCACAACCACGAGAGCTCTCCATTGGGTGCGCTTCTATAGGACCTTGCCCTCACCTTTCTGCGCTCGCTCTCCTGTGTGCGCGGGCTCCCACAATTGCTTTCCTGTGATCACATGTGCCATCACCTTTTCATAATACCTTCCTCTGAGAGTGTACCTTTGCATTATAATAATGTTAAGGCCAGAGACTTGAGAGCTTTATGTTATCCAGCTCTTCTTAGACATTGCTGAAGACTTCAGAAGATCACCGCTTGCATCCTGCACGAGGTGATCTTGTAAGTCTTCAGGTGTGGATACATTCCGAGAACCCGCTGGATCCCCACGGATACGTTTTGGGAATGTACCATATACTGATTCCCAACTGCAAGTTTAAACTTTTAAAGTTCCACTGATTTAACTGTCTGATTAGGAAGATCATCCCACAAGTTGGTCATAGCTTGAATAAAATTTCCATATTATAGAAGAGTTTAATTCTAAGCACTCGGTCTCAGTTCTCTACATCATTTTAAGTTGTTATTTCATTTAGTGTAAGAATAGCTACTGTTCTGTTACCATAGTTTGCCTTATTATTTAAATGTTGATTGTTTTTTAGTTGATATGATTACATATAGTAGTTGGTTTGTTTCATTGTTACTATTTGTTGTTCTATATAGTAGTACGGGTAATTAATTTTTATGGGTTTTTTTATGTTTATCTTTTCAGTAATTTAGTGTATTATGGTATCCATGTATTTTTTGTTTAAGGTAGGGACATTTGGTTGGCTTCTGTCAGTAATTATCACAGTACTGTATTTGATACCATATAGTAATAATTACAGTACTAAGATTTTAACCCTTTTACCCCCAAAGGACGTACTGGTACATTTCACAAAAGCCATCCCTTTACCCCCATGGACGTACCGGTACGTCCTTGCAAAAAAATGCTATAAAAATTTGTTTTTCATATTTTTAAAAAAAAAATTCAGGCATTTTCCAAGAGAATGAGACCAACCTGACCTCTCTATGACAAAAATTAAGGCTGTTAGAGCAATTTAAAAAATATATACTGCAAAATGTGCTGGGAAAAAAATAACCCCTTGGGGGTTAAGGGTTGGAAATTTCCAAATACATACATACATACATATACCAAAGGCACTTCCCCCAATTTTGGGGGGTAGCCGACATCAACAAGAAACAAAACAAAAAAAATGGGACCTCTACTCTCTACGTTCCTCCAGCCTAACCAGGGACTCAGCCGAGTTCAGCTGGTACTGCTAGGGTGCCACAGCCCAACCTCCCACATTTCCACCACAGATGAAGCTTCATACTGCTGAGTCCCCTACTGCTGCTACCTCCATGGTCATCTAAGGCACCGGAGGAAGCAGCAGGGCCTACCGGAACTGCGTCACAATCGCTCGCCATTCATTCCTATTTCTAGCACGCTCTCTTGCCTCTCTCACATCTATCCTCCTATCACCCAGAGCTTTCTTCACACCATCCATCCACCCAAACCTTGGCCTTCCTCTTGTACTTCTCCCATCAACTCTTGCATTCATCACCTTCTTTAGCAGACAGCCATTTTCCATTCTCTCAACATGGCCAAACCACCTCAACACATTCATATCCACTCTAGCCGCTAACTCATTTCTTACACCCGTTCTCTCCCTCACCACTTCGTTCCTAACCCTATCTAATCGAGATACACCAGCCATACTCCTCAGACACTTCATCTCAAACACATTCAATTTCTGTCTCTCCATCACTTTCATTCCCCACAACTCCGATCCATACATCACAGTTGGTACAATCACTTTCTCATATAGAACTCTCTTTACATTCATGCCCAACCCTCTATTTTTTACTACTCCCTTAACTGCCCCCAACACTTTGCAACCTTCATTCACTCTCTGACGTACATCTTCTTCCACTCCACCATTTGCTGCAACAACAGACCCCAAGTACTTAAACTGATCCACCTCCTCAAGTAACTCTCCATTCAACATGACATTCAACCTTGCACCACCTTCCCTTCTCGTACATCTCATAACCTTACTCTTACCCACATTAACTCTCAACTTCCTTCTCTCACACACCCTTCCAAATTCTGTCACTAGTCGGTCAAGCTTCTCTTCTGTGTCTGCTACCAGTACAGTATCATCCGCAAACAACAACTGATTTACCTCCCATTCATGATCATTCTCGTCTACCAGTTTTAATCCTCGTCCAAGCACTCGAGCATTCACCTCTCTCACCACTCCATCAACATACAAGTTAAACAACCACGGCGACATCACACATCCCTGTCCCAGCCCCACTCTCACCGGAAACCAATCGCTCACTTCATTTCCTATTCTAACACATGCTTTACTACCTTTGTAGAAACTTTTCACTGCTTGCAACAACCTTCCACCAACTCCATATAACCTCATCACATTCCACATTGCTTCCCTATCAACTCTATCATATGCTTTCTCCAGATCCATAAACGCAAATACCCCGGGGGTAAAAGGGTTAATGTTTGTTCCTACATGCAAACTATACAAATGTTTTGTCTTTTAAAATGGGGATTTGTCTTCAGCGGCAATGAAATAGCCATAGAATCATTAGTAAGGTAGTTGATTAATGACAGATGGCTCAGTGGGGAGGCACTTTTGTCTGTCTCAACAGTTAGATCTTCTCTTTCATTTGTTTGTGATAAGTATTGGTTTATTTTTCTTGTTTATGAGTATTCTCACTTACAAGCAGATGCACACGGAAAGGTAAGCATATGGTGAAGTGAATTTTATTCTTATGATGATACAATTCTTCCAAACCAGACACTAAATGCTTTTCTTTTGGTGGGCTCACCTGGCACCGACGGAGTTCCCCAGATGGTGATTCCTGTGTTGCAATTTCAGGAAATGTTCCTAGTGGCCACCTTATGCCAAAACATCGAGTGTAGTAGTTTGTGTTGTGGCAGAAGAAGCTCTTATATCTTCCTCCTTAGAGAGAGAGCCCATTTCTTATTGGTCAGCCAGACTGCAAGGGGAAGGAGAGTTTACCCTCTCTCTTCCTCCTCTACCAATCTTTCTCCTCCATTCCCTCTGTTGGACATTTTTTTTGTTTACTGTAAAAGACAACGACGAAGAAGATGAATGTCAAATTGGAGGGCCTTTCACTAAAAGTGCCTTCGTTCTTTGATAGGAATCTATTTGCTTTTAAAGGATTTAAAAGAAAAAAATAAAGAAAGCGTTTATCTCTTTCTTTATCATCTAACGAAATCAGGAATCAGAAGTCCTTTATAATGAAAGTTGTCTTTAGTTGCAACCTTTTCATACATCTGCACAGCAAGACAAGAGGGCTATTAGCAATATGTCAGATCCTGACATTGATTGTAGCATTCACCTTTGTACTTTGTGTTGTATCAATTTTTTTTTTTATATTATGGTCCATCTCTTCGGTTATTAACAAGACCTCCATCTCCGTCTTTCTCTCTGTACTTTCAAATAATTTACTGTTTTCCAACAGCTTAGCCTTTCCTTTTTACCACAAGACCTAACCACTTATCACATACTAAACTTCTACCATGATTTTGTTATGTAGATGTATTTTTATCCTTCAATACCTTCCTTACTCATGTACTATGCAGGCATCTCTACTTCATGTCTCCATTTTCTGTTTGTCAGACACATTTTGATTACTGAAAGAAGGGTGTCGTAGTCAATAGACAGTATAGCTGTTACTGTATATACTTTGTGCATCAAGTTTTAGTTAAACTTATACACAACTATGGTTGTGTAGTGTGCACTAGTAAATTTTTAGTGTGAATTAAAAATTCATCTTGATTGGGTATTTATAATTAGTTTCAACATTAATTACTGTAGTTAGATTTGAATAAAAAACCATCAGATAGTCAGATAGTATTTTATTTTTTGGGCAATGCATGCAGGCACTAGTAGAGTTGAAAAATTTCTTTTATTTTTACATAGATCCACATTGAAATGGAGTTGACTCGAGAACATGCCTCTTTGATGGGCGTCCTCCAGATGTTCCTCACTGTTTCCAACACTGACGACATCAACACTGCGGGAAACACAAAGGAACCAATGTTGTTACCTCAGGGTAATCTTGCCATGCCGTCGCCTGCAAAACCTGTGGAGAAAGCCATTCCAATGGATCTTGTAGAAGTTAACTGAAAAATAAATTTGTTGAAATATCAAAGCATGTAATTTAATCACTCCTTACACAAGGTCAGTCCAGAATTATGTACACAAAGGGTATGTATGATTTCTAAGCATGTTCTAAATTTTGATAATGCACAGATTTTATTTTTTGTACAGTACTTTTGAAAGTTTGATGCACTTGAAAAGGTCATGCAATACAACTAGATACAGTACTATAATTTAATTAATTTTACTTACTTTGTATTTATTTACTGTAGTGGTTTTCTACCATGGCACCAAGGGCTGCTGTGAACCCAGCATTATAATCACAGGCAACTTCGTTTTTGACATAGTCGTGACGGTCATCTACATATTGGTCATTCTTGTAAAAAAAAAGAAATAGTGTTAACAACTATTCTAGAACAGATAGTATAGCAGTGTAGTTCATTTTTCTATTCCCACATTCATCACAGAAGCTTAAGGGGGGCAGGCCAGTAAGCCAACATATGGGGGTATTGGAGGAAAAATGCATAATCTTGAAAAAATTCACTGAGCTTTGTATGGCAACGGAGAATGCTTATATAAAATATTTTGTCAAAATTCCTCTTACTTTCATAGTTACAGCGATATTAGTTAAAGTAACTCAATAAGCAGAAAACATTGATCCCTACAAGAAAATGCAGTATTTCTTGTTATCGTTAATTTTGATAATTATTACATTTTAATATAAAATGGAGGAACGTAGAGAGTAGAGGTCCCCTTTTTTGTTTTGTTTCTTGTTGATGTCGGCTACCCCCCAAAATTGGGGGAAGTGCCTTTGGTATATGTATATGATGTATAAAACAAATTGGGAGAAATGGGATCTGTATAGATTCCATGAGTCACAGGACAGGAAGTTTTATGATTATGCCCTTCCGTGCTAGCACAAACCTTAGAGAGAGTACACGTTTGAGTTTGACCTCTGACATTCGCTCGCTTTTACACCTGTTTTTCTTGGTTTCGGTAAGAATTTCATTATGCCAAAGAGGGAAAGACAATTTAAACTTCAAGCTAATATCAGGGAGAAGAAAATTTGCTCTAATACGAGTTCAGAATTGGGTAATATCGATGATATTAGCAGAGTTAGTGAAGGAGAGAGAGTGTGTTGTGAATGAAGGAGCAACCAGGAGCGTAAAGAAGTAAGATATTGAGCAAAGCGATCTTCTTTTATGATTAAATTATGATAAATAATATTGTTGGTCCGATGCGATATACAAACCTCGTAATCATTTAATATAGGAATTCGCTTCAGCGCAGCTGAAACGAATTCCTATATTAAATCATTACGGGTTTGTATAGCTAGGAAAAATACAATTTAGGACAAATTGTAATTTTTAGTTTATTAATATCTAAAAAGAAACATAAAATTCATAATAATCATGATTTATTGATATTGTCTTTGTAAAAATACAAAGAAAAACTTTGAATGCCCGTATCTCAAAACTATACTTATAGACCTTCTTCTCCCGTAGTTTTAAAAACATAGCCTAGAAATTTGGTATATAACTTGAAATGACATTATAAAACAATCTAATTGAGCTCTTTTTTCAATTTTTTTTTTTATATTTTTTTCTCACTTTTTTCTGTGATTTATAGTGTTTATTTTTCTACTTTATTGAAAATTTTCATATCTAGCAAAAATTACTTAGAAAAATAAAACTATTTGATTGGAGGTTTACATCAGGTCTATATAGGGTAGTAATCCCAGGTCTTAATATTAAGTATCAAGGGAGGAGATAGAATTTGAAAAGCACTCATTTTCAGGATAAATAGGCCTGTCGTCGCAAAACCGAAAGTCAGAGGCAAAAATCCTGTGCAGTTTGGAGATGTCCTAAGTCACCTTATTAAGTGGTATGAATGTCAAAGTCCTATCCTTTAAAAAATGGCATTAGCCAGCCGGTCCCCTTAATGGTTCTACCTTGGGATTACACAGTAGTTGACATACAATTCTAAATACAGTATACTTATAAAAAGTTCTTAAAACATCCAATACAGAGAATTAAATACTATACTGTATATTTTTATTGAATAATTGAAAAAGAAGTTTTATGCTATAGTGTTTCAAGTTGAATTTGACTGGTAAAATTTCTGATATATGGTACAGTACTATGAAGAAAAGCTAGTTGTATAGGGCTATATTGAAGAGACTTAATTTATTTTTCAGTTATATTATACAGTACTTGGTTATAAATATATTATGTAATTTGCGTACTTCAAAAGCATTCGAGTTTTGACAAAACTTTTGTAAAGAAAAAGGTCATTGTTTGCAGCTTTTAAGCATTGCTACTGAGCTTCTTTTTATATATGAAAGGATATCTAGAGTCTATTACAGAATTTCCATTTGAATAAGTAGATAGCATATATAATGAGAATGTTTCTGTAAATTGTGTATTTTAAAAGAAACTTTTATTCTTTAAAAATATTTTTAAGAATAATGTTAACCCTTTTACCCCCAAAGGAAGTACTGGTACGTTTCACAAAAGCCATCCCTTTACCCCCATGGACGTACCGGTACGTCCTTGCAAAAAAATGTTATAGAAATTTTTTTTTCATATTTTTGATAATTTTTTTGAAAAAATTCAGGCATTTTCCAAGAGAATGAGACCAACCTGACCTCTCTATGACAAAAATTAAGGCTTTTAGATCAATTTTTAAAAAATATACTGCAATATGTGCTGGGGAAAAAATAACCCCTTGGGGGTTAAGTGTTGGAAATTTCCAAAGAGCCTGGGGGTAAAAGGGTTAAAAAACTACAAATGTACTGTACACTAATGCTGAAGGTGTGTAAGAGGTGTTTCAAGTCTTTACCTGGTCTGGTCCTCCAACCAGGGCTCCATAAAGAACCTGAGGATTTGGGCCTGGATTATCCAATGCGCTGTAGTCACAAGTCTGGGGCATATCTGGACACGAGCTGTGTAAAAACAATGACGTACTTGTCTAGTTTATCACTTTGGTAATTGCATGATATCTACAATAGTTTCAAAAATTATTTCCAGAATTGGTAAACTCGGGTAACAATGTTCAAAATATAGTTGTTCAAAAGAAATTTAATACTGTATTGTAATAATAATTTAAAAAACAAAGATGGAAATATTCAACATGTGGAATTTCAAAGATAAGAACCTGTGTGTAATAAGGAAAACAAATTTAATTCTAAAGTTTCATGCAGGAAGAGATGTAGGAATTCACGATGCATATGTAAGCTAACTTGTTGGTTTTAGACAGTTGAGGGTTATGTGCTGGATGCCTGAGTTAATTGTGTTGGACTTAAGTAACCCATTCTTTGAATGGATCTCGACCATATTTAGAGGACGTATTGTACTGTATTGCCTTCCATATAATTGAATCTCGGATATACTAACTTGTACTGATCAGGGTTGAACAGGGTTGAAAAGCCCTCATTACACATTTATAGATCTCATACAACCGATTATAATTCCTTCATTCGTTTTTTTAACTCCTATAAAACTCATGGGATTTTGCCTATTTTTATGCATAGTCTATCACCTTTCATTTTATTAAATGAAGCCCCTATGTCTCAGATATAACAATCACTGCAGTATGCCTCACGTATCAAAATGTCTCACACACTGTAAACCCATGGATGAACATCATTTACAATTCCTGGTACCCTGAAGTAGGATCTCCCCACTCTTACATAGGGATTACATCCACTTGTCTTCTAAAACCCCATTTATGTCACCTACAGGAGGAAGGTATTCATAAACATTACTCAAGTGCTGCCTGTACATGACCAGAGTAGTTCAATATCACAAAAAATATATTTGATTTACATTTGCACCACATTTCCGCCAAGAGCAGCTTTTCCTTAATTTCATACAAGAATTCTTCATTCTCCCTACTACCATCCAGACGAGGTATCTTGTTAAACCAAAAGTATTTTGGATCTAATCTGCTGCCAGATAGATAGCATCAACCCTACTCCAATATAATAATCGTATGAAAAGGACAAATTATTTATTTTTCATGTTAATATTGTAGACAAATCAAAGTTAGATTTGTTTCCTTACCTATGTCTTGCCTATAATTTGATCTTTTCTTGACCTATATAATTATAAATTAGTATGGTATTTCTCCAAAGAAAGGGTAAAAGGTAACATTTCAAAGTGTGTGGTTTGTACACAATATTTACTAAGAGTATAAACACTTTTTATTACACTGTTGATAAACTTGGAGGATATTTGTAGGAAATTAGCTTTATTACTAGAGTACTAAGGAGAAACATTGGCTCAGTATTGTATTTAATTTTAGAACCAAAGAAAGGAAATTGTGGCTTGTTTCTTGTGCTGCTTAGTAATTTATTAGGTAAAAAACAAATGAAGATATTTCAACTTAATGCACAATAGTACATTTAGTATCAATTTTTAATATGTAATTGGAATTTTTTTATTGTTTATAAGGTTTATTATTCACCCTAAATGTTTACTACATCTTGTTTTAATATCTTGTAAGTGTATTCTCCTTTCCTGTCATTCGCCCTTTTATAATATATTTTTAAATACAATGGCTAAACATTGTACTCATCATCATCATCTCCTCTTACGCCTATTGACACAAAGGGCCTCAGTTAGATTTTGCCAGTCGTCTCTATCTTGAGCTTTTAATTCAGGACTTCTCCATTCATCATCTCCTACTTCACGCTTCATAGTCCTCAGCCTTGGAGGCCTGGGTCTTCCAACTCTTCTACTGTATACAATACCCTGAGATTGTGTCTTTGAATTCAGAAATGAAGCACTGTACTACACTACTGTACTCTACCTGGAGCGATGATGTGGTTTTTGTGGTGGGTTATTACCAAATCCTACCACGAATGAACGGCCATTGGATCCCAGAAGGTAGTTTATTTGTTTTTCACCAAATTGTCTGTTTGCATCAGCATCAATGCCCAATTTGGCTCCCTGAAAGAAAGAAAATTAGGTCATGTATCCTTCAACAATTTTTTTTTCTCAAATATTATGCATTATTAGTGCCTTGTAAGCCAGTGGATAAGCCTTACAAGAAGACATTCTTCATTTTAGCAATTGTATGCAATAGATGTATGCACTTACAGTCTTTCTATAAGATGAAGTTATTCAAAGTATTTCTAATTCAAACTTTCATGACTAGGTTTTTTATACTGAGATTTATTGTTATAATCAAGATGATGTCCTACTTTCATTTCCTTGTTTCCAATACTGTAAAATGTTTAATTTTAGTGGTGAATAGTACATAGCATCAGGAACATTTCAAGTAATTATGCTTACTTTTGATGGAAATGTAAATATAAATTAAATTTGCTGATTGGAATCCTCGTGGGTTTAGTATATCCCCAATATAGCAAAATAAGGACAACCTTTACAAGGTAAAGTGTTGATGCCTTAGTAAAGAAGCGAGTAATATCCAAAACTGGATGAAGTAATATTTTTATGATATTGATGACAAAGATACCAAACTGAGTATAGAGTCAAGGGTGCATTGTAAAGTAGTCATTTCTGGGCTCAACCTGTGTCGCTCCGTGAAATTCTCCTTAAAGCACCATTTCAAAGGTATAAATACTGCTAAATATACCAGAGAAAAAAGTTGCATGGAATGCTAGGAATATATCCAGCTCGCTCACCCCTAAAGGGTGTCGGTATTAAAACTGGGGCGAGTGATACCACTACCAGAGATCCCTTTCCAATTAGACTTCTCCCTCCTCAAAATCCCCCGTTACTACAAGGTGTCGTTCACTACAGCTACTGCCCCCCCCCCCCCCCCCACCACCACCACTACCTAACCTTCTCCCCACATTCCTTGTTAGCACCCGTGAACGTTCGGACATGTTTTTCGTAGCTCTGTGTTATTTTTTAGATAATTACTATGTTAATACTGTACAATCAAAAACTTTTGGAAAGCAGACATTTTAAGAAAGTTAAGCATCTGCTTACCATAAGGCCAAGGAAAGCAACATTTGCGGCATGACGATTGGAACCCCATTGGTCGATGTAAACCAGTCCCCCTGGGGTGTACTGAGCATTGTTCCGCAGATTACTCAAGTACTTTGAGAAGGTGTTGCGGAACAAGGTATCAGAGTCCAACATTGTGTATAGAGCCTGTGAAAGATAAGCACAGTTAAAGGGCAGGTTGTGAATTTTCTTAACATTAGAAATATTACACAGGAAATACATCATGCTTATGATAATTAGAGTAATGGAAATTAATACAATAAGGCATTATGAAACTCGTGTATGTTTTTCATAGGGCTATCTTAAAAACTTTGCAATTTTATTAAAGAGAGTTACTGTATGTGCATATTAAAAATATGATGTTTATTATCCAAAAGTAATTTTATTAACAAAATAGATTATGAAAGAAGAGTATTATGATAAATAATATGTAAAAGCGATACATATTATTGTTCAGTACATCTTAATGTCCTTTATAGTACAGCAACAATATGAAAATTACTTCATTAGAATTAATATTCGTACTAAATGATTTATGATTAGTTAAACATTGCCGATAAAAATAAACTAGATGTTCATTATTTTGGTAATTAGTTAACCAGGATAGCATCTCTTAATTTCCAAGACTTATGAGGCTGCCATAAAGAATCCAGGGAACATTTGGTACAGAAAGGGTCAAGGCAAGTGGCGACTTCGTGTTCCATGGTTCCAGTGTTCAAGTTTCACTCGGGCTACAATAGGTTTTCTCGGACACATGACTTTACTGTCTCTGTTGGCTTTGGGAAGAAATGATTTATATAGATCCCATTGGCTGAGGATTGGATTTGAGGATGTAGAGGTCAACCTACTGAGGCACCAGTAGTTATTGATTTGCTCCTCCAGAACTTACGAGGAGTTGGAATGCTAATCGCATGATTTTTAAGTTTGGTCTCTAGGCATTGATCTGTCCCTTTCCTCTGTTGTTCATCAAATCTTTAAACAAGAACATTCTGGGCAGCTTCAACACTGCTCAGTGGTTTTACATTATTGCATACAGTGTGCCAGAGTGCCTACCTATGTGGGTAGCTGTGTAGAAAGAGCAAGCATTTTAATGTAAGAATCATTGTTCTTAACTCTACATTAAGTATTCTTTTTCCATGCTAATTTAGTTCTTAATTATGTTATCTAAGGCTTTATGATGTACTCCAGTCTACATAGTGTGCACTTACATATACTCCTGGTTTTTTGTCATCCCAGCTGAATGCTAGACCGCTTTCCTGAAGATTAAACTCGTCCCAATGTTTTCGAGCTTTCGAGAGGTATGAATTGTCTCCCGTAGCTCTAGCTAGCCAAAGTGCTGCCCAGCACAACTCGTCTCCGTAACCGCTCCATGATCTGTTTATAATTCCAGTGGATAAATATTTATGTTAGTAATGGAATATCTGAATATGGATCAAAATTTATTTTGAACTGTAAGCTAAATTATTAGAGAAGCAACTTTTTGATACAAAAAGGAACGGATACATAGAAAGATCTATTCAGGAATTTACTAATCAAGTCCTCTTTGGTTCTCATTTTTGTAACTCGGTTAAAGCTAATGAGCTCAGTTTGTGACTCATCAAGTTGTTCCATAATTGTTTATGTTGGCTATGAATACCTAACTTACAGTACACTCATATGCATTCCAGAAAGTGACAGAATTAGATTATGCCATGTGCCAACAGTGGGTAACACTAACAGAAAGGTCCTGTAGTAATCCATCCCTTGTGAATAGGTGTAAGCAAATTGCAAAAGATCTCACAAATTCTGGATGATTTACATTCTCATTAGACTTTCAGGTATGGCTTTGAAATGATACTAGACACTCTTGTTGACTAATTGGTAAACTCTTCAGACAATTTCAAATCCTATCAGAGCCAGATTTTTGTCTATAGATTGTAGAAAAGTTTTATGAGACAGGAATAGTTTATCGCTACAATTCCTGTTTTTATTGTAGAAAATGTCCTTAGATTAGTGAATGCTTTTGAGAGTAAATATGATAAATATATTTCGTTTTAGAATTTCATAATCTACACTGCCACAAAATATTTAGTCAAATGCCATTTTAGAGAGAAATAACGTCCAAATTTGTTATGGCACACATCCATATCTCCACCAATAAAATACCTAAAACAACAAAGCAATGATTTATGGTTATCAGACTTTTTAGACTTAGAAAACACTTAGCCAACTACAAGTTCTACAGCAAGAACTGTAGTTGAAATTGTTGCCTATATTTTTATTGTAATGGTTCTTTGGAGTATTGATTTATTGAAAATCATTAATACAGTACTTAACATTCTATCAAAAATTTTGTAATGAGTTGCAATACAGCAGCTACATTTTTACACAATACACACTAATGAAAGGTGATATTAGTAACTGGTTTTCTTTGTACATTGGAAAATGCCATGAAATTTTGTGATATCAAAACCTCATAGAAAATTATGGAGACTCAAATATTTCATGAGGTGCAAGTAATTCCTTATATACTGTAATGCTTTTCTTCCTCCTCCCATTCCAGACCATGTTTCTTAGAGTATGGAGGCACCGTGGTCAGTGATCACTTTCTAGTGTGTGATTATGTAGCCTGGTTCAAGTTTCTCTTAAAATACAGCACTGGGGTTACTGATGCATCCAAAATTTGTGGATAATCGTTTTGATAAATTTTCATTGGCCTCAAATACAGAAAACTTATGTTAGTTTACCAGAATATACTGAAGACATTCATATTCGTCTATAGTTATGCTTATTCTGAAAGCCATTAAAGCAACTAGAACAGTTATAGATAGAGAATAAGTGATAAATAGATAAGTTTTGTTCTTTTTAAAGTTACAGTTAAAAAAATAAGTATGGCCCTGATATTTACTTGTAAAAATCTGCAGCCTGAGGAATGGAAGTATCGTAAGTCTGGCGATGCTGGTCTGCAAAATCGTACAATTCTTTTGCGGCAGTAAGGCATTTACTAGAATAAGTAGGGTCAGCACTCTTGGTGGGAAAGAAAGAATTTATTAAATTAGTTTTTGCAAACTAAATCTGATAAATTTTTATAAAGCTAATATGAATATAATCAAACTAAATATGTACTGTATACAGTAATGTGATATGGAAGAATATTCAGTTCTTATAGGAAAATTGTGAAAATTTCTTCCTGCAATTGACTGTCCCTTTCCTTTAGTTTTACATTTTTCTAATTTTAATTTTTCATTGAAAATCATAATTGCTGTCAAGTCTCCTTTTACCTTAAAGACAATTGATGCTGCAGCTAAAGCGGCTGCTGCTTCACCTGCCAAGTCTGACCCTGTCGGTGGATAATTTTGTTAGATTATGGAACTACTATTGTACCTAGAGAATGCTCAAGGTGTTTTAAGAGCAGTCGTCTGCTCTAACCCAGAATCAAGGCAGACCAGAAAAAGAAAGAAGGGAAAATGCTCAACGAAGAAGGATCAAGAGACCTTCAGCTTTATAAAAGATCTAAGTTTATAAGTGAAGAAAACAGAAATGGGAAAAGAATTACAAACAATATGAATACTGTATGGATGTCCATTATCCATCTGTTTCAATTGGCAAGGGCATGTGTTCCGCATGAAACTTTGATATACTTGTACATATAAAATGAAAATTTTCAGTTAATTGAATCTCATCAATAGGTTATATTCCATTTTGAATAATTCCATCAGTTATTTACTTCTAACACTCATCATTTATTACTTTGATGAGTACTTTTAACACTTTTACCCCCAATGGACGTACTGGTACGTTTCACAAAACTCATCCCTTTACCCCCATGGACGTACCGGTACGTCCTTGCAAAAAACTGTTATTTACATTTTTTTGCATATTTTTGATAACTTTATGAGAAACTTCAGGCATTTTCCAAAATAATGAGACCAACCTGACCTCTCTATGACGATAATTAAGGCTGTTAGATCAATTTGAATAAAAATATATTGCAAAATGTGCTTGAAAAAAAAAACGCCTGGTGGTTAAGGGTTAGAAAGTTCCAAATAGCGTTGGGGGTAAAAGGGTTAAATTATGGTACAGTATTACCTTATGTGGATATATAAAGCGATCATTATTACTGTTGTATTTTTGTACACTTTTAGTGTTCCAGCAATACTACCATTGATATCATTAAAATATTCTGATAGAATTTACTAATGACTCATGTGTTATGAAATAGCTTGTACATATTGGCAGTAAGTTTGATATACCGCTGGTCTTTTGACCAGTAAATTCAAGCAGCATTGGGTATGATTAGTACTTGAAGGGGTGACCCTCAAGAGAAGCTATATGCCAACACCACATGACCCCCTTGAGCATCATTAATCTAAGTTTGGAGCAAACCACATTCAATAAATTACTTACTGGAAAGTGAAAAAGCAAACATAACATTCTTTCAGAGAAGTATAGAAATAGGATGGTAAATTAGCATGTTTTTTCTCTTTAAAGTGGTTGGCACCTGAGGAGTAAACGCTTCAGATTTTGAGGGTAAGATTAATAGCCCTACATCTTTTTTCTTTAGCCTAGAAGAACTGTTACCCATTCCCAGACCACTTAAGATCTTGAACCTGACAAAGTGAGGAGGTGCTGTTTTATATTACATATATTATAGTATGTATATATATATATATATATATATATATATATATATATATATATATCATCATCATCATCATCATCATCATCATCATCATCATCATCATCATCATCATCTCCTCCTCCTCCTACCCCTATTGACGCAAAGGGCCTTGGTTAGATTTTGCCAGTCGTCTCTATCTTGAGCTTTAAATTCAGTACTTATTCATTCATCATTATCTACTCCACTCTTTGAATATATATATATATATATATACATATATACAGTATATGTATAGTGTATATATCTATCTATTTATATATATATATATATACATATATATATATATATATATCTATATATATATATATATATATCTATATATATATTTATATATATATATATATATATAAACAGATAGCTAGATAGATAGATATATACACTATACACATACTGTAAATATGTATATATATATATATATATATATGAATTTATATATATATATATATATATATGTATATATATATATATATATATACATATATATAGTATATGTATAGTGTATATATCTATCTATCTAGCTATCTATATATATATATATATATATGTGTGTGTGTGTGTGTGTATGTGTGGAAACTTTGAATTATCAAAACATCTTAATTTCAATTTAATTATTTCTGTTTAACTGTGTCTGCATATAAATGGACGTGTAAAAATATTAATATTTTTCATGCCTTCAGAGGAGCACAAAGAATGTGTGGCATGTGTAGCTACCTGAAATTCAAACTTGGGGATGTTGGAAATTGATGCAGGATATTGCTGACTAGACAATTTGAAGTACAAAATATAGATTACCATTACAGTACTATCATATGATAAGCAGGTATGTAATTACTTCTCATTTGTTTTGTTGATTATTGTTTTTTTCATTGCTTGCCAGTGAATTCCCTGTTGTTTTGCCATAAATTGATCAAATCCATAGCAAAATGGGATTAATTTCTAAATGCAGTACAAACTCTTAGTATCCCCATTGGTTGTCAGTATCAAACTCCATTACATGAAATAACTTCTGAAACATTCCAGCCCTCTAAATTGGGTTAAGAACATCATTTCAGTTCTTGTGTTGCACTGTGAGCATTACTAAGGGATCTTTTTATTATCTCTCTTTGCCTCTGATCCTAGCTCCCTTCATTTTCCTTTCTGGCCATTCTCATTTTGACTTTACTTCATAGTCCAGCGGTGGATTTTTCATGATGGATGCACGTAGATTCTGAATGGACTCTTTGGCCCCAGCAATGGCTGCCCACAGGGCCCAAATTCTATAAATCCAAAACCAAACTTTTGAAATTTCCGAGTAGTTAGTAGTGAAGCTTTTCATGTACCTAAAACATTTTCATAGGCATTGTCAGGATTTCAATATGGAAGGGTACGTTGTTGCGTGGGCCAGAAAAGTTTCATTGCTAAACAAATTGTATAATAATTTTCATTTTGAGTTACAGTGTGCGTAATAGATTTTTTTGTGGTGTTTAGATTGTAATGGATTGGTTACTCTACTCTTCTTTACTTTCATGATTTGATGTTTTTTTTTTATGCATTTTCAAACTCAAGGTGGGGGGGACAAGTGACCACCTTCCTTCTTCACCCTGGCTATGAAATCCCTCATTTTGGAAAAGAACTAACTGGTTTACAAAGATGGTGTTTTTGGGCTCAAGCCATGGCGTCCTGATGGAAGGATCCTTTTTGGTAGCTTCCTTGGGTAATCACTACTAGGATTTTCCCAGAGAATTAAACCACAGGTTATCACAGAATTCTAACTTCTGGAGCGAGTATCCTAAGGGTTTCCCCTTAAGACATCGTGTATCAACAGGGGACACGCATGTATTAACGTGCCACATAGCTATCTACACCCCATATAGAGTTAACGCTTCAATATGGCGGCTGGGAGCTGAGCCGCAGCCAATCTAGATGTGGCGATATCGGTACTCGCGATGTAAACAGACGGACGCCATTGCTTTTGATGACGTCACGTCCGTCCTCATTCCTTTTGCTAGTAGCTCGCTCGATTGGACGTATTTTTCCCTTTGTGCGACTTTATCTGCTTGCATCCTCGCCATGTCTCAACCTTCAGCTTCACCTTCTTCTGGAAAGTTGAGTACAAAGGTTTAAGTATTGTTTAAATAAGCTCTGACCGTAAAGTAAATCTTACTTTTCGAGATATTTGCATAATTGTGGCAGAGCTTTGCCAGACCGGTCAGCGCCATTTTATGACGCTGCTGTTGCTTGCATGCCTTATTTAGTTAGCCGCAACAGCCTTACCGGTATATAAATTACTAATCAGCGCTATTAGTTATTTAGTCTTCATAGCTAGGAACTTTTATCGTGTTTTTGACGCATTAGTTAGGGTCTTCGCTGACCCCATACCAGTAGGCTTTGATTAGCCCCTAGGCCAGTGAGCCTATACCAGTGTTAATGCATGATATTTCAGTGATCCTAGTGTTAGTTATGAAGATTCTGGCATTATTTTACAATACCATTGACAGTGATGCAAGTGTTTTTCGCCTTCAGGGACCATATAGGGGGTAGGTTATCTTGAGTGCCTTGCTAACCTAACCTTATGATAGGACCCCTATATGCTCTCTTCATCCCTAGCCCTAGGGCTTCCCTCTGGTAATCTTGTACCCTATTACATGTGATAGGACAAGACTCCTCAGAGTACTGTATCGCCTCCCCACCTAAGGGAATGACCCCTCCCTTAGTGTTGCGGGCCTTAAAGGTAGGATCACCTCCTTTAAGCTGAATCGGTCCTTGACCTTTTCCTTGCGATACGTCTTCTCCCTTCCTTGATTAGGGTCTAACAACCCTAATCCAGGTTAGGTTGGGAGGGCTGGTTTATGTACCTTGCTGAAATATACGCGTGCACCGTTTTTCAGTTGGTCCACCTACCATAGGTTAGGGTGAGCATCTCCCTTCCTAGGTGGCCGCTCTGGTGCATAACCCATCCTTTCTTATAAGAAGACCCTTTTCCCCCCCCAACCTATCTCTTGCCTAGCCTAACCTACCAGTAGGTTAGGCTTCATATGTCCCCTGTCCTACACTCCACCCTAAGCTGGAGTGCTGGACCCCGTGGTGCTCCCAGTGTTGTCCGCTCTGATACATAGACCCTCCATAGTGCTATGGAGTCAGTTATCGTTTGGTCGACATGAAGAGTCTCCACCCCTTCTTTGGGTACACCCTGTCCTCTCTTGGACTGCCTTAGCCCCCGGCCTTTGCGGCCCCTGCTTAGGATGATAGATTCACCTCTATCATGGTGGTACCTTTTCCAGAGGTGTCTTGACTAGGCTAATACAGCCTTGCCATCCCACCTCCATCTTTGGTGTTTGTCCCTTGCCGCCTCTACCCCGGCATTACCGCCGCTACGGGTGACTTCCTTATCCTTGCCGCCTTCCCCCGAGTGCCGGGGGATCGCCGCCGGCCGCTGGCTTACCGCCGGGGCCTCTCCATTCCCTCATAGCCTCGGCACACTGCCGACCCCTCCCGGAGTGCCGGCACTAGCAGCCGGCCCCCGGCCCCGGCTATGCTCCCTTATCCTTACCCCTGTCACCCTCCGACTGCCTCCGGCTGCCGGAACCGCCGCTCCTTGCCGGCGGCCGCCGCTACCGGCTGCCGCCACCCTGGCTTCTTTTGACCATAGAATGATCATTCTTGAATGCCAGAAACTCTGCTCGAGCGGCTTCCGGCGTGCCGGGGGTATGCCGGACCCGTCCGGAGGCGGCAAGATGCCTTGCACCCCTTCTCTCAGCTATCTTTACTAGCGATAGCTCCTAAAAAACCGCACCTAGACGGCTTGTTAACGCAGACAAACTGGTACGGAATCGTACACTTTGTTCAGTTTTCACTCTGTCTTCTTGCGTGTTTCATCTTTCCAGCACGCTACGTGTAATTGGCACGTCTGGTTGCCGGAACCTTACTAGGATCTCATGATCCCCAGACTTTCTTGATAAGATTTCAAGCCTAGTCTATAATATGGTTATTCTAGATGGAATTCCCATTATCAAGACACCTTCCATGGAGGCCTACGGCCACCTGGGACTGTCCGATGCTACGGCAACCAGCCGGGCGGGTTACACGAGGCATGCGTCTGTCTCCTTTCACCCACCCTTCTGTGCATCACAATTAATTTATGTTAATATTAACTTGTTAATATTTAACTTTATATACGAGCCATATTATGACTCTACAATACTCATCGTCTCTTTCTTTTACAGGAGGAGTACGTCAAGTGTGACCACGACTTCTGCGCGGTCCGTCGGCCACACTTCTATGGACACACGGCATGTAGGACACACGCCCCTTGTGCTCACAAGAGAGGGGATCTCAAGTACTGGGGCCCCACCACCTGTTCGGTCTGCCAAGAATGCTTACAGAAAGCATTCTATGATCCTCCCTCAGCGGAGATTCGGGACAACCTACGCAAGTGGGTACGTGGCTTTCAAAAGAACGCCACTGGACCATACCTAGCCACAGAAGAAATGAGGTCTTTGCTGTTCCCAAAGGCCTCACCAGACTCAGTGGTCCCAGTCGAACAGATCCCCGTAGTCCAGATTACAGTGGAACCCGATGCTGTCATGGCTCAGTCCATGAATGATTGTCACCTGGATTCAGAACATGATGAACACATGTCAGAGATCTCGGAGGACACCGAGAAAACCCTTATGGCCCTGGGTGAAGGGGAGGATGATGAAGAAGAGGACCGAGTAGTATATACCGAGTCCGATAAGGAGGATGCCCCTCCCTCCATCCCCCCTTCTACTCCTACACCGACGGAAGTGTCTCTCCCGTCTACGTCCTCCACCACGACTCCTCTACCTACGGCACAGGATATGATTCGGCTCATTGAATCCGTGATGGAGCAGAAGCTCCAAGAAACTCACAAGATCATTCGGTCGATGGGAGGTTCCAAGGAATCTCGCAAAATCTCCATCAAGGACCTCCCCGCATGCTCGAGCGACAATCCGTGGCGATTCGCCGAGCATATGGTCATCGCTGACGACAAGATCTTCGTCAGCGATAAGATCGGTTCCATACCCCTGGAAGAAGTGGAATTCTTCCCCCGCTTTGAGGCGTATCCGGACTGTTACGTCCATCTACGTTCAGAACCATCCTCAAAGGAAGAGACCGAACCGAAGGAGAAAATAGTGTTCGATCTCTCGAAGGCCCAGGCTATGCTTGCCAAAGCGCTCAAGAGCAGAGGCTTTACCTGCTCTGGACTTCCGGCTCTGAGCAAGAAGTACCCCACCTACGTTGCGCCCGATGAAGTGGTGATACCCTTCACGGAAAAGGCCTTCGCTGCCTGCCTTAAGGCTGTAGAAGAAGGGAAATCCTGCCCTGCATTGGAGGAATGCAGACCTTTCTCCGCAGTCACCCCGCCCGACACCAAACACTGGAAGGATGTGCAACACACCTTCGTGGTGGGCAAACTAGATCCTGACGTTGCTGGACGTCAGTTTAATGAGGACCTCCCCAAGCTAAACGATCAACTCCTTCGTAGGGAACAGGAAACGAAGGAGAGGCTGGCAGCATCTCTCACTCTCCAGGTCCAGATGGACGTAATGGCTGGTGACACCAGAGTCCCTGACCATTACATGGTCCTTGCCAAATCTCATATGGCAACCTTAGTCAAGGATCTGTACCACTTCATGCGAGCTCTTAGAGCCTGCAGAGAATTCGTGTTCTCCAGTGCCACTGTCAGACACGAACCCCGGAAACTGATTTCCTCCAACATCTGGGGCAAGTACCTCTTCCCGTCTGATCTAGTGAAAGAGATCACAGACAAGGCCGCATCTGAGAACAGGAACCTTCTCAACAAATGGGGCATGTCTAGGAAGAGAAAGCCCTCTCAGGATGACGGTCCTCAGCCTAAGAGGAAGCAGTCGAAGCATAGACCCCAGCAACGTCAGCACAGACGTCAGTTTCCGGCACCCGCTACTCCCCAAGTGGCCGCTCAGCCGCCACAGACCTTTCAGTTGGTCCCACAGCCGGTTTTGTCCTCATCACCGGCCTTCAACCCCGCCTTCGAGCAGCACTCCACTACCTTTCGTCCCAAGGGTAGAAGCTCAGGCAGGGGTTCCGGCAGAGATTCCTCTCGCCGGCCCTCCAGAGGCAGAGGAGGACAGGGAGCTAGCGGCCGAGGCAGCAAGTCCTCGGGACCCCAGAAGCAATGAAGTGCTTCCGGTGGGAGGAAGACTCCGCCACTTCCAGGATCGCTGGACCTTCGACTCCTGGGCACACAGCATCATCAAGAAAGGTCTGGGCTGGAGCTGGGCGCAACCACCCCCAACCTTCCAGCAATTCTTCCAACGTTCAACCCCCCTCCTGGAAGAATATGTGCTAGACCTCTTGAACAAGAAGGTGATAAGAAGGGTGAAGTCCACAAGGTTCCAAGGGAGACTGTTTTGTGTCCCCAAGAAAGACTCAGACAGACTCAGAGTCATTCTGGACTTATCCCCCCTCAACGTATTCATATCGAACAACAAGTTCAAGATGCTGACTCTTCAACAGATCAGAACCCTCCTGCCTCGAGGGTCTTTCACGGTCTCGATAGACCTGGCGGACGCATACTGGCACATACCAATGAACCATCACGCTTCCTCCTACCTAGGATTCCGACTCCAACGGAAAAGCTATGCCTTCCGGGCCATGCCCTTCGGACTCAACGTGGCCCCTCGGATATTCACAAAGCTAGCGGACGCAGTAGTACAACAGCTCCGCATCCGAAACGTCCAGGTGATGGCCTACCTCGACGACTGGCTAGTGTGGGCGCCCTCGCCCGAGGATTGTATAGAATCCTGCAGAAAAGTTACCCAGTTTCTCGAACACCTGGGATTCCAGATAAACGCGAAAAAGTCTCGCCTATCTCCAGCTCAGAAGTTCCAATGGTTAGGCATCCACTGGAATCTTCAGTCACACCGCCTTTCCATTCCAGTAAAGAAAAGGAAGGAAATAGCAGGGTCTGTCAAGCGACTGTTAAAATCCAAACGGATCTCGAGACGCCAGCAGGAACAAGTTCTAGGCTCTCTACAGTTCGCCTCGATCACAAACCCAGTGCTTCGTGCACAGCTAAAGGATGCAGCGGGAGTCTGGAGACGTTCCGCATCCATCGCTCGAAGAGACCTCAAGAGACGGCTCCCAAGCAGACTTCGACTTCTTCTAAAGCCGTGGTCAGAAGCGAGGGCCCTAAAAAGGTCCCTTCCTCTCCAACACCCACCTCCATCTCTCAACATCCATACGGACGCTTCGTTGGAGGGTTGGGGAGGTCACTCCCACCAAAAACAGGCTCAAGGCACTTGGTCTCCCCTATTCAAGACGTTTCACATCAACATCTTGGAGGCCATGGCGATTCTTCTGACGCTGAAGAAACTCTCCCCGCCCCCGTCGATACACATTCGCCTGACCCTGGACAGCTCTGTGGTAGTGCGTTGTCTCAATCGCCAGGGCTCAAGATCGCCCAAGATAAATCAGGTGCTCCTGACAATCTTCCGTCTGGCAGAAAGGAAGAAATGGCACCTGTCTGCAGTTCACCTACAAGGATTCTGCAATGTGACAGCGGACGCTCTATCTCGGACAAACCCGATAGAGTCGGAATGGTCTCTAGACGCAAGATCATTCTCCTTCATCTCTCACCGAGTCCCAGAACTCCAGATCGACCTCTTCGCAACGAGCGACAACCATCAACTTCCTCGATATGTAGCCCCGTACGAGGACCCCAAAGCGGAAGCGGTGGACGCCATGACCTTGGATTGGAACAGATGGGCCAAGATTTACCTGTTCCCTCCCACCAATCTTCTGCTGAAAGTCCTCTCCAAATTGAGAACCTTCAAAGGGACAGCAGCTCTAGTGGCTCCCAAGTGGCCCCGCAGCAACTGGTACCCCTTGATCCTGGAGATGCAGCCAACGCTGATCCCCCTCCCGGACCCAGTTCTCTCCCAGCAAATACAGAAGTCGACTGTCTTCGCTTCATCATCGAAAATCAAGGACCTTCATCTCATGATTTTCTCACCCTAGCCGCTAAGAAAAGGTTTGGGATTTCGAAGGAGAGTCTAGACTTCCTCGAGGAATACAAGACCGAATCCACGAGAAGGCAATACGAATCGTCTTGGAGGAAATGGGTCTCCTTCGTCAAGGCAAAGAACCCCTCGAAAATCACCATAGATTTTTGCATGTCCTTCTTCATTCACCTTCATGGACAAGGCTTGGCAGCCAACACGATTTCTACTTGCAAATCGGCCTTGACTAGACCTTTGTCATACGCCTTCCAAATAGATCTGTCTAGCGACATCTTCAACAAACTACCGAAGGCCTGTGCCCGTTTGCGACCGGCACCCCCTCCGAGACCAATCACTTGGTCTCTAGACAAAGTTCTCCACTTCGCCTCCAACTTGGACAATGATTCATGCCCTCTTAAGGACCTGACTCAGAAAGTTATATTTCTCTTCGCTCTAGCTTCGGGAGCCCGAGTCAGCGAAATAGTGGCACTCTAGAGAAGAGGGACATATCGTTTTCAACGATTCAGGAGACCTCTCCCTCTTCCCTGATCCGACGTTTCTCGCAAAGAATGAATTACCTACCAAACGATGGGGCCCGTGGAGGATATGCCCCTTGAAGGAAGATGCCTCTCTATGTCCAGTAGAGAGCCTTAAGGTCTATCTTCATAGAACTTCAAACTTTGGTGGAGGCCAACTCTTCAAAGGAGAAACATCGGGCAGCGACCTGTCACTGAAACAATTGAGAGCTAAAATCACCTACTTCATTCGCAGAGCGGTTCCAGACAGTACACCCGCTGGTCATGATCCTAGGAAAGTCGCTTCGTCTCTGAATTTCTTTCAGAGTATGGATTTCGAAAGCCTCAAGAACTATACAGGCTGGAAATCCTCGCGTGTTTTCTTTAAACATTATGCGAAACAAGTGCACGAAGTGAAACATTTTGTGGTAGCCGCAGGTAGTGTTATGAAACCTGCTCTGAACTCTGCTTAGAACAGTGAGTTATTAGGGACTCTAACTCGTCGGGTGCCTATGTTGACCCTCAAGTGATACGTAGTGAAGCAGAAACCACCTTGTGCTTTCTTTAACTGTTCTTACCTCAGGTGAAATGTCATAGTAGATTACCACATGAGTGCTACATGCCACGTGCATGACGTGTGTTACATAAAGACTAACGTTCCGTAGAACGAGTGCCTACTAATACTTGATTCTTCCCTTTCAGACTCAAGAGCACGCCTTTATGACTATGTACATTTTTATCAACGTAAATGTTTTTTACTATTTATTGCATGACATGTATTGATTTACCTGCAATTATCTAATAAAATGTCTATTTTATTACTTGTGCGTCTCCCTTGCTCCTTTCTTACTATGAAATATACTAATTGTCATAGTTTTATTACCCTTTATTCTTGGTTAAGGAAAATGCCAGGATTTACTCCGGGCATTTATTTATATAGAGCAAGTAAGTTTCCTTAGCGAATACTTACTCAATTATGAAGATGAGTCAACTCCATGCACGAAGTGTACAACCACCACTTCTTCAAGTTTGTTTCGACGCGAATACCAAATCGCTCTGACTTATCTTCTGGATCTCATTGTTCCTTCAGCCTATATGAATAGCCTTCCCATGACCACTTTGATCTCAGCATAGCCCGTGGGGACTTCCATGCCAGGGGGGCAGGAAGGCAACTGCCTCACGGTAGCTCTAGTATAGACCACTATGCTTTCGGTTCAATGTTTTAGCACTCACTTATAAAGGGGAAAAAGTCTACCACGATACACTAATTCTCTGGTACTCTTCCATCAGGACGCCATGGCTTGAGGCCAAAAAACGGATTTTGAGCGAAGCGAAAAATCTATTTTTGGGTGAGATAGCCATGGCGTCCTGATGGACCTGCCCTGTCTGTTATCAGGTCCCGCCCTGCGCCGCTGTATCATGGTGATGAGCGAGCTCCAGACTTTCGGATGAGGACGGACGTGACGTCATCAAAAGCAATGGCGTCCGTCTGTTTACATCGCGAGTACCGATATCGCCACATCTAGATTGGCTGCGGCTCAGCTCCCAGCCGCTCTCTGTCCGCCATATTGAAGCGTTAACTCTATATGGGGTGTAGATAGCTATGTGGCACGTTAATACATGCGTGTCCCCTGTTGATACACGATGTCTTAAGGGGAAACCCTTAGGATACTCGCTCCAGAAGTTAGAATTCTGTGATAACCTGTGGTTTAATTCTCTGGGAAAATCCTAGTAGTGATTACCCAAGGAAGCTACCAAAAAGGATCCTTCCATCAGGACGCCATGGCTATCTCACCCAAAAATAGATTTTTCGCTTCGCTCAAAATCCGTTTTATATCATTTCCTGAAAGTAAACATGAATGAGTCTCATTCGCTAATGGTTTGGATAGTTGACCAGAGTTAACAGAAACAACTGACCTGGGGCACCGGTGGTGATTTTGAATGCTGGTCTAGCCATTGTCATCTCCTCTGGTCTTCCCCAGTATGCATGGTCAGCGTAGCCATCGCCAACCTAAAGATGAAAAAAATGGTAATATTTTCATAGAATAATAAGATATTAACACATAGTAAGAAAAGGGATTTTGACGAAGGAAAAATCTATTTCTGGGGAGAGACCTGTGACGCCCGGTGAAAAGTCCTTCTTTATACCTTTTCTGATATAAATCTTCCAAATATACCAGAGAAAAATAAAAGCATGGAATGCAGAGGTTACTACCCTCGCGCGAGCACCTCGTGAGTGTCGTGTATACATCAGGGGCGTGTGAAAACCACTATTCACATGCTGTCTTCCAATTAGATAACTCCTTCATCAAAGGGAAGGCCTTGACAAATTGAGATTGGAAATCATATTCTCACTTGTATTACAAACTTATGGAGGACATTTCTTCCTTAATAATTTTCAAGAGAATATTTAAAAAGTACTCTTGTTAATTTTACCTTTTCAATATTAATCTTACCCGATGATCATGTAGCTGTCAACTCTGTTGCCCGACAGAAATCTACGGTCGGGATACGCCAGCGATCGCTATACAGGTGGGGGTGTACACAACAGCGCCATCTGTGGTCAGGTACTCCAGTACTTCTTGTCAACACCACCTCAATTTTTCCTCTGTCGTGCCACCGGCTAGACCTACTTGGATACGCTGTTGATTCTGGAGTTATTGTTCACGATTTGGTGATGTATTTGCTCTAGAGTTTAGCCTTCGCTATTCAGGAAGCTTTATCATTAGCTTAGCAAGTTTTTGGAATTAATTTGATTTAATTTTGGTGACGAAGAGAGTATGAACTCTCTTTCACTTTTAAATGGCCGACCCTTCCCTTAGACGGAAGTGTTGGTGTCGAAGAGAGTATAGACTCTCTTTCTTTATTTTGCTTAACAAAGTTATAGATTTATTTTATATCTCTCCGCCTTTTACAGGCCTCTTCGATTAACTTCCTTTTATTATAACTTATTAAAATTAATTTTTGTTTGTTTATATGCGACCTTTCCTAATAGTAGGCGGTCTTTTCTTGGAACCGAAGTTAATTAACATTGAGCCCGTCATATCGTTTTTACCTGTTAAGATTTTATGCTATTTTATGTTTTTGAAAGAATTTCTTTGATAGTCTCGCACTGTTTTCAAAGTTGAACTAACGTTTTGTTTTGTCTCCGCAGTTGTTGACATTCAGAACGTTCAACTTGCGCTCTATCGTTACGATAGAGAGAGAGTATTCACGGTTTCACGTTGCAGTAAGAGTAAACCGATTCTAGTGTTTTGTTCATTCTTTCTTAGCTTAAATGGTTTTAATTCTAATAAAGGAACTTTTTATTTGGGAAATCTTTCAGTTTTTTTCCTTTAACAATAATATGTTTTAACGATATATATAATTGGGCTCATCTCTCAGGTTCTAAGTCAAGAGAGAGAGAGAGAGAGATAGAGACGGAGGGAGAGAGAGGAGGATAAACGTTTCTTTCAAGCGGGTAACGTTGTTATCGTTTTTGCTCTTCTCCCTAGTCTCTTTAGGGGAAGAAGGTAAACGTTTCTAGAGTTTTATTCTTGTTCCCAGGCTTTATGCGGTGAGAGATTTTAAACGTAGTTTATTTGATCTAGTGTTTAGTCTCTTTTCCAGCCACTGAATTTTTTATCTTTCATTATGTTTTTCTGTTACATTGTAATACTGTTTTCGCAATTACTAACTTTTAATGAAGGATAGAATTGCGTGTTTCAGGTACAAACCACTTAAAGTTTCGAGTTCAGTGAAATAAGTGCAAACAGAAATTCAAAAGTGATAAAGTGATAAGCGCAAAGTGTTACAGTGTTGCGTTCGAGGGTTCGTCTGTTCGTGCCAGTTGTTCGCCTAGTCTGGGACCTCTTACAAGCTCCCAAGCCCAGGGGAGAAGTAACGTCGAAGGACTTATGGGTTCATCAGGCCTTGATCGACGAACAGAAGTTTCCCTCCGTGGTTTCGGGTGTACCCACTCACGTAGCCGACGTGATCACCCCACCCACACAAAGACGAGAGAGCCCATTTATTCCTCGTCTGCGGAAGAGGTTTCTCGCAGAAACCATGGACCAAATCTTGCAGCTTTTAAGTGCAAGTCGGTCCCTTCCGCGCAAGTCCAACTCCTAGGTGTAGCCATTAGCACTGGGTCAGTTCGGACTTGCTGCAGTACGACAACTGCACACCTCCCAGAGAGGCAAGGTGGTACCGCAACAGGCAGTAACTCCGTCTGTTGCCGCACCAGCTGTTTTAGACCCTCAGTCTCAACGGACAGTACAGTAGCTCCGTTTGTTGTTGTCTTTCATAGACCCTAGTGGTCCATGCTGCAGACTATACAGTCTCAGCTTGCTCCTTCATACAGGAGTATCATGCTGGAAGGTTGACAATGTAGCCTGTTAACCTACAACCCGCCGAGGTTGTGCGCTCAGCAGATACTGCGGCTGCCTGCTCCCACCCTCCACCTGTGAGAGCTCCACCTCCGATGCGCAGTCCACCCTGCCAGACGCATGTTCTTGCTGCGCCTCCTGCTTTCATGCGTGAGTTGCCGCATCGGGAGTTGCCGGGTTCCAGCACTATGAGGCAACCTCCTCAACCCATGAGGCAGGAGCCTCATGCTATGCGGCAACCTCCTCTACCCATGAGGCAGGAGCCTCATGCTATGAGGAGCCTCATGCTATGCGGCATCCTCCTCAACCCATGAGGCAGGAGCCTCATGCTATGCGGCAACCTCCTCTACCCATGAGGCAGGAGCCTCATGCTATGCGGCATCCTCCTCAAACCATGAGGCAGGAGCCTCATGCTATGCGGCATCCTCCTCAACCCATGAGGCAGGAGCCTCATGCTATGAGGAGCCTCATGCTATGCGGCATCCTCCTCAACCCATGAGGCAGGAGCCTCATGCTATGCGGCATCCTCCTCAACCCATGAGGCAGGAGCCTCATGCTATGCGGCAACCTCCTCTACCCATGAGGAAGGAGCCTCATGCTATGCGGCATCCTCCTCAACCCATGAGGCAGGAGCCTCATGCTATGCGGCATCCTCCTCAACCCATGAGGCAGGAGCCTCATGCTATGAGGAGCCTCATGCTATGCGGCATCCTCCTCAAACCATGAGGCAGGAGCCTCATGCTATGCGGCAACCTCCTCAACCCATGAGGCAGGAGCCTCATACTATGCGGCATCCTCCTCAACCCATGCGGCATGAGCCTCATCCCTTGCAGCATGAGCCTCATCCCATGCAGCATGAGCCTCATACCATGCAGCATGAGCCTCATCCCATGCAGCATGAGCCTCATCCCATGCAGCATAAGCCGCATGCCATGCAACATGCTCTGCATACCTTACAGCATGCTCTACATACAGCATGCTCTGCATTCCTTACAGCATGTGCATACCTTACAGCATGCTCTGCATACCTTACAGCATGCTCTGCATACCTTACCGCATGCTCCTCAGTCACACATCTTTGGTTGTTGCCAACTCACAAGACTGTCAAGCAGTTTCATAACGTTGCCTTCTGGTCTGCTGCTTTTGCACCAGTGAAACCCTCACTGAGAGAACTTAGCTTTTCTCGGATATGGTTCCTGTAGATGAGAAAGTGCTATTCTCCCTCCTTTTGATATTCCCTTGAGGACTCTGTCATTTGGAGAGGAGCCTTAAGCTACTTAGCCTCCTATGGACTTTTATTTAAGCATAACATGCTTCCAGGGAGGGTAATGGTTCCGCTTCAGTCGCTAACCCCGTCTGTTGCCACACCTGCTCCCATAGACCTTGAGCTTTGTTGCAAGACATGCAGTCCAAGCTTAGTCCTTGTTAGAGGATTTTTTGTTTACGGAGTCAGTGTGTCACTGGGAAGACGTTCAACAACCAGCAGAAGTGACTTGTTGTGACGCAGTGCGGCAACCTCAGCAACCCGATAAGGAGTTGTCTGTACGACCCAGATAGTCTAGACAGTTTCGGGTTGTCGCTGTACTTCCTCGCTTCCCCATGGTTGACAGTTCACAGACTGTGCAGCAATACCATGATCTTGTGTCCGGCTCCGTCAGACGACTGGCTTTTAAGAGCTCCCACAAGTCGTCGCTGTCTGGAGATTCTCAGATGGACTATGGATCTGACCAAGGAACTGGGCCTCCTGGTCAATTTTGAGGAGTCCCAGCTCGTCCCATCCCAGACCATTGTCTACCTGGGTATGGAGCTTCAGAGTCGAGCTTTTCGGGCTTTTCCGTCGGCCCCAAGGATCTACCAAGCCCTAGAATGCATCCAGAGCATGCTGAGAAGGAACCGATGCTCAGTCAGGTAGTGGATGAGTCTAACAGGGACACTTTCATCGCTGGCCCTGTTCATCGAGTTAGGGAGACTCCACCTCCGCCCCCTTCAGTATCATCTAGCTGCTCACTGGATAAAGGACATGACGCTAGAGACGGTCTCAGTTCCTGTTTCCGAAAAGAGGAGGTCTACTCTCACGTGGTGAAAGAACAGCTTTCTTCTCAAGGAAGTCTACCTTTGGCTGTTCAGAAACCCGACCGCCGTCTCTTCTCGGACGCATCAGACACGGGCTGGGGTGCGACTTTGGACGGACAGGAATGCTCGGGAACATGGAATCAGGAGCAAAGGACACTTCACATCAATTGCAAGGAGCTGTTGGCGGTTCATCTGGCCTTGATAAACTTCAAGTCCCTCCAGCTTAACAAGGTGGTGGAGGTGGACTCTGACAACACCACAGCCTTGGCTTACATCTCCAAGCAGGGAGGGACTCATTCGTGGAAGTTGTTCTAGATCGCAAGGGACCTCCTCACCTGGTCAAAAGATCGAAAGCTCACGCTGGTAACGAGGTTCATTCAGGGCGATATGAATGTCATGGCAGATCGCCTCAGCCGGAAGGGTCAGGTCATCCCCACAGAGTGGACCCTTCACAAGAATGTTTGCAGCAGACTTTGGGCCCTGTGGGGTCAGCCAACCATAGATCTGTTCGCTACCTCGATAACCTAGAGGCTCCCGTTGTATTGTTCTCCGATTCCAGACCCAGCAGCAGTTCACGTGGATGCTTTTCTGCTGGATTGGTCCCATCTCGACCTGTATGCATTCCCGCCGTTCAAGATTGTCAACAGGGTACTTCAGAAGTTCGCCTCTCGCAAAGGGACACGGCTGACGTAGGTTGGCTCCGCTCTGGCCCGCGAGAGAATGGTTCATAGAGGTACTGCAATGGCTGGTCGACATTCCCAGGACTCTTCCTCTAGGAGTGGACCTTCTACGTCAACCTCACGTAAAGAAGGTACACCCAAACCTCCACGCTCTTCGTGTGACTGCCTTCAGACTTTCGAAAGACTCTCAAGAGCTAGGGGCTTTTCGAAGGAGGCAGCCAGAGCGATTGCCAGAGCAAGGAGGACATCCACTCTCAGAGTCTATCAGTCTAAAGGGGAAGTCTTCCGAAGCTGGTACAAGGCCAATGCAGTTTCCTCAACCAGTACCACTGTAACCCAGATTGCTGACTTCCTGTTACATCTAAGGAACGTAAGATCCCTTTCAGCTCCTACGATCAAGGGTTACAGAAGTATGTTGGCAGCGGTTTTCCGCCACAGAGGCTTGGATCTTTCCACCAACAAAGATCTACAGGACCTCCTTAGGTCTTTTGAGACCTCAAAGGAATGTCGGTTGTCCACTCCAGGCTGGAATCTAGACGTGGTCCTAAGGTTCCTTATGTCATTAAGATTTAAACCTCTCCAATCAGCCTCTTTTAAGGACCTCACATTAAAAACTCTTTTCCTCGTGTGCTTGACAACAGCTAAAAGAGTAAGTGAGATCCACGCCTTCAGCAGGAACATAGTTTTCACATCTGAAACGGCTACATGTTCCTTGCAGCTCGGTTTTTTGCTAAAACGAGCTTCCTTCACGTCCTTGGCCTAAGTCGTTCGAGATCCCAAGCCTGTCCAACTTGGTGGGGAACGAACTGGAGAGAGTACTTTGCCCAGTTAGAGCTCTTAGGTACTATCTAAAAAGGTCATAACCTTTACGAGGACAATCAGAAGCCTTATGGTGTGCTATCAAGAAGCCTTCTCTTCCAAGGTCTAAGAACTCAGTTTCTTACTAATTCAGGCTTCTGATTAGGGAAGCACATTCTCATCTGAAGGAAGAAGACCTTGCTTTGCTGAAGGTAAGGACACATGAAGTGAGAGCTGTGGCTACTTCAGTGGCCTTCAAACAGAACCATTCTCTGCAGAGTGTTATGGATGCAACATATTGGAGAAGCAAGTCAGTGTTCGCATCATTCTATCTCAAAGATGTCCAGTCTCTTTACGAGAACTGCTACACACTGGGACCATTCGTAGCAACGAATGCAGTAGTAGGCGGGGGCTCAGCCACTACATTCCCATAATCCCATAACCTTTTTAACCTTTCTCTTGAATACTTTTTATGGGTTGTACGGTCGGCTAAGAAGCCTTCCACATCCTTGTTGATTTGGCGGGTGGTCAATTCTTTCTTGAGAAGCGCCGAGGTTAAAGGTTGTGATGAGGTCCTTTAGTATGGGTTGCAGCCCTTTATACTTCAGCACCTAAGAGTCGTTCAGCATCCTAAGAGGACCGCTACGCTCAGTAAGGAAGACGTACTTAATAAAGGCAGAGTAATGGTTCAAGTCGTCTTCCTTACCAGGTACTTATTTATTTTATGTTATTTTTGAATAACTAATAAAATAAAATACGGGATACTTAGCTTCTTTGTTAACATGTATGCTGGTCTCCACCCACCACCCTGGGTGTGAATCAGCTACATGATCATCGGGTAAGATTAATATTGAAAAATGTTATTTTCATTAGTAAAATAAATTTTTGAATATACTTACCCGATGATCATGATTTAATTGACCCACCCTTCCTCCCCATAGAGAACCAGTGGACCGAGGAAAAAATTGAGGTGGTGTTGACAAGAAGTACTGGAGTACCTGACCACAGATGGCGCTGTTGTGTACACCCCCACCTGTATAGCGATCGCTGGCGTATCCCGACCGTAGATTTCTGTCGGGCAACAGAGTTGACAGCTACATGATCATCGGGTAAGTATATTCAAAAATTTATTTTACTAATGAAAATAACATATTTCACTAAATTTATTGGGAAGGCACTGGCATTTTTCCCTACTTACAATTCATCGAAATAGAGAAAAGAAAGACATTTGTTTACTATCAACTATTTACAAAGATTGGAGAACTTTACCCATTGATATACAGTACATAAGTGTAGAAAAGTACTGTACAGTATAGGGAAGTTTTCCTTTCATTTAGAAGTAGCGATTAGGGAGACAGTTTTTCTATTTACTAGAGAAGAGGTTTTTCTCTCTTAGGTTGTTCACTGGATGTGGATAATATTTTCCCCTTTTTGAGAGGCCTTCAGCATGATAAGGTGTTCTTTTCTCATATTTGAAAAATTGGATTGAAACATTTTCAAAATGGTAAACTGTTTATCTTTCATTCATTTGTGGTGATGGCAACTTGTCATGTTATAAGGCATTTGTAACATCATGAGGTATTTTGTCTCATACAAACTATGAGTTTTAAAGTTTTCCCAACATTAAACCTTCTTTCTCGCATTTATCCTCTTTGTGGTAAAAGTATATTATAATTCAGGCATCATATATTAGTTTTGACCTGGGATTTTGTTTTTAATTCTAACTAACTATTAGTAAAGGAATCATAGAATTTTAGTTACTTTTCTAATAATTAATTCCTGACACATTTATAAATACTATACCTGACCATAGAGTTCAAAATGACCGGAGTGTGCCTTGAGGAAGTAGTCTGTTGCCCATTTCACTGCTGCTCGGCCATACTCAAGTTGTCCTGAGGAAGAAAGAAACGAATAAGAAATTTTTCAGGAAAAACAATTCTGGAAAAAATTCTGATCATATTTGTATATCTGAGGCATGAATAGTCCTGAACATATGAAGTTAACTATTGTTACCTAGGAATATGTAGTATATTTTCTGCTCTTCCAAATTGAGTTCAGGAATAGGATGAAAAATTGACACTTGAATTCAAAAACTATCTTTATTAGGTATCAATCTTAAACTACAGATTTTCCTTATAACATGTCAATATGCAGAAATTCCTCCTCTGATTGTAACCTACAGAGTTATCTTGGAATGATGCTTATTTATTCAGAGTGTATGATAGGAAGAGTTTTATCCTTACCTGCAGCCTTCTGTCCTTCAGCAAAGTCAATTAAACCCCACGAGAGGAAGGTTGCTGTGAAGGCCATTGGGAAACCAAACTTCACAAAATCACCAGCTGATGGAAGACAGAGAGATGACTAGGAATGAATGGTTGTAGATCTTTATATCAGTACAATTTACTATTTTTAAAAGTCAAATAAAGAATAGTATGAATAATATCCTACAAAATTGTATGACAATACATCATAATCAACTTTTTGACAGTCTTTTCCTTTTTCACTTTAGACGAGAAATGAGTTCTTTCCAACATTTCCTGTGGAATTTCTGTCTGAATCCTAATCAGGGATGGGTCATCTTTTCTCTCTTTTTCTATGATTTTCTGGTCACTCTTAGAGGTGGTCATTCTTAGAGGTCTTAATTCTACAATTTAAAAATCTATATTTTTTTCAGAATAAATGTTCCTCATTGCTACCCCATTACATGCCCACACCATTGTGGATTCCCAATTTCTCCTTGACCTCTGCATTTGTAACATGAGTTTTCTATTGCATTCTGGCTGTGAATTGTATCATTGTATAGCCACATCTTTTCAAGATCTCATTCTTTTTGTATGTTAGTCCCCAAGGTTCATTTGCTCAGAGTAGAACTGGTCTAATGGACCCATTACAAGTCTGGTTTCTCTACCTTAGTGTTCCCTTAACTTCACTGGGAAGTGTGTCTGCAAGGTGAAGTAAATGGTTTACTATTTTAGGGATTATTAATCTACCACAACAGTGCATATTGCTTCTCTGTTTTCCCTATGTGCCACTTGTATTTCATTTTGCTTCATATGTGGCATCGGGTACTAAAATCAGAGTTTAAACCCACACCTTTTTTCACAGAAGCTATTTGTTCACATTCCTAAGTGTACAGTGCTTTGTACCAATACAGTGTGTGATATCCAGGGCAAAAGACCTATAACTTTAAAAACAATTATACCAAAAAATTGGGTATTAATGTGTCACTTTGAATCAGAAAAAAAATAATTTCGCTATAACTATGCTGGACATGCAATAAATTTTGAAAATATACAAAGATCATGTAATCTTCAGGCCAAAATAAAGTTTTAGTTACTACGCTATTTTGTAAAATGTAAGCCCAACACCAGTATGTAAAATGCACAGTGCTTTATCCTGAAAATTTATTTTGAATATAGACAATGAGCTCAAGCAAGACACTGTCTGCAAAAGTGGTTTTCATGAGCATATTTCAAGTAAATGTTTATTCTGTACTGCAATTTTATAATCTTATCTTTAGGTTCTATAGGTTTTGTAAACTTAGTGCTTGTTTGATAAGTTTATTTCCTTATCATTATTTTACAATTTTTCGTACTCTCTTTGGATCTGCTAGTGTGGTTAAAGAAGAGATAAATGAATTGTGGCCTACTATGGATACTGCTTAATTTCTTAAAATGTCAAACAAGGTTGAGGTAGCCTTTTGGAAAAGCCCCTCTCTCAGAATCCATAAGTTGGGAGTAAGAGCCCTGCTGTAGCTCGATGATTTCCAGGATTGTACGCAATCTTATGAGCAAAGGGTGGAGATTTAAGAGAACCCATAGGTTTACCTGCCGAGTCATCAGGCAGTAGCCATCACCTGGCCCTTCTTGGTCCTAACATAGGTGGAGAGAGATTGGATACATGGGCACCGACTATTTGTACCTATTATCAGTCTTCAGGACATTGTCCTGGCCCTTTTTTCTACCATTCATGAATGACAAAGAAAGAAAACTAATATTAAAGCTTTTCATTCATTTTCTTTTGCCGTACCATCATAGTATCCTCCTTGGAGATTAAGGCCTACGTCCGAACCATCTCCCAGTGCAGAGTCCTTCCTCCATGTCACCCTCTGGTTTGAAGGAAGAGGCCCAGAGCGCTGAGCTTCGTAGAATAAATAAGACATACACAGTGCCTGAAAGAAAATATTTACTGTTATTTTTGTTAATATATATATATATATATATATATATATATATATATATATATATATATATATATATATATATATATATATATGTGTATGTATATATGTATATACTTATATACACAGTGTATATGTATATATATATATATATATATATATATATATATATATATATATATATATATATATATATATATATATATATATATATATATATATATATATATATATATATATATATATAAAGGTACTTTCCCAATTTTGGGGATAGCCAAAATGAAAAAAGTAACAAAATGGGATTTATATTATCTTTGTTCTCCCAGCCTGACGAGGGGTTCATCCAAGTTTGGTTGGTACTACTAGGGTGCCACAGCCCACCCTTCCCTGTTATCCACCAGAAATGAAGCATCATATGCTGAATCTCCTATTGTTGCTACCTCAATGGTCACTAAGGCAACTAGAGGAATCAGTAGGGCCTATCGGAAATGTGTCACAATCGATAGCCATTCATTCTTATTTCTAGCACTCTTGCATCACTCGCATCTATTTTCCTATTACCTAGAGGTTTCTTCACTCCATCCATTCACCCAAACCTTGGCCTTCCTCTTGTACTTCTCATATCAACTCTTGCATTCATCAGCTTCAGCAGATGGCCATTTTCCATTCTCTCTACTTGGTCAAACCACCTCAACACATTCATATTGACTCTAGCTTCTAATTATTTTTTTACAACCGTTCTTACCCTCACAACTTCATTCCTAACCCTATCTAATCGAGAGACACCAGCCATACTCTTCAGAGATTTCATCTTGAACACATACAATTTCTGTCTGTCACTTTCATTCCTTACAACTCCAATCTTTACATCATAGTTGGTACAATCTATGCATTTTCTTTTACTCCACCATTTTCAGCAACAACAGACAGAAATTGAATTTTTTCAAGATGGTGTCTGAGGAGTATGGCTGGTTTATCTCGATTAGATAGGATTAGGAACAAAGTAGTGAGGGTGAGAACAGGTGCAAGAAATGATTTAGCAGCTAGATTGGATATGAATATGTTGAGGTGGTTTGGCCATCTAGAGAGAAGTACAATAGGAAGGCCAAGGTTTGGGTAGATGGATGGAGTGAAGAAAGCTCTAGGCAATAGGAGGATAGATGTGAGAGAGGCAAAAGAGCATGCTAGAAATAGGAATGAATGGTGAGCGATTGTGGCGCACTTCTGGTAAGCACTACTGCTTCCTCCGGTCGCCTTAGTGACCGCTGAGGTAGCAGCAGTAGGAATTTTAGCATATGAAGCTTTATTTGGGGTGAATAACACGGGGGGGTGGGGGGGGGGGGGGGCTGTGACACCCTGGCAGGCAGGGAGGAGCAAAGAGAGAAAAGTGGACTTTTGTTCTTCTATTTTTATGATGTCGGCTACCCACAAGAATTGGGGGAAGTGCCTTGGTAGGTAGATAGATATATGAGAAATAAACAACAAAGAATATAGAATATCTAAAGATCAGAAACAATGTTAAAACAGATATCATATGCCGTAAACTATGAAGAGAGAACAACAAAAAACCCCTGACTGGATATCATTTTAAAAGAAAATGGAGAACGAAAATAGGAAAACATTCTTGAGATTGCTAATAAAGAGCTTTTTTTTTAACTGAAAGAAAAATATAGTAGTTTTACCTGGGAGTAATCATAAGGACCCATGCCAGTTGATTTACACAGCTCGTTGGGAGTAGAACCATCAGTATCTGGAAATGTAAAAGAGTAATATTTTCTCTGATTGTTAACTAAATAAAGAGATTCTTAAGTAAATAAGGACTAAAACAAAATGTGAAATGTTGGAATTGTAAGTAAACCTGTGGGGATCGAGCTTAATATGTCAAGCATTTAGGCAGGTTGGTATATATTGTATAAAATAAGATATTTATGAATAGAACTTACCTGGCAGTTATATATATATATAGCTTAGTCTCTGATGTCCGGCAGAATTTTTCAAAACTAGCGGCAACCGCCGTGTGGTGGTTGTGCGGTTAGGTGGTTAACAACCCTTACAGGGTGGTACTTGGAATCATTCCCGTTTTCTGTTCCTCAGATCATCTCTGCCGGTTGGACTGACAACATCGTTGGTCCGCCATTGGAGTTTTTCGTTTCGCTTTCCCTGTGTCGCTGTACTGGACTTATTTTTGGTGAAGTACATTGACTTGGGGTTTTGGCAATCGCTTTTGTGTTTATTCTGTTACTATTTGTTTGTTTAATATGAGTGAGAAACTTCATTTTCGTGTGTGTGTAAATGATGAATGCAAGGTGAGGTTACCGAAAGTTTCGGTAGACCCTCACTCTGTTTGTTTGGGTTGTAGGGGTTTTGATTGTGCACTTGATAAAAGGTGCAAGGAATGTGAGATTTTGACCGAGAAAGAATGGTTAGATATGAAGCGCTATGTGCGCAAGTTAGAGCTAGATAAAGCCAAGGGGGGCTTCGCTATCTAAATCTAAACCAGCTAGTGAGCGTAGTTTAGATATTTCTATTGAACCATCAATTAATTCCTCTGTGGAAGTTGAACCTTCCCCTGAGGTAGTAACTCCTGCCCCTTCTACAGGATCGGTATATGCGGATGACCCTCGGTACGCCAGGATGGCGGCTGAGTTGAAGGCTATTAAAGACCAACTTTCAGCCTTAAAAGGTAAGAGTGAGAGTGGGATTACTGCTAGTGAAAGTGCAGTGGAGGTGGCGACTGATCGAACCTGTCATTACCCTAGGTCTAGACCTCTACCAAGCTCCCAGGACCAAGGAAGAAGTTACGTCGACGGCCATAAGGGAGTGAGAGGTACGTATCCTCGGTCAGCCGCGCCTCAGACAGTCCTGTTGCATTTTCCCAGGCTGCTCTTGACCGCCACGGAAAAGGCGTGTCGGAAGTGATGGTGTCCTCCCCGAGCCCCTCTCCCAGAAGCAAATGGCAGTATGAGGCTTCAAGACCGACCAAGAGGAGGTGGAACCTAACTGGCCAGACTCGTTCTCGGTCTCCCTTTTCTAGTAGCCCCGAACCTTTTCCTTCTGAGGATGACCTGGACGCCGTTCCAGTGAAAAGGCCAAAGCCTAGAGACGAAAGCCAAGAGAGACTGTCGAGAGATCCTTTTCCTACAACCAGCGCTACTCGACAGCCATCGCCTTCAGAACCGCAGGATCCAGCAGCAGTCGCTAAGTCGTTTATGACTGTTATGCAAAAGCAGCTTTTTTCTTTGGTACAAGCTTTTAGCCGCCCTTCCCCCCAGTCGGACAGACGTAAGGACGACTGTTTACCTGTTAAGAAATCGGCCTCTAAGAGGGAACAGAGTTCCTCTCCCAGGGAACCTCGGCTCGATTCGTCAAAGGCGCGGTACCGCACTTCTTCCTCATTGACACGCCTCCAGGATGCTTGCGATTCTCGACATCAGGACGATTCTGTCTCTCGCTCGCGGCGCCAGGACGATTCCAGCCTGCTTCTCCAGGACGATTCCGCTTCTTGTCGCCAGGACGATTGCAGTTCAAGGCACAAGGACGCTTCCAGCTCTCGGCGCCAGGACGATTCCAGCCTGCTTCTCCAGGACGATTCCGCTTCTCGTCGCCAGGACGATTGCAGCTCTCAGCACAAGGACACTTCCAGCTCTCGGCGCCTGGACGCATCCTCCTACCGCCTCAAGAACTCTTCTAGCGCTCGGCGCCAGGACGCTTCCAGCGCGCGGCGCCAGGACGCTTCCAGCGCGCGGCGCCAGGACGCTTCCAGAGCGCGGCGCCAGGATGCACGCGGTTCTCGGTGTCAGGACGCATCCAGCCCTCTCCACAAGACGCATCCCACGATGTGCCTCTTTCGGATGCAGGTGAACCTTCAGCCCGAAGAGAGACTGAAGTAGAGGTGGGACAAGATCTTGAGGATGTCTCAGAGGATGAAGACAAACCTGTGAACGCGGCTGGGGATTATAAGGTTCTCTCTCGCTCCCTCCTTGAGCTTTATGGGGAGGAGTTTCAACCTGCTGCCCCTCGTTCTCCTCAATCGCAGTTTAGCAGGAAGAAGGCCAAAAAGCAGTCGGCTTTCATCAAAATGAAGCTCTCCATCTCTGCTAGGAAGGCTCTCGCTAAAGTTGATAAATGGATGAAGGAGCGTAGGCAAGCGGTTAAGACCACCTTCTCTTTTCCACCAGCTCGACTTGCTTCTAAGGCGGGCATGTGGTACAAGACTGGAGAACCTCTGGGCCTGGGAGTTCCTGCCTCCTCCCAGGGGGACTTCTCTGGTATTGTTGACTCTGCTAGAAGGCATGCCCTTAACTCGGCGAAGGTTATGTGGTCTATGTCTGAGCTTGACCACCTCGTCAAGGGGATTTTCCGAGCCTTCGAAGTCTTCAGTTTTAAATATTTAACTTAGCCGGTGAATATATAATAGCTGACGTCTCCGGCGGCTCGACAGAAAAACACAAAAACTCGCGAGCGATCGCTATGAAGGTTGCGGGTGTGCCCACCAGCGCCAACTATCGGCCAGATACCGCATATACATGTAAACAGCTCCAATTCTTCTCTGTCGGTCTGATCGACAAGACGTACCATTACTCGCTGTTAACCTGGAGTTTTTCAACAGTCTTGGTGAAGTACTTCCTTTTGGTTTGAGCTTTCGCAGTGCAGGTGTTTTATCTTCAACTTAAACTCTTGAACTCTTTTTTGGATAGATTTAATTGTTGATGACTTTGGATTGTTTTTTGGACTTTCTTTGACTTTTCAAAATGGCCGACCCTTCCCTTAGTGTACGGAAGTGTGTTTTAGGCTTTTAGCAATTATCTTATCACGTTATAAATTGTTGTTGTTAATTATAGATTTTCCTCTATATATTTTATATCTCACCCGCCTTTATTAGGCCTCTTCGATTAGCTTTCCATTTATAATAAACATCAAGATAAATTTTAATGATTTATTTATATGCGGCCTTACCTATTCCTCCCCTAATCCGAGAGTAGGCGGTCCTAACTTGGAAACCGAAGTTAAACAACGTTGAGCCCTTTCAACTTTTATTTTCGTTAAGTTTAAATCATTTGCTCTGTAAGAGTTATTAAATGAATATTTTTTAGTAGATATTTTATGAAAGATTTTCTTTGAATAGTCTTCGTGCTGTTTCAAAGATGAACTAACGTTTGGTTTATTTATGCTACGCAGTTTGCGCTCTATCGTTACGATAGAGAAAGAGAGAATCACGGTTTCACTTTGCAGAAAGAGTAAATCGATTCTGACGTTTTGTTCATTCTTCTTTCAAACTGAAATGTTTTAAATACTAATTTAAAGGAACTTGTTAATTTTCAATTTCTTAGTCCTTTCAGTTTTTTCCTTTGGTCAAATAACCTGTTTATTGACGAAGGGTAAGTGGGCTTTTCTCTTCTGTGTGAAATCAAGAGAGAGAGAGAGAGAGAGAGACGGAGAGAGAGAGAGAGGAAGAGAGAACGTTCAGATCTTTATTCTCGTCCCAAGCGAGTAACGTTGTTCTCGAGTCAGTTTTTTACTCTCGTCCCAAGTCTCTGTACGGGGAGAAAGGATAAAACGTTTTTAGTTTTTATTCTCGTCCCAAGGCACTGTACGGTGAGAGATTGAAAACGTAGTTTTTTAATGAACTAGTGTTTAGTCTCCTCCCCAGTCACTGATCCTTTTAACTTTATATATTTCCGTTTTATTCGATATATATGTTTACTGTTTTTTGCTTGTATTAATGTGCTTACATTATACGACTTATTTCGCAATTATAACCTTTTGATGTAGGGGAGAATTGCGTGCTTCAGGTAGAAATCAGTTTTTATTCATGCCTAATGTGAAATTATTGAAAAATTCGATTTCAGTGAAGTAAGTGCAAAAGCAGAAAATTGTAGTGATAAAGTGATAATTGCGCAAAGTGTTATCAGTGTTGCGACAGAGGGTTCGTCTGTTCGTGCCTGTCGTTCGCCTAGTCCGAGACCTCTTGCAAGCTCCCATGCCCCAGGGAGAAGTAATGTCGTAGGACTTATGGGTTCGAGAGGCTTTAACCAACGAACAAACGTTCCCTCTATGGTTTCAGGAGTGTCTCGTCAAGACCGCCCCTACCATAAGACGAGAGAGACGGTTTTCTCCTCGTCATCCGAAGGCTTATCGCGTAAGAAACCGTGGAGCAAGGTTTCGAGACCCTTAAAGCGAAAGTCAGTCCCTTCAGGACAGGTCCAGCGTCCTGGTTGTAGCCATTGGGACAGCTCTGACCCTGTGCAGTCATCGGAAGACTGCTCTACGCCTAAACAGAAGCGTAACACAGGCTCCGAGAGTCTTAGTGTAGGCAAGGTTTTGCAGTCACAGACGTTACCCTCGTCTCTTACCGCACCCATTCCCGTTGATCCTAAATGGGTTGTACTGCAAGACATGCAGAATAAGCTTGCCTCTCTTATGGAGGACTATTCTGCTGAGCAGGTTCACGATGATCCTCGCCGCTTAGCTGATCGAGATCCTGGCCGTCAGCCGCCCAAACGAGCCTTTGCTCGTCCTGTGGATGTTGACGTTACAAAGTCACGTCAGTCACGTTTTGTAGAGCCTCACTCGATGCAGTCCCGTGTTGACTTTCAGCCGCTTGTGGACGTTCAGCCACTGCCGCATGCTCTTGTTGACGTTCAGGACGTTCGCCAACCAGCGAAGTTGACTTGTTTTGACGTTGAGCGTCAAGCACTGCAGTCAAGAGTTGTTTTGACTGCTCAGTCTAGGCAGTCAAGGCAGTCTCGAGTTGACATCGAGCGTCCTCCCGCACCTGTTGTTGTTGCTGGTCAGTCCTTTAAGCAGTTACATGACGTAGCGTCCTTGACTGCTACTGATGCTCCTTTGCGTGTGGACTCTGCTTGTTAAGCATTGCCACCACAGCAGGTCTCTCCCTTGCTTGAGACTCGGCAATTGTCGGACGAGGTTCCTTCAGATGAGGAAGTTGCTGATCCCCCTCCTACTGATATTCCCTTGGGGACTCTGTCAGACGGAGAGGAGCCTAAAGCTGCTCAGCCCTCTATGGACTTTAAATAAATCATGCTGATTTTTAAGGATCTTTGTCCGGACCATTTTGTAACTGCTGCTCCTCGTTCGCCTAAACGTCAGAGTTTACACTAGGCCTAGCTACTTCGAAGCCATTGTTTTTCTAAGCTAGTGCTCTCTCGCTCTTCTAAGAGAGCTTTACGTTTGCTAGGCGAATGGTTGATCACCAGGAGGAGTTTGGGGGAGACAGCCTTTGCTTTCCCTCCTTTTAAACTGGCTTATAGAGCGAGCGTCTGGTATGACACGGGAGAAGTTCTCGGCTTGGGAGTTCCTGCCTCTGCCCAGATAGACTTCTCAAACCTCATAGACTCTCCCTGGCGCCTGGCCATGAGACGCTCCAAGAATTTTATGGTCGGCTTCAGAGCTAGACCATCTCCTGTTAGGAGTTTTTTCGAGCGTTTGAAGTTTTGCTGTACAATTATGTCATGCATAAACAAGGCTATCAGGGATGGCTCCAATAATCTGACAGCCACGTTCTCTGCAGGAACAAGACTATCAGGGATGGCTCCAATGATCTGGCAGCCACGTTCACTGCAGGAGTACGTAAGATGCAAGTGCGCTCAATGTGTTCATTGTCAAGACAAACTTCACGATGAAGTCTACCAAGCTGTCTTGACAGCATTAATGGAAGGCGACTGGATGGTCTCTCTCGACCTTCAGGATGCATGCTTCCACATCCCGATTCATCCAAACTTTCAACTACATCTGAGGTTTGTGGACGGAAAAGTAATGTACCACTGTCGAGCACTGTACTCCGACCTCATTCCTGCTCCTCTTGTTTTTACAAGGCCCTTGCAAAATGTAGCAAGCTTTCTACATTTTTTGAGGATTCAGAGCCTCCCTTTATTTTGACGACTGGCTAATCAGGGCGTTCGTCATTATATCGCTGTCTGGAGAGCCTCTAATGGACATTAGACCTAACCAAGGAGCTAGGTCTCATAGTGAACGTAGAGAAGTCGTAACTTACAGTATCACATCCCAGACTATTCTTTTTTTGGGAATGGAGATACTGTGTATGATTTTTCGACCCTTTTTCGTCTCCCGCAAGAATGGAACAAGCTCTGTTAAAAGTCCTTCACTTGCAAGAGAAAAACAGTTGCTCTGTAAGAGTTTGAACTAGCCTCGTGGGAACTCTTTTATCGCTGGAGTAGTTCACTCTCTGGGGAGACTCAACCTATGCCCTTTCCTATTTCACCTAAACATTGGAACAAGGAGAAGGGCTTAGTGAGTATCTCTTTCCCAATCTCCAACTCAGTCTAGACATGTCTGACTTGGTGGGACAGCAACATCAGACTTCGAGAAGGTCTTTCTCTTGCGATCAAGAACCCAAACCATGTGTTGTTTTCAGATGCAGCGGATTTGGGTTAGGGAGCTCCACTGGACAGTCTGGAAGGCTCGGTTCTTTGATCCACGGATCAAAAGGAACTCCTTTTAAGGCAGTAACATCTCTCCTTTGGCGAGATTTGTGCAGAAATGAATGTCTTGGCAGACGGCCTCAGCAGAAGAGGACAAGTCTTCTCCATGGAGTGGACGTTGCATAAGACTGTGTGCGAGAAGCTATGGATGACATGGGGTCTACCCACCATAGATCTTTTTGCTACTCTCTCTGACAAAGAGGCTCTCGACTTACTGCTTTCCAGTTCCAGATCCAGAGGCAGCTCACATAGACGCTTTCCTGCTGGACTGGTCTCACCTGGACGTTTATGCCTTTCCACCTTTCAAGGTCCTAGACAAGGTGCTGCAGAAGTTCACCTCTCACGAAGGGACAAGGTTGACATTGGTTGCTCCACTCTGGCCCGCGAGAGAGTGAGTAACAGAGGTACTTCAATGGCTGGTAGACGTTCCAAGGAGTCTACCTTTAAGGATGGATCTCTTATGGCAGCCACGTAAGGAGTCTTCAGCAAAGCCTCCCCGCGCTTCGTCTGACTGCCTTCAGACTATCGAAAGACTCTCAAGAGCTAGAGGATTTTCGAAGGAGGCAGCCAGAACGATTGCGAGAGCTAGGAGAGCATCTACCATCAAGGTCTATCAGTCGAAGTGGGAAGTCTTTAGAGACTGGTGCAAGTCATCATCCATTTCCTCTTCCAGTACCTCTGTAGCCCAAATTGCAGACTTTCTCCTACATCTGAGAAATGTTCGCTCCCTCTCAGCGCCCACTATTAAGGGCTACAGGAGCATGTTGGCGTCTGTGTTCAGACATAGAGGCTTAGATCTGTCCAATAATCAAGATCTCCAAGATCTCCTTAAGTCCTTCGAGACCTCTAAGGAGCGTCGTATGGCAACTCCTGGATGGAACTTAGACGTGGTCCTAAGGTTCCTAATGTCCGACAGGTTTGAGCCATTACATTCAGCCTCCCTGAAGGATCTCACCCTCAAGACGCTTTTCTTAGTGTGCTTGGCTTCGGCTAAAAGGGTCAGTGAGATCCATGCCTTCAGTAGGAACATCGGCTTTTCTACAGATAAAGCCACATGTTCACTTCAGCTTGGTTTTCTTGGCCAAAAATGAACTGCCTTCTCGTCCTTGGCCTAAGTCATTTGATATACCTTGCCTGTCAGAGATCGTAGGCAACGAGCTTGAAAGAGTGCTGTGTCCAGTTAGAGCTCTGAAGTTTTATTTAGCTCGGACTAAATCCTTACGAGGTGGATCTAAGGCTTTGTGGTGCTCAGTTAAAAAGCCTTCATTGCCTATGTCAAAGAATGCTTTGTCATATTTTATTAGATTTTTAATCCGAGAGGCTCATTCTCACTTGAGTGAAAAAGAGCGTTGCTTGCTTAAGGTTAAGACGTACGAAGTAAGAGCTATAGCAACTTCTGTGGCCTTTAAGCAAAACAGATCTCTGCGAAGTATTATGGACACGACCGTTTGGAGAAGCAAGTCGGTATTCGCGTCATTTTACTTAAAAGAGGTCCAGACTCTTTATGAGGACTGCTACACACTGGGTCCATTCGTTACAGCGAGTGCAGTAGTGGGTAAGGGTTCTACCACTACATTCCCTTAATTCCAATATCCTTTTAATCTGTCTCTTGAAATGTTTTTAATCTTGTTTTTGGGTTGTACGGAAGGCTAAGAAGCCTTTCGCATCCTGGTTGATTTGGCGGGTGGTCAAATGTCATTTCTTGAGAGCGCCCAGATTAGGGGTTTGATGAGGTCCTGTTGTATGGGTTGCAGCCCTTGATACTTTAGCTCCTGGGAGTCTTTCAGCATCCTAAGAGGATCGCTGGGCTTCGTGAGGAAGACAGACTAACAAGGCAGAGTAATCGTCTAAGTCAACTTCCTTACCAGGTACCTATATATATTTGGGTTTTGTTATGATATAACTGTCAAAAACTCTAAGCATGTACGCTGTAAACTTTATTAATTCTGGTCTCTACCCACCACCATGGGTGTGAATCAGCTATTATATATTCACCGGCTAAGTTAAATATTTAAAAATGATATTTTAATTATAAAATAAATTTTTGAATATACTCCCCGATAGAGACCCAGCGGGATGAGAAGAATTGGAGCTGTTTACATGTATATGCGGTATCTGGCCGATAGTTGGCGCTGGTGGGCACACCCGCAACCTTCATAGCGATCGCTCGCGAGTTTTTGTGTTTTTCTGTCGAGCCGCCGGAGACGTCAGCTATTATATATTCACCGGGTAAGTATATTCAAAAATTTATTTTATAATTAAAATATCATTTTTTTGGGCTGGTCTCTAGGTACTCTGACCAGGAAAACTGAACGACTAGAGGAAACAGAAGACCTTACTAGTATCATGGCATGCATGGACAAAGCTCTTAGGGATGGGTCAAATGAGTTGGCTTCCCTTTTTTCGGCAGGAGTCTTGAAGAAGAGGGCCCTGTTATGTTCTTTTGCTTCCAGATCAGTGATGGTTGCGCAAAAGTCTGAGCTCCTTTACGCCCCTCTCTCAGAACATCTCTTTCCTGAGTCCCTTGTCAGGGACATTACCCTTTCGCTTGCGCAAAAGGCCACTCAAGACCTCCTGTCCCGCTCTGCTAGAAAGCCTTTGCCAGTCATTCCTTCGTCTCTGAAGAGAGAGGAGAGGAAATTTCAACAGCCCTTTTGAGGTAGAGCTCCTTTGAGAACAGACTTCAGGGGAAGAAGGCAGGAGACGGGCGGAAGAACGAATAGAGATTCGTTTATATCCCGCTCCAAGAAATGAAGTTCAAGTCCTCCAGACAGCGGTAGGAGCAAGACTGTCACTTTTTTTGGCAGGCTTGGAAGAAAAGAGGGGCGGACGCCTGGTCCCTCTCGGTCATCAAGGAGGGATACAAGATCCCCTTTTGAAGAAGCCTCCGCTTTCAAATAACTCCTCTAGCCTTAGTGGCTCAGTACTCGGATGCTGTGAAACAGAAGGCCCTACTGGACCTGGTGGACCAGATGCTGGAGAAGGGAGCGATAGAACCAGTTCTGGAACTATCCTCTCCAGGTTTCTACAATCGCCTGTTTCTGGTACCCAAGAACTCGGGGTGGATGGAGATCCGTTCTGGATGTCAGCTCTCTGAACGTTTTTGTGGAAAAGACAAAATTTACCATGGAGACGACTCAGTCGGTGCTGGCAGCAGTATGTCCAGGGGACTGGATGGTGTCTCTGGATTTACAGGACGCTTATTTTCACGTCCCCATCCATCCAACTTCAAGGAAGTACCTGAGATTCATGATCCAGGGCAAGTGCCTCCAGTTCAAGGCCCTTTGCTTCGGCCTCAGCACTGCTCCGCAAGTCTTCACCAGAGTAATGACGAACGTGGCAGGATGGCTTCATCAAGAGAGGATAAGAGTATCTCTTTATTTGGATGACTGGTTGATAAGATCATGGTCGAAAGAGAAGTGTCTGGAGGACCTACACAAGGTTTTCATGATGGCTCAAGAACTGGGTCTCGTCATCAACAGGGAGAAATCTCAGACCAAGTCGAGTCAGACTATTCTTTATTTGGGGATAGTTCTGGACTCAGTTCGTTTTTGGGCTTCTCCCTCCCAAAAGAGACAGACCAGGTGCCTCGAGAAGGTTCGAGAATTCTTGAAGAGACAGAAGTGCTCAGCGAGGGATTGGGAGGGATTGGATGAGTTTGCTGGGAACCCTCTCCTCGCTCGAACAGTTTGTCTCTTTGGGAAGACTGCACATCAGACCTCTTCAGCACTTCCTATCAAAGGTGTGGAACAGGAGGATTCAGGAAGATTCCTTTTCCTTCCCCATTCCAGCAGAAATCAAGGATCATCTGATTTGGTGGCTGGATCCAGCTTTGTTAGGAGAAGGAATCTCCCTGTACAGGAAAAACCCAGACCTAGTGTTGTTCTCAGATGTTTCAGAGTCAGGATGGGGAGCAACACTAGGGAGCAAGGAGGTCTCAGGCTCTTGGGAAAAGAATCAGACCGGATGGCACATCAACAGGAAAGAGTTGATGGCCATTCTGTTAGGACTGAAGGCCTTCAAAGACTCAGTGTCAGGGAGGATAGTGGAGGTCAACTTGGACAACACCACAGCTCTAGCTTACATCAGAAAGCAAGGGGGAACTCACTCTGTCTCTGGTCGAAACAGTAAAGGAGCTCCTTCTGTGGTTAAAGGAAAACAAAATAGAACTGCTAACAAGATTCATGCAGGGACAGAAGAATGTAAGAGCAGACATGCTCAGCAGGAAAGGGCAAGTTCTTCCCACAGAATGGACCCTCAACCACCAGGCCTGTCAGAGTCTGTGGAAGTTATGGGGGAGACCTTTAAGAGACCTCTTCACCTCCAACCAAAACAAGAGGATCCCCAACTACTGCTCCCTAGTCCCGGACGAGGAGGCAATAGCAGTAAACGCCTTCTTGATGGATTGGACGGGGATGGACACATATGCATTCCCCCGTTCAAGACCATCAATCTGGTCGTCAGGAAATTCGCTCTCCTCGAATCAGGAAGAATGGTCCTAGTAGCTCTATTCTGGCCAACAAGAGAATGGTTCACGGAAGTGGTGGACATGTTGGTGGACTTTCCAAGAAGCCTTCCTCCAAGTCCAAAGCTTCTTGAACAGCCCCACTTCGAGAGTTATTATCAAAACCCCCTCGCTTCAAGACTGACTGCCTTCAGACTATCGAGAAGCTTGTTAGAGCGAGAGGTTTTTCTGCGCAAGCTGCAAAAACTATCGCCAGAGTGAGGAGGGTCTCTTCGCAAAGAGTCTACCAATCTAAGTGGGGAACCTTTAGAGCTTGGTGTAGGCTGCACAAAGTTTCCTCAACCACTACCTCTGTGAGCCAAATAGCGGATTTTTTGTTGTCCCTCAGACAGGATGATAAACTGGCCGTATCCACGATTAAAGGGTATAGGAGTATGCTCTCAGCTGTCTGTAGGCACAGAGGCTTAGATTTGTCTCAGAATAAAGACTTGCAAGATCTCATGAAGTCTTTTGAGACAACTAAGCAGGCTCAGTTAAGGCCCGCAGCTTGGAATCTGGGTGTGGGTCTGAAGTTCCTATGCACCAAGAAGTTCGAACCCATCTCACAAGCATCTCTTAGAGATTCTACGAAGAAAACCCTCTTCATGATGGCTCTGGCCACAGCTAAAAGGATCAGTGAGGTTCACGCTATTGAGAAGCAAGTGGGCTTCAACCAGAATGGAGCAGTATGTGCGTTGAGGATGGACTTCCTCGCCAAGAATGAGAATCCATCAAAACCCCGGCCGAGGACTTTTGAGGTTCCTAACCTCACTAATCTAGTGGGTCAAGAGCAGGAGAGGCTCCTCTGTCCAGTTAGAGCATATTTATCTCACACTATGAATGTTAGAGGGGCATCTAATTCCTTATGGTGCTCAGTGAAAGATCTGCAAAAGCCCCTTTCAAAGAATGCATTGTCATTCTTCCTGAGGGAAACTATAAGAGAAGCTCACCTCTTGTGTGAGGAAGAGCACTTCGGCCTTTTGAAAGTAAGGGCTCACGAAGTGAGAGCTATTGCTACCTCGCTAGCATATCGTAAGAATATGTCAATTAGACAGATTATGGATGCAACGTTCTGGAGAAGCAACTCTGTGTTTGCTTCTCATTACATCCGAGAGGTAACAGTGGATTATGAAAGGTGTTACACCTTGGGCCCATACGTAGCTACAGCTTCTGTATTAGGCAAAGGAGTTACTACCTCCCCTCAACCTTAGCTTTTTGTATGCCTGTGTTTGGGTCGGTGTTTTTACGGTTGTCTGAGGACTTTGATTTGTGGTACAGTACCCTCAGTCTAGTTAGATAGTTTATATCTATTCTGCAAGGTTAGCTGATTAGTTTTAGTAAGGTTGCAGTTTTTAAAAAAGGGGCATAGGAAGTTCTGAAGTCTAGTCAAGTTGTTGGTCTCACCCCGTTTGACAGACTCGACTGAGTTGTTTTCAGCATGACAGGTCCACTCCTGGCTGACACTCCTAAGGGAATGCAACTCAAGAGGCAGGAACCTTTGAAGTCAGCTACCTTAGCAGGTAAGGAATCAAGGTGTTTTTTCTCCTCCAACTTATTGTTGTTTTCCCGACGATGTTAACTGTCTGTCACCCTCCTCCAAATATGTGAATCAGCTATATATATATAACTGCCAGGTAAGTTCTATTCATAAAAATGGAGGTTTTATGATAAAACAAAGTTTTATGAATACTTACATGGCAGTTATATATATATTTTAAGGCCCACCCACCTCCACTCAGGAGACAGGTCGGGCAAAGATGATCTGAGGAACAGAAAACTGGAATGATTCCAAGTACCACCCTGTAAGGGTTGTTAACCACCTAACCGCACAACCACCACACGGCGGTTGCCGCGAGATTTGAAAAATTCTGCCGAATGTCAGAGACTAAGCTATATATATATATAACTGCCAGGCAAGTATTCATAAAACTTTGTTTTATCATAAAAACTCCATATTTTGCACAAATTCAGAAATTGTGTTGTGCACCACCTTTTTATGTCTCATTTATCAAATTTTAACTAGAATACTGCTCATTACATTGAATCCTGATCCCATGTATCCCCGAAAACTTTAATTATTTCATCCGAGCAAGTATTATATTAAGAATGAATTATTAGTGATCGATTTATCATTCCAGGAGAGAAGTTTATTTTGATGATCTATAATAGGCAACTGGGCATGTTGCCATTTGAACAGTTTCAGTGCCTCATATTGTATGGCACTAATTCTTAAGGTGAACACTTGACTATTAACCTCTTTTCAATTATATTTTCCTGTAGTTAATTACAGTACCTGCACAGTACCACCTTAGCTTCTGGATTCATAGCTTATTATTTTAATGAATCTATCGGTTATTCATGTGCTATTCTTTTAAATGAATTTATAGATTTAATAATCAAATACAAATTCCAAAAATATCTTGGTACATAAGTTTTATGCAAAAGTATCCCATTCTCAGTTTCTAGACTTTCTTTAGTTTATCCCTTATTAGGGAAATAAGTCACCATCACATTCATAGTTTAGCAAATGAGTTATCATTGGATACCCAGTGCAAAGATGGTTGTATTTTAAATCAACCTCTGATCATTTACCTATTCCATTTTTACCGAATTTCTAAGAAAATATTAACACCTGGCATAGTTTATTCTCAATTTTTTGCATTTTTTTATAGAGTTTGAATAGAATAATTTGATCTGTGTTTGATGGATTCCCTAAGCCAAGCATGTATATGATAATGTTTTCAATACTCTTACACTTAAAACAATAGTTATTGAAATTCAAATAGCAGTCAGGACTTGATGATATAGGGTTGTGGTAGCCTATTGGAAACATCCCTACTTGGTGATATGTTGGACTAGTGTTTGATAGCTTTTTGTAGTGTCTGCAACCTTACCATTCTTTTGAGCTAAGGATTGGGTGTTTGTAGGAGCCTATAAGTCTACCTGCTGAGTTATCAGCAGCCATTGCTTGAGCCTAACTGGTCCTAGCTTGGCTGCTGATCAAATGTATATATCATCAGTCTCTAGGGCATTGATTTTTTTCCATTGCCTTTGCCATTCACGGATGACCTTTAGAAAATCTGGGAATTTTTTTATGATAGATTTTGACATCTCAACATGTCTAATCATGGCTTCTTTGACAAATGAAGAAAGAGTATATTAATAATTATACTCTTTATATTCTCTTTTGTTTTGTTAAAGATTTTATAGTTTATATGGGAAATATTTATTTTAATGTTATTACTCTTTTTAAAATATTTCATTTTTCCTTTTCATTTCCTCACTGGGCTATTTTCCCTGTTGGGGCCCCTGGGCTTATAGCATCTTGCTTTTCCATCTAGGGTTGTAGCTTAGCAAGAATAATAATAATGATAATAATAATAATAATAATAATAGGGTTTAGTCCTTACCTACTAGCAGGGCAAGCAGGAGCAGAGCCCCTAAGGCAAAAACGGATGTCTTGACAGTTCCACCCATGTCCTCGGCTGCAGCAGAAACTGAAGTGTCTCTCTAGTAGTGTCAGTCAGTCTCCTAAATAAAGCGTCCAAATAAAAAAGAGGCACTTCTCCCCACGGGAATTCTCCTCTTGCCTCGTTATATAAGGTTGAGATACTCTGCGGGAAAATTTAAAAGTGTTTTCACTAAAGTATTTATAGCTTCTTGAATCAGGAATTTTGTTTTGTTTTGATGCTTATAGATAAACTTTTAGATCAAATTTTCCTCTTTCATCAAAATAGGAGTGAACTGGGGTTTTATTTAATGCTGCATTATTTATCTATATGTAATGGGCATTACATCAACAACATTGTTACTGCTTGCAGTTCTTAGCAAGCAGTAATAGAGTAATGTTACTGACGTAATGCCTATTTCATAAATTAGTTCTCTTGTTTGTTTGGTTTTGTGACATAGAGAGGCAAACATATTTTTTATTATTCATTTTCATTTAAAAAAACTGGAAGACATTCCTAATCCTATGTGGATAGTAAGTCTTGATACAGAAAAGACATATGATAATTAAAGCACAGAAGGTTCTCAACCATAAACTTAATTGGTTCCAAGAATCTGTTTGAAAGTAGAATTTAGTTAAATTTTGGCCAAGGGTAGGCCTAACCTGAATCCCATGCCTAGGATTTTCAGCTACAAAATTCAACAAATAGTCAGGTTTCAAATGAAATAGATAGCCTACCAGGTTATTAGAAATGGCTTTTTTCTTATTGTATTAAATTTTATAGTATTGTTTTATTAAAGTAAATATACAGTAACTACTGTAATGGCTTAATGCCCAAATCCAAACTTTATTTATTATTGTAAATTTTGGAGCTGTATGGGAAATACCACCACCAGAGATTAGTCTACAATGTTATGTTATACCAACTAAGGGACGAAAGTAATGAAAATCACACGTGGTGT
>NC_090760.1:16068941-16188941 GCF_036898095.1 Palaemon carinicauda
AAAAATAAAGGATTGGGCATGAATGTAAAGAGAGTTCTATTTGAGAAAGTGATTGTACCAACTGTGATGTATGGATCGGAGTTGTGGGGAATGAAAGTGATGGAGAGACAGAAATTGAATGTGTTTGAGATGAATTGTCTAAGGAGTATGGCTGGTGTATCTCGAGTAGATAGGGTTAGGAACGAAGTGGTGAGGGTGAAAACGGGTGTAAGAAATGAGTTAGCAGCTAGAGTGGATATGAATGTGTTGAGGTAGTTTGGCCATGTTGAGAGAATGGAAAATGGCTGTCTGCTAAAGAAGGTGATGAATGCAAGAGTTGATGGGAGAAGTACAAGAGGAAGGCCAAGGTTTGGGTGGATGGATGGAGTGAAGAAAGCTCTGGGTGATAGGAGGATAGATGTGAGAGAGGCAAGAGAGCATGCTAGAAATAGGAATGAATGGCGAGCGATTGTGACGCAGTTCCAGTAGGCCCTGCTGCTTCCTCCGGTGCCTTAGATGACCGCGGAGGTAGCAGCAGTAGGGGATTCAGCATTATGAAGCTTCATCTGTGGTGGATAATGTGGGAGGTTGGGCTCTGGCACCCTAGCAGTACCAGCTGAACTCGGTTGAGTCCCTGGTTAGGCTGGAGGAACGTAGAGAGTAGAGGTCCCCTTTTTTGTTTTGTTTCATTTGTTGATGTCGGCTACCCCCCAAAATTGGGGGAAGTGCCTTGGTATATATATATATATATATATATATATATATATATATATATATATATATATATATATATATATATACAGTATATATATATATATATATATATATATATATATATATATATATATATATATATATATATATGTATATGTATATGTATATAAATATATTATATATATATATATATATATATATATATATATATATATATATATATGTATATATTTTCATATATACTGTATGTATATATATGTATATGTATATATTTTTATATTATGTATGTACAGTATGTGTATACTATATATGATATATATGTATGTATATGTATGTATGTACATGTACTACATTGTATCCTCTCTAGTTACGGTTCACTTTCCCTTTGCCTACACTGACACCGAATAGTCTGCTGGCCTATTCTTTACAGATTCTCCTGTCCTCATACACCTGACAACACTGAGATTACCAAACAATTCTTCTTCACCCAAGGGGTTAACTACGGCAATGTAATTGTTCAGTGGCTACTTTCCTCTTGGTAAGGGTAGAAGAGACTCTTTAGCTATGGTAAGCAGCTCTTCTAGGAGAAGGTCACTAAAATCAAACTATTGTTCTCTAGTCTTGGGTAGTGCTATAGCCTCTTTACCATGGTCTTCCACTGTCTTGGGTTAGAGTTCTCTTGGTTGAGGGTACACTCGGGCACGCTGTTCTATCTAGTTTTTCTTCCTCTTGTTTTGTTGAAGTTTTTATTGTTTATATAGGAAATATTCATTTTAATGTCACTATTCTCAAAATATTTAATTTTTCCTTATTTCCTTTCCTCACTGGGCTATTTCCCCTGTTGGGACCCCTGGGCTTGTAGCATCCTGCATTTCTAACTAAGGTTGTAGCTTGGGATTTAATAATTATGTGTGTATATAAATACATACATACATACATACATATATATATATATATATATATATATATATATATATATATATATATATATATATATATATATATAACGGATTTTGAGCGAAGCGAAAAATCTATTTTTGGGTAAGATGGCCATGTCGTCCTGATGGAAGTTCCTTAAAGGCAGCTTCCTAGGGTATATTACAACTACGGCGATATTCCCAGAGAATTTACCTTAAGGTACCCAGAATTCTAACTCCTGGAGCGAGTATCCCTAAAAAAGACCTTAGGGATATCGTAAATATCAGTGGACGTATTCTTGACACGCCTCATAGCAATCTATACCCCGAATAGAGTTAACACTTCGTAGGGGTCAAATGGCAAGAAAACGAAAACGATAAGAAAGGGGGGAGCCGTTCGTAAGGCATCTCTCCTCCCCGTTTCGTAAGCGTGCCCTGCGCCGCTCGCGGCGCCATCTGTATTCCTTGTAGCGATACACGAGGTGCTACAGATACTGTATGTAGGGAGGGGTCCTACAACCCTTTTCTCTTTTTTTTTTTTTTTTTTTTGAAAAGGGACAGGGCGGGTCCATCAGGACGACATGGCCATCTTACCCAAAAATAGATTTTTCGCTTCGCTCAAAATCCGTTTTTTGGGCTCAAGCCATGTCGTCCTGATGGAAGTATACCAGAGCATTACTGTATCTGTGGATTCTCAATACGTGCCGTACTCCTCAGGAATGTTTCTTAGTCAACTCGACTGAAAGACCTAAGATGTTACCGTTATACATCTTTTCACTAATCATAAGCCATGAAAGCGCTTCCTGCCCCCTACAGGGAGGAGTCCTACTAGACTCTAGAAACGAACGAAGAGTACATATACCTATGTATGAATCACTCGCCAGCCAGTACAATATAGTGGTCTCACTCTATATGAAGTAAAGCATAGTCTTTACGGGACTACAGCATCCAAGGGAAAAAATCCCGACCAGCACCCTGGTCGAAGTAAAAATAGACAAAAAGGTTATATCTGCGTAGGATTAAACTTGCTGCTGCCACCGTCCTCAGAGAGGGGTGGAGCCCTTTATGCTAAGGAAAGTATAAACCAGTGCAACAAGGCTTGCATTAAGGAATAGGCTATTATAGATATCCCCGATTAATATACATAGGCTAAATGCTCAATAATTAACATGAATTCAATAAGGTGAAGGAGACGCAAGGTTCCCGAGAACAAGTTTATTGAGTAACAATAAATAGACATGGTTACCACAAATATATACATATGATAGGTGGATGACCAACAATTTACACAAGTACCGTAGTGCATGGATGTATGGTTATCTGAAAGAAAACAATCAGGTCACTTGTCGCATACCAAGGTATCAAAGTTAACGTCCATGTTACTATCCACTGACATTAGCGTTAGCAACGCTCGGCACACCTGTCTGTACTTGTGCTACCATCACCATAACGCTGGAACAGTCACTGTGGGCTCCCAGAGCCTTCACTACTAGTTATATCAACGCATATAACTATACACTCACCCAAGAATCAAAGTCCCAAATAATTCCACTGTTCCTCGCAGAGTTAAACAGCAGGGTTAACGACGCAACCAACTGCTACCACAGACCTCTTTAGCTGCTCCACTTGCTTAGCATAGTGGCGAAAGAATACCCTGGAAGACTTCCAGCCAGTGTATGAACGAAGGTGTTCAAAATCCATAAGTTAAAGAAGTTTAAGGATGAAGCAACTTTCCTCGGATCATGACCTGCGGGTGAACTGTCAGGATCCGCTCTGCGAATAAAATATGTAATTTTCGCCCTAAGCTGATTTAAAGATAAATTCGAGCCCGATGTTTCTCCTCTGAATAGTTGGCCCCCATGGAAGTCTGAAGTTCTACGAAGATAGACCTTTAGGCATTCTACGGGACATAGAGATGCATCTTCTTTCAGAGGGCAGATTCTCCAGGGACCCCACCTGTTGGTGGGCAACTCGTTCTTAGCGAGAAACGTAGGGTCCGGAAACAGGTTCAGTTCTCCCCCATCCAGAAACTGAACCCGGCCCTCCTCTCTCGAGAGGGCCACAATCTCACTAACTCTGGCCCCAGAAGCAAGGGCAAAAAGGAAGATCACTTTTTGAGTCAGGTCCTTCAATGCGCACTCCTCATTATCCAGTAATGAGGCAAAATGAAGGACTTTGTCTAACGACCACGAAATAGGCTTTGGAGGAGCTGATGGTCTAAGCCTAGCACAGGCCTTCGGGATCTTATTAAACATCTCGTTAGCGAGGTCTACCTGGAAGGCATATAGAATGGGTCTTGTCAGAGCTGACTTACATGTAGAAATCGTGTTAGCCGCCAGCCCCTGTCCGTGGAGGTGGATGAAGAAGGATAGGCAGAACTCCGTAGAGATCTCTTGCGGGTTCTTGTCTTTGACAAAGGCTACCCATTTCTTCCATGCTGATTCGTACTGCCTTCTAGTAGACTTACACTTATATTCTTCCAGGAAGTCGATGCTATCTTTCGAGATTCCGAACCGTTTCTTCACCGCTAGGGAGAGAAAATCATGAGCTGCAGGATCCGGGTTTTCTGTAATGAAGCGTAGACAGTCGACTTCTGGACTTGCTGGGACAGAACTGGGTCCGGGAGTGGTAGAAACTCTAGTCGTAGTTCCAGAGCTAGAGGGAACCATACACTGTTCGGCCACTTGTGGGCCACTATTGCTGCTACTCCCTTGAAGGATCTCAGTTTGTTGAGGACCCTCAACATCAGATTGTGAGGGGGAAACAGGTAGATCCTGGACCATCTGTTCCAATCGAGGGACATCGCATCTACTGCTTCCGCCAAGGGGTCCACGTATGGGGACACATATCTCGGCAGCTTCTTGTTGTCCTTCGTCGCGAAGAGGTCTATCTGCAGTTCTGGGACTTGTCTCAAGATGAAGGAGAATGATCCTGCGTCTAGGGACCATTCCGACTCTATCGGTGTAACCCTGGATAGAGCGTCCGCGGTCACATTCCGGACTCCTTGAAGGTGAAATGCTGACAGGTGCCACTTCTTCTTCTCCGCCAGTCGAAATATGGCTAACATTACCTGGTTGAGAGGTGGAGATCTCGATCCCCGCCGATTCAGACATTTCACTACCACCTCGCTGTCCAGTACCAACCTTACATGGATCGAGTGACGTGGGGATACTTTCTTCAGGGTAAGAAGCACTGCCATAGCTTCTAGAAAGTTTATGTGAAAAGTCCCAAATAGCTTGGACCAGGTCCCTTGCACTTTTTTCCGATGGGAGTGACCCCCCCACCCTACCTTTGAGGCGTCTGTGTGGATTGTCACTGACGGGGGGGGGTGGTTGAAGAGGTAGTGACCTCTTTAGACGACTGGCCTGAGAAGAGAACGTAGCCGAAGTGGGACCGGTCTCTTCAAGTCCCTTCGCTCTTTCGATGCAAAGGTTCTCCAGACTCCCGCTGCATCTTTTAGCTGTGCTCTTAGCACTGGGTCTGTTACTCTTGTTCGCGTCTTGATATCCTCTCGGAACCTAGAAGTCTCCTGACAGACCCCGCTATTTCCTTCCTTTTCGACATCGGAATGGAAAAACGGTGTGACACTAGATCCCAGTGAATTCCCAACCACTGGAACCTCTGAGCTGGAGAAAGACGAGACTTCTTTCTGTTGATCATGAAACCTAGATATTCCAGGAACTGAATCACTTGTAGGGAAGCCTGCAAGCATTCCGCTCTGGATGCTGCCCACACCAACCAATCGTCCAGGTAGGCTACTACCTGGAACCCTTTTAGGCGTAACTGTTTGAGCGCTGCGCTCACAAGCTTCGTAAAGATCCTTGGGGCTATGTTTAGCCCGAAGGGCATCGCTCTGAAAGCATAAAGTTTTTGTTGTAGCTTGAATCCTAGGTAGGGGGAGAGACGGCGACTTATTGGAACGTGCCAATATGCGTCTGACAAATCGATGGAGACGGTATATGCCCTCTTGGGCAGTAAGGCCCTTATGTGTTGTAACGTTAACATCTTGAACTTGTGGTTCACTATGAACTTGTTGAGTGGTGACAAGTCCAGAATGACTCTGAGTTTCCCCGAGTCTTTCTTGGGAACACAAAACAGCCTCCCTTGAAACTTGATGGACTTTACCCTCCGGATCACCTTTTTCTCCAACAGATCTTGGATGTACTCCTCCAAAACGGGGGTGGAGTGTTGGAAAAATTGAGGGCACAGGGGCGGAGTACTGTACCAACCCCAACCCAGTCCATTTTTGAGCAGGCTGTGGGCCCAGGGATCGAAGGTCCAGCGATCCCGGAAATACTGTAGTCTCCCACCTACCGGCGACACTTCACTTTGACTGCCCTGCAGTCTTGCCTCCCTGGCCGCGACCACCTCTGAATCCTCGTCCCCTAGAGGGGCGTCTCGCCGAACCTCTGGCTGCACCTCTGGGCTTTGCTCGAAACGTGGTCGATTGCCCTTCGAACACTGGATTGAATGCCGGGGATGCTGATGACACGGCTTGAGGTACCCATTGGAAGGTCGTCGGGGTCTGGGCTACCAGTTGTGGTACCGGAGGCAAAGCTGGCTGCTGCTGCTGCTGTCTTTGTGGTCTGAAAGGCTTGGCTGGACGGGAGGAAAACCTCGATTTCTTCGCCTTTCCTTTCGGCTGAGGGCCCTCATCAGGAGAAGACTTCCTCTTAAGGGACAGGCCCCACTTAAGGAGAAGATTACGGTTCTCAGTGGCTGCCTTGTCCACCACCTCTTTGACCACTTCGTTGGGAAAGAGATCTTTACCCCAGATGCTAGATGAAATGAGCCTCTTGGGTTCATGCCTCACTGTGGCCGAGGCGAAAACAAACTCTCTACAGGCCCTCCTCGCTTTGACAAAGCAATAGAGGTCCTTAGTCACCGTGGCCAGATGGATCTTGGCCATTACCATGAACATCTCAGGCATCTTGGGGTCGCTAGCCATTGTCTCCATGTTAGTCTGGAGAGACATCGAGGCTGCCAGGCGCTCCTTTGTGTCCAATTCCCTCCGTAGGAGGAATTCCGACAACTTGGGAAGGTTTTCGCCGAACTGCTGACCTGCAATGTCGGCGTCCAACTTCCCAACCGAGAAAGTGAGGTGCACCTCCTTCCAGTCCTTATTATCCAGCGGCAAGGCCAACGACAGTGGTTTGCATTCCTCCAGAGATGGACACGGTTTGCCAGCTTCAACCGCCTTCAAGACGGCCGCGAACCCTTTCTGCATAAAGGGGAAGGCCCTAGCCGGGGAGGATACAAAGGAGGGGTGCTTCTTACTCAGAGCAGCAACTTTAGAGTTTGAGAACCCCCTCTCCTTCAATGCAGCTGTTAGGGTAGCTTGAGCCTTGGAGTGATCCAGGATGATCACCTCCTTCGGTTCCGTCTCCTCCTTCGAGGCCGGCTCCTTCTTCAGACGGACATAACAGTCCGGGTAGGCCCCTCTACTGGGCCAGAATTCCACCTCCTCAAGGGGAACTGAGCCCAGTTTCTCCGACATGACGATCTTCCCGATCGTCATCGGCATGTGCTCGGCATATCTCCACGGGTTGGCATCCGAGCACAGAGGAAGGTCCTTCACGTTGAGCTTCTTTGGAGGTCCACGTGATGCTGTGATCTTCTGCATCTGGAGCTCCAAAGTAGCGGCCTTCTGATTATTCTCCCTCTGCATCTGTTGGATCATACCAACGATGGAAGAGAGAGCCTGTCCCTGCTCTGCTGGAAGAGCGGACGAGGTAGAGGGGATAGGTTCAGGGATCTGAACCGGAACGTCTGAAGGTACGGGAACCTCTTCCTCCACGGCAATAGGATCTTGATCCTCCTCCTCACCTTCTGCGAGGAGATCCTGTTCCGCACGATCGGACAAGTCAGACATCTTGTCATCCAACTGGATGTCCTGCATGGCATCCGCAACATCCTCCTCCACTGGGATCTGGATGAGAGGGATCTCCGGCCGAGGCTGGGGAACAACAGCGTCAGTGGAAGCTTTGGGAAAAAGGTATGCCCTCATCTTCTCATTAGGAAGATAAGGTCCAGTGGTGTTCTTCTGAAAACCCCTCACCCATAAACGGAGCTTCTCCCTCGCTGCATCCCTTGACTCCGCCGACCTAGGGGATTCAAAAGCCTCTGATAGCAGGTTAGTACATACTGCACATACCTGCGGATCCCAGTAGCGATGGTCATCATTGGAGGCTGCGCAAGCCGCGTGCCTCCTACACGAGACATGTCCGCAAAAGTTCTTGCTGCGGACATTGCAGAAGACACTATCACACTTCGGATGCTCCTCCTGTAAAAGAAGAAAATTTCCATGAATATCAAGTGAATTTCAATTCACATGTAAATATGAGTATTCACAAAGAATAAGGGAAAGACACCTACTTGTGAAACCCACACAATCACCTGTGGAAGCCCACCAGCCAAAAGTCACGTAGTTAGTCTTTACTAGAATAACCAGAGATCATATTTCCCAAGGAAATTAGGTGTAGCTCACACCTAAGGTAACATTTTACCATTCTGGCCAGGGATGAAAAGAATTCTCTTTTTATCCTTGTAAGGCGACACCAAGTGATTGCACAAAGTAACACAAGTAAGTTAGAAAAGGCAGTGTTGTAACCTACTATATCATGGTCTCCCTTGGTTGAATACACCACTCAAGAAAGAACTGATACAGTACATGAGGGTGGTGTGCCGGCCGGCTATTGCCGGTCAGTACCCCCCCCCCCCCCCCGTTTTTTCCAAAGGTAGATCTCAAGTACACAACTCCAGATCACCCCTATTGGGGAGAACTCCAGATCCCATGCCTGAACCGGCCGGCAGTGGTTGCCGGTCCGCAGCCACCCGGGTAGCACTGTGTTGCCGGCCATCACTCTTAGTGCCCGGCTAACCGGGCAGTGTAGCAGGCCGGCCGGCAGCGGTAAGCAAACCCTGCCGGCTGGCCTCCACACCAGGTAGCGCTCGGCTGCCGGCCGCCACTCATAGTGGCCGGCAGATGAGCAAGAGACCGGCCGGCAAAGGTATATAACCACCGCCGACCGACAGCAAGAGAACTGGAGAACACCCCCCCCCACCGGCGGCCGGCCTGTAGGCCGGCAGACGGCAAGGACAACACATAAGAAGACAACAGAATGAGTGCCGGGCTAAGAGGCTATGAGCCTCTGTGCCCGGCACCCGAAAGAGTGCCGAGAGGAAGGGGAGACACTAAGTCAGGCTTCCTAACCGCTGCTTACTGAATCTACAGACGGCAGCGGTGGAGGGACCAAGAAAGGACCGGGCAGCACTCAAAAGAAAGGGTCTCTGCCGGTCGGCACACTCTGCCGGCCGACAGGGGACCACGTCAGTTCCCCATCCTAACCTAGGCTAGGTACGGATGCGGACGACTGACACAAAGGAAACGGAAAAATAGAAGGGAAGGACAGAGGGTCCTATCCAACCTTGCCTTGGTTAAGGGTCATTCCCAACTAAGAGAGCTCATCTCAGCCAGAGAAAACCCGAGAGGGAGGCCGGCACTACTGGCTGCCTCCCTAAAACCAAGGCAAGGAAGGAATTGCTATTCCAGAAAGGGAACATATCCCGAATCCAGAATGGCAAAGAGGACAAGTCTGAGGGGTCACCGAGCGAAGGGATCACTACTGGAACCCAACAAGGTGATCCAAGGGGGATAAACCCCTTATGCCCGTGTCAGTCAGCAAGGGAGACTGCCCCACGCTAGACCAACCCGGACTCAGACTAATACACTGCTGTACTGTCCCCCTCTGAACCAATTCAGTTGGAACAGGAAGGTACAGTACTACTCCACTATAGATATATTTGAAATTTAATTCAAACAAACCACTAGAGTTAAGCCTAAAGCTTAAACAGAGGGAAAGGGTTTGCCCCTTCCCCGAAGAGAAGGGAGCAAACGGGGAAACAGATAATATTATAATGACCTAAGACAACCTAGCCTAGGCACTAAGAGAATCAATTACCTAATTCACCGAAACTCACTCCAATACTATCTTGGAAAGTACTCGAAAAAGGCTTATATGTATAACGTTGCCTAACGCTTAAAGCAATATAAAATCACACTTGGAAGACTAATTATCATGCAGGAAGTACACGGGCCAACAGCTAGCCTACGAAGACTAGTGTTGGTCAGCCTAGGCAAAACTTTCGCCAGGCACACTACTATCGCATCATAACAGAATTCCTAATTAAGCTAAGCAGCTAATTATTAAAGCGCAAAGGGGCTGGGAACGTCGCTCTTGCTAACAAATAAATCCTATTCTAGCGAGCGACAGCATCCATGATGCCTCCAGCAGGCAACAGCTCTTGTATCAAAGATAACTCTTTTAATTACTTTAATTTTAAACAAGAGCCTACATTTATACATAAAAGAAATAGTACTCAACTTATCCGAGGCAGAAGAAGTTGGAGAAAGCATTATCAACGAGTAAATCCAAGATTTTGGTAGTAACACAGGGAAAAACACCGAGTCGTATAGCTACGCAAAAAGGAATGCAGATGGCGCCGCGAGCGGCGCAGGGCACGCTTACGAAACGGGGAGGAGAGATGCCTTACGAACGGCTCCCCCCTTTCTTATCATTTTCGTTTTCTTGCCATTTGACCCCTACGAAGTGTTAACTCTATTCGGGGTATAGATTGCTATGAGGCGTGTCAAGAATACGTCCACTGATATTTACGATATCCCTAAGGTCTTTTTTAGGGATACTCGCTCCAGGAGTTAGAATTCTGGGTACCTTAAGGTAAATTCTCTGGGAATATCGCCGTAGTTGTAATATACCCTAGGAAGCTGCCTTTAAGGAACTTCCATCAGGACGACATGGCTTGAGCCCATATATATATATATATATATATATATATATATATATATATATATATATATATATATATATATATATATATATATATATATATATATATTGAATATGATCAGCACCAAACCCCCTATCCACCCTAGCTAGGACCAGGGAAGGTCAGACAATGGCTCGCCCAAAACATTCATCCTTAGCTCACAAGGATGGTGACATTGCAGTGACTATAGGAACTAACGAGTTTCAGTTGGACTCGAACCCCAGTTTGGGGATTACCATTCAGGGACTCACCACATATGCCACCACAACCCTAAGATCTGCTGATGCTCCTATAGTCTATTTTTTATAGCGGTGCATATTTGCACTGACTCACAGGGGTACCCTTTTAGCTCGGAAAGGTTCCTGATACCTGATGGGTCGGAAGTATTTTTGTCCGAACACCTTCATTGTTCTCGAATGATTACCAAGTAATGTGAATCAAAACTTATTTATTAACCTATATTTCTCCATCACATATATGTTTTGTCAATAAACAATGTGAAAGAATAAATATATTATACAGAATCGTCATGGTAAGTCTAAATTTAATAACACAATCCGCCGAAGTCAACGACAGCAGCTTGTTTTCGGATGCACGCTTTGTAATTTTGTAATTTTTCACATATTTTAACACAAATTGGGATAAATTACACTCAGCATAAGTTAAACATGTTATTATAAACTTTCTTTGAATACCAGAACTTACCAAAAACATGGAATTAATAAAACCCGATATTTGTGAAAACTTAAGGGGAGGTAAAAGAACAGCCTGTAGCGGCCTGGCGGAAAAACGATCCCTTCTGACTCGTAGACGCAGTTTGTTTTTTTCTTTCGTAATATAGTTCGGCCTATTCCTTTCAGTTTAAATAGTCTTACATTGTTTCTCTTCGTATTATTTTGCTTAGTATTTTCCCACATTCCTGTTCCTCACCTTATATCTATCTATTTTCCCCGATATCCCTTCTTTCATATAGGCCTATGTGATATCCGCACTATGATTCCTTATGTTTTGTACCTTACGTCAGTAAGTATGTAAATAATAATAACAACATAAATTTTATGCTGTGTAGCAAGTATAACCTATTCTGTAAACCTGAAATTAACCATAGTATCTTTTTATTCCCGCCTCTACACTATTTTAATGAGACTAGCACGCGCTTCCCTTCAAGCCATCACTTTCGACAGAGGATAAGAAATAAGGAATCGTAGTGCGGATATCCCATATATGAAAGAAGGGATATCGGGGAAAATAGATAGATATAAGGTGAGGAACAGGAATGTGGGAAAATACTAAGCAAAATAAAACGAAGAGAGACAATGCAAGACTATTTAAACTGAAAGGAATAGGCCGAACTATATTACGAAAGAAAAAAAAAAACTGCGTCTACGAGCCAGAAGGGATCGTTTTCCCGCCAGGCCGCTACAGGCTGTTCTTTAACCTCCCCATAAGTTTTCACAAATATCGGGTTTTATTAATTCCATGTTTTTGGTAAATTCTGGTATTCAAAGAAAGTTTATAATAACATGTTTAACTTATGCCGAGTGTAATTTATCCCAATTTGTGTTAAAATATGTGAAAAATTACAAAATTACAAAGCGTGCATCCGAAAACAAGCTGCTGTCGTTGACTTCGGCGGATTGTGTTATTAAATTTAGACTTACCAAGACGATTCTTTATAATATATTTATTTTTTCACATTTTTTATTGACAAAACATATATATGATGGAGAAATATAGGTTAATAAATAAGTTTCGATTCACATTACTTGGTAATCATTCAAGAATAATGAAGGTGTTCGGACAAAAATACTTCCGACCAATCAGGTATCAGGAACCTTTGCGAGCTAAATGGGCACCCCTGTGAGTCGGTGCAAATATGCACCACTATAAAAAATAGAGTATAGTTGAGCGACCGAGAGAACTACTCCAATGGCTCAACCCACTTAGTCAGCCTTATCTACAGAGGTAACATAACTAGGTGATTTCCCTGTTACTTCATGGATGGAGACTACAGTATATAGCATTTACTACGAGCGAAAATCCTTTTTGATTGGCACTTCAAAGTGGGAATTGCCAATGCTTAAGAGGAGCTTCAATCAGTCTTGACCTCCAAGGGAATTCAAATCAATTGTGTAAGATATCATTAGAGGTCTTGGGTAACTCGAGAGGCCCCTGTATGAACCTTCAAGACAGGCGCCAAAGACGTCTGACCCTCAAAGACCGTGTTTTTTCTTGCCTTGACCTCAACAAAGCGATCTGGTGAACTGCTTGGCATCTCGTATATTGCTATTCATACCAAGGGATGGAAGCAGATCTTCTTTACCTTTGATCCGGAGTTAGTAGTGAAGACCCAGAATCCTGCCATCCATAACTCCAGATATGAGTCCTTCTCCATATCCTCCTCAAAAGAAGTGACAAGAAATCAATGATATGCTTCTCTGTCCTGTGAAGACTCTATGATGCTATCTAAAGAGGACTCAAACCATCAGATTGCAGGTCCAGAGATTCTTCCTTTGCACTGGCAGGGCAAAGAAAAAAATGTCAAGGAACATGTAACGTCATCCCCTTTTTGCTTTAGGAAACCATTAAATGTTATCTGAAGATCCAAAGAATTTTTCAGGCAGAAACTCACACCATTAGAGGTATTGTTTAAACTCTAGTCTATAGGAAGAACCAGTTAGTGCCGCAAGTCTTGAAGGCTAGAGTCTGGGAATGCTAGATGGCCTCTTCCACCAACTACCCTCTGGAGTATACTTTACTCAGAAGGCCCAAGATACTTTCACCCTCAGGACAGGTCGTAGTTGCTAAATATGTTGTGCAGTGAGCTGAGCTCCCAGCTCCCTCGGGGGACACGAAACATCTTGTCTAAGATAGTGGTCACAACAGAAGGCTAGGATGAGAGGTAAGAATGTCATGCACTCATACTAATTTTCTCAACCTTCTCTTTGTGTGCACCAGTCGTGCCGTTATGTGCTGTATTGGACGTTTGATGATGGTAAGAATCTCAACTGACAAATTTTTCTGTACAATTTAATTGTAGAAGAATCTCCCTCTTCCTCTCTAAAAAGAGGAGGGGGGATAATGGTGTATGCAAATCCATTAGTCTTAATTACCTTACTTTTCAGATACCATATCCTTTGTTGGATACAGGTTCTTCCAGTACATTCTGTCAAGATTACGCAGAAACCTACCATATCACCTAGGACATCTTTTTCCCATGTTGTTAGGAGTTGGCAAGAGTCATCACTTCAGTTCCTTTCACAGGTCTTGGTTCCTTTCACAGGTCCAAGTACTTTAACATAGCAGTTTGGTCATAAGGACTTCGTCCCTCCTAAGGCTAAGTCTTCCATTGAAGGAAGATGCTTTGTATAAGTGTAAGCACAAATAGAAAACTTTTAAAATTAATTTGTATTTTTCCTAACTATACAAACAATTGTAAATTCCCTAAGCTGAACTTTCCACCTCAACTGCCCCATAAGTCCTAGGTTGAGGTCAAAGTGGCTGCTCAATGGATGGGCGGGGTTTACATGTTACCTGGCAGTAACTGTCTCACTACCTCGTTATCAATTTTAAGAGAAGAGTTACTTCTATTAAAAGACTCAGATTTCACTTCTATTAAAAGACTTGGGTGAAAATACAAATTTGGGATATTCTGATGATTAAGGTAAAAATTAGCCATCATAATTCTTCCCTGCAGCCCAACCTTAGTGGCTTTCTTTGTGGTATTTTAAATGTATGCAGTGTTCATGTTGTTGACTAGTCTGAGCATATGAATAATACTGTACATGTTTATTAGTAATGAGAGTAAATTGTGTGCCTGCAGCTAAAAGCTTTACAGCAAAAATTTACTGAGCAGGGCACAATGTCTCTGAAATTAGAAATTGCAGTGTTTGGATTTTGAATACCAGAACCCGCTATATCTTGAAAACCATAAAACATTTGCTATTATGTGAAAATACTGATAGCAAGTGATTGATATAGTTGGGATATCTTTAATATTTTTTTTTCTTTTTTGATAATTAAAAATCTTTGATATTACAGTGTATGGTTAATTGCTAAAAATCACAAATTTTAAGTAATTTTTATTTTTCCTAACAGTACTTGCCTCGAACTACTTTCTTAGGAGTATCTGGGATCTCCTCCCATCCGACCAGAGTTTTGTGTAGTTTACCCTAAACCCATTTTCTATGAGGGGTAACCTCAGGCAGAGTGATACGCGCCCTGAGGCTAACCCCAGGTCAGAGAGCATGCTTGTTCAGGTCTCGACCTCCAGTAAGTTCTTGGTTGCTAAGGTCTCTAAGAATACCAGGGGACACTCGGGGAGGGCAGGGTGGGCCATTACCCGAAAGTAGTTCGAGGTAAGTACTGTTAGGAAAAATACAAGTTACTTAAAATTTGCGATTTGTTCCAGCACGAAGTACTTACCTCGAACTACTTTCTTAGGAGACTTACACTTTAGGAGGTGGGCGTGGCCCTAAAAAGTTCTTGAGACCGTGCTGAGGAATATCCAGAGACCTAGAAAGTGGGCTAATTCGTGTTGACCCCATAGAAATCGATTGAGAGGAAACTACACAAAAACCCATCTTAATGTCTAAGAAACTCACCTGTGCAAGAAATCCTAGGGAACATGTCTTCCTCTTGTTGAGGTACTCGTCTCTAGCTCAGGGCCCTCACAGAGCCCACTTGAAGCGGAAAAAGGGAAAGAAGGTAAAAGGGGGTTTAAGGAACGAACCTGTGTCTCTTGTGCTTGTTACCCGCGGTTATCACTGAGGCTATGCCTTTAAACCGCTTGGAGCGCGGAAACGACAGTATGTATCGAGAACCCGTCCAGGGATCTTCTTGAATAGTCCTTCAAATAGTGAGCCGTGAAGGTAGACTGGTTGGCCCAGGTGCCTGCCCTTAGGATCTGGCCCACTGCCATATTTTTCTCGATGGCCAATGTAGTACTCAGGCCCCTAATGTCATGGGGCTTGGGTTTCCCCGGCAGGGGGATTCCCGCCTTACTGTAGGCCCTGATGATGACCTGCCACAACCAGAAGGAGATGGTATTCTTCAAGACTGGCTTCTTCACGAAGCCTGTGGAAACAAAAAGACTTTTGATCCCGGGCCAGAGTCTTGCTGTCCTTTCCAAGTATTTCCTCACTGCCCTGACGGGGCATAGGCGCAAATCCTTCACGTCGTCCAACCGGGGGATTACCGGAATTGAGAAACCCTCAAATCTGGGGTCCCATACGGCAGGGTTCTGGGTCTTATCTACGAAGGAAGGGACGAACTTGAACGTGACTTCTCGCCAACCTTTCGAGTGAGCCACTTCGTAGGACAGACCATGAATCTCGCCTACCCGTTTAGCTGATGCTAACGCCAGCAAGAAAACCGTCTTGAGAGTGAGATCCTTGTCCACGATGTCTTTCATGGGCTCGAACGGAGGTTCGGATAACATTTTCAGGACCCTTGCCACGTCCCATTGTGGCACCTTCACAGCTTGCGGGGGGCATGATTGCTCAAAGCCCTTAATGAGCATTGAGATATGTCTGGAGTTACCCAGGTCTATGCCTTTCAGGAGAAAAACTTCGCCCAGAGCAGTGAGGACTCCCTTGATGGCTGGAAAGGACATGTTGACCACGTCCCTGAGGTAAACTAGGAAGTCCGCTACTTGTGGGATGGAGGCCTTCAGGGGCCTGATGTTCCTAGCGGCGCACCATTTGGTGAAGGTGGCCCACTTAGCCTGGTATACAGCTGTCGATGACCGTCTCAGGTAGCCCGACATCCTCGTTGCTGTACTCGACGAATAGCCTTCCCTCCTTAGGAGGCACTCGATAACCTCCACGCGTGAAGGCGGAGGGACCGAGGATTCTCGTGGAATCTTTGGAAGCGTGGTTGCCGGAGAAGGTCTGGCCTGTCCGGAAGGGGCCAGGGCGGCTGTTGTGTTAATTCCCTTAGGTCCACGAACCACTCTTTCTCCGGCCACCAGGGCGCTACCAAAGTCATCTGTAGGTTGCTCGTCCTTCTTACCCTGTTGAGGACCTGCCTCAGCATTCCGAAGGGGGTAAAAGCGTACACGTCGAGATTGTCCCAAGGATGTTGGAAGGCGTCCTCGAACGCCGCTTTTGTTTCTGGAACAGGAGAACAGAACACGGGGAGCTGCATGTTCAGCCTTGTTGTGAAGAGGTCCATCACCAGAGAACCCCATTTCTGAATGACGGACCTGGCTACTGACGGGTGTAGAGACCATTCGGACCCTACCACTTGCCCCTTCCTGCTGAGGCCGTTGGCGAGGACGTTCCTTTTCCCTGGGATGAACCTCGCTGATATTCTTATCTGCTCCACTTCGGCCCATTCCAGAAGTTGTAACGTGAGGACGCACAGTTCCTTCGACATTAGGCCTCCCTGCTTCTTTATGTAAGCTACTACCGTGGCGTTGTCGCACATCAACGCCACGGTGTTTCCCCGGAGTAGGTGTACAAACTCCAGGCACGCTCTTTGTACTGCCCTCATCTCTAGAACGTTTATGTGCTAGGTCTTGTCTAAGGCTGTCCAGTTCTCTCTTGCTGATTTCCCTAAGAGATGGGCACCCCACCCCTCCTTCGATGCGTCCGTGAACAGGAGCATCTCTGGAGGGTCAGCCGCAAAGTGCATCCCTTTGAGGGTGTACGTCCTGCAGCTCCACCATTCCAGGACCCGTTTCGTGTTTGGAAACAACGGAACCACTCTGTGGGGGGAATCCGTTTGGATCCAGTTTTCCTTCAGGTTCCATTGGACCTCCCTGAGCTTTCGCCTGCCCTGGGGGACCAGTTTCTCCAAAGGCACAAGGTGGCCTATCAGTCTCTGCCAGTCCTTCGCTCTCCTGGGTTGGTCTGTCAGGAAGGGGCGGAGGACCTGGTCTAAGTTGTCCAGCCTGTCCGCGGAGGGGAAGGTTTTCACTAACCGGGAATCCAGAACCATCCCGAGGTAGGTCGTCCTGGTGGAGGGTATCAGTTGGGACTTCTTCAGGTTGACGGTGATCCCCAGAACATTGCAGAACCGCAGCAACATCGCGCCTTGCTCCTTCAGTACTTCCTTTGAGGCTGAAAGTAGCAACCAGTCGTCCAGGTAACGAATCAGGCGGATGCCCTGTTCGTGTGCCCAGACTAAGACCCTTGTGAAGACTTGGGGGGCAGTGGACAACCCGAAGCAGAGGGTCTTGAAATGCAACTTCTGGTTCTCTCATTTTACCCGTAGGTACTTCCTGCTGGAGGGATGAACCGGGATCTGGAAGTAAGCATCCTTGAGATGTACTGACATCATGAAGTCCCCTTCTCTCAAGGACGCTGTGGAGGATTAATTTTATTTTAATTTATTTTTTTTGTTTTGCCAAATCGAGAGAGAGAGAGAGAGAGAGAGAGAGAGAGAGAGAGAGAGAGAGAGAGAGAGAGAGAGAGAGAGAGAGAGAGAGAGAGAGAGAGTTTTAGTATTGTTAAATCGAGACATTTTATTTACTTAAGTTTGTCAAATCGCAAGAGAGAGAGAGTGTGTTTATTTGTTTAAGTTTTGTCATTAGAGAGAGTGAGGGAGAGAGGGAGAGTGTTTATTTACTTAGTCTTAAGTTTTGTCAAACCACAAGAGAGAGAAAGAGTGTTTATTTGCTTTAGTTTTGTCAGAGAGAGAGAGAGAGAGCGAATTTCATTTGCTTTAGTTTTGCTAGATCGCGCGTGCGCGAGAGAGTATGTGTGTATGTGCGTTTGTGTGTCCGCGGTGCGCGCCGAAGAACAAGGGTAGTTAGCGAATGATTGTTTGTTGTTGGAAAGACTTTCGGTATATTTGAGGTTGTTTGTTTACATTTTTTTTAGCTAGGATAGGGCGGTGATGAATGTCTTGGGCGAAAGCATTGGATAGTTGACTGTAGCAGGAGTCGGTTGTGTTTTTTTTGTTCATTGGAAGCCGGCTATGAAGTGATTTTTTTTATATTCGGAGTAAGTACTGTTTTTATTTATTTTGTTAGGCGCGTTCATGAATGATAGAAAGTTTGTTTATCTTTGATTATAGTGCAATAGTTAAGTTAGTTAGGAGTGTTCGTAAGTGTTTTTCTTTTTTATTTTGGCAGGCCGTGATTCCTCCTTTGGAGAGACTTAAATTTTTGATAGATTGATGACGACCTGGACCGTATAATATGAACTTAGGAGAAGACTGCGGATGTTTATATTTAGACTGCGAGATATTGAAAGAATTTTAATTGTTGACGACCCGGCTGAAAATAGATTTGTTCTCGTTGATGATGATGACATGATGATGGTGATGACCACCTTTAATGTTATTGGACAGTCAAATTGACTGCAGTGATTGTTTGCCAGGGATTTGTGGCAATTGGCGATAAGGACTGAGTTGCCAGTGTGGGGAGTTTGTGGACGACGGTGGCCACACACGTATATGAAATATTAAGAGGTTTCTCTTATGTTTAGTTTGAAGCTTTGAATATTTTTGCTGGGTTGTGGTATATGATTGGGTTTAGTATTAAGTGATTTATTTTAGTGTTTAAGTGTTTTTCGTTACTGTGTGGGGACTGTTGGTGTTGGATTCGTAAAGGTTTTGAGATTGGTGAGTTCTGTGTACCCACACACACCGCTATAATATAAATATAAAAGTGTTATTTTTGTCTGTTTTTGTGTTAAGTTTGTTTAATGATGTATGATTTTTTGTTTTGGTTGCGGTAAATATAGTTTTAAGGTTATGTTTTGTTTTTGTTGCCCTTTAGTCTAAGAGTCCAGTTTATGATAACGTCAGGGGAAAGTTTGTGTTGCGGAGACAATTGTCAGAAGTAAGATTCAAGGGTGTGGGGGTTGTTTTTGTTTACATCCCGCCACAACGCCAAAACTGATTTTGGAGGTTCCATTTTGAAGTCGGTGTTGCAGACGAACTTGTTGAGGGCTGAGAGGTCTATGACTGGTCTCCATCCTCCTGTCGCTTTCTCCACCAGGAACAGCCTGCTGTAGAACCCCGGACCTGGGTCCTGAACAGGTTCCATTGCCCCTTTTGCTAACATCGCTGAGACCTCTCCCTGCAGAGCTGTCCGTTTCAATGGATCCTTGGGGGCTAACCACTCCGCCTGCTGGTCTGGTATCAGAGGTGGAGGGTCCACTAGGAAGGGCAACCTGTACCCTTCCTTCAGAACTGTCACGGTCCACGGGTCTGCTCCGTGTTCTTCCCATGCTTGCCAAGAACGTTTGAGGCATCCCCCCACCTGAGGCTTCAGCAGGAGTAGGGGCCTCCCTCCCTATCTTCTCCTCGAGGAGCGGCCTGAACGCCGCGAAGGACGGCCTATAGGCGGCTTGGGTCGAGGCTGAGACGACTGGGACCATGTTGTCGCTGAGTTGTCTCTCCTAGGGTGGTTAGGAGCGGGCCGAGGAGGGCGAGGCGCGTCGACGGAGGACCTTCCAAACGTCGGCCTTCTGACCGGGTGGGGCCTGGTCTCGAACGGTTCCTTCAGCCTCCGGACTCTCTCCATCGATTCCTCCGCTGCCTTCGGGGGAAAGATCGAGTCGTCCCACAGGGTCAGGTTCCTCAGAGATCTGGCCTCTCTGTCCGGCAGCCTCCTAGTCAGCTTGCTTAAAATGGTGTCCCTCCTTCGTAGGACCCAGTTGGCGGACATGGCTAGCGACTGGTATGATAGGAATTTCAGGGCCTTGCCTCCCGAACTGATGAGTTCCTTGAGCAAGGCCTGGGTCTCCGGTACTGTCAGGTCGTAGGACGACTGAACGCCCACCAGGGTGGAGGCCCACCAGTCCAGCCAGGAGGAGACGTTGACAAGGTCCTTCTATATCTCCTCCATCATTACTGCCTCCAAAGGAGAGAAGCAGATCGGAGCCGTGGACGCCCTTTCTTCTAAGGCTCCTTGCCCCAACACGGTGAGTGCTGGCTCCAGTGCACAGGCGCCCGCTCGCTGTCCCTCTGGGAGGTAGAACATACTCTGGGACTTCAGGCCCGGGAGCAGCTTGGAGGCGCTCTGGCTCTTGGGCGCCTCGGCGTGGTTGGCCACGATCCTGTCCACGTGGACCCTTCCCAACATAACGTCCCTCGCCAAAGGGAGGGCCAAGGAGGGGCGCTGCTGGACCGGGGCGTCCACTATTCTGTTGAGGCTGGAACGCCATACATCTTCGGAGGAGGGTTCCGGTACGTCCAGCCTGTGGTGACTTCTGATGAGGCCTATCACCCTTTGATAGGCCAATACCTCCGCTGCTGACCCCTCTCCATGGTCTTCGAGCTCCTCCGACGGGGTGCTGGTACATGTGACGGGGGTACTCCGACGGAGGACCTCGCACGTGGGGGAGTCCTGGACCGACGGTCTCGTGGGGGTTCCCGACGAAGGACAGGCATCGCCGTCAGAACGGGGGCCTCCATCTCTCCCGGAGGTCCTCGAATCTGCGGGCCTGCCCGTCGAAGAAAGCCGAGGGCTGCACTCGTGACGAGCTAGGTGGCCCTTGGAGGTCAGGACTCGGCTGCCAGACCGAAGGGGTGACTCTCTCCGCTGGGCGGATGGAGCCGGAACCTTCGCGGTCTTATGCCTGTTAACTGGAACCTGCCATGAGGAGTCCCTCCGTCGGGTGCCGCTGCTGCCGGAGGAGTATCTATCCGGGGAGCTCGTCCTCAGATGCCAACTTGAGGGGCACGGCGCCGCAGCTAGCTCCAGAAGCCTGTCGCGGTGAACCATCACCCATTCGCTGCTCTTGGGGGATCTTGGGCGCCGACTCTCGTGGCGCGACCTCGAGGGGGAGTGAGAGCGCGACAACTTCCTGCGGGACTTCCCCCTTCGTCTCCTGAGCTTCCTCAGCGCCTCATCCTCTGAAGAGCAGGAAAGCTCCTCCACTGAGGAGACCGACGACTGATAGGTCCTCTTCGAAGGCCTCGCCTCCTGCGGTGGTGAAGGAGGATTCCTGCGACACTTCGTGGAGGACGACGCCTGCAAAAACACCTCTGGGAAGACGGCCGACGGCGCTGGGGGGGAGCGAGGAGGCTCTCCCGTGGGAGACCAGGTCCCGAAGTCTTCCTCCATCCTCATCGGAGACCTGAAGGGCGTCTTAGGGGGAACCCACGCAGTGAGGTCCGATGGCGGGGAAAGCTCCTTTTCGACGTCGCCCTCGGCTGCTGAACCACCTGAAAAGCATGCCCAAGAGGCTGGAGAGGAATTAGCAACATTCTTACCCCATATGGGGTCATCAGAGGAGACGTGACCTGCAGGCACCAGGCCACCGTCTCCCAAAAACACTCCCGCCCCTCCCTCGCCTGGAAAGACGCCACAACCCCACTGTCATGAAGGTCAGACTCTTGGGGAAGGGCCGCGGGCCTCTTCCCTGCAATGGACTTACTTTGTCCCCTACTCTGGGTAGGGGAGATTGGGAGAGAAGCTCGGACCGACGAGGCGCCCGTCGAAGCAAGGGAGGAAGGGACGTTGGTCTTCTTAGGCGACTTCTTCGTCGCCTTCTTCTTTTTGGTGCTATACCGCACCCACTGCACCTCATTCCACGACTTGCACTCCGGACACGTGGCGGAAGGGGAACACACGCTGCCCCTGCATGAGGAACACAAGGAGTGCGGGTCAACTTCGGGTTTCGAGAGGAACGCTCCACACGATTTGCCGGCCATAGGCCCAGGACAATGGCGAGGATGCTCCACGATGAAGGAAAAGCACTATGAGACACAAGCGCGACAGGGAAAGCACAAAGAGAAAGCACAATTGAACCACGTGAGTACCGCGTGGGACACAAAGGGTCGGGGACACACAAGTCACACTGGGATTAAGGAGAGCGGCGAGATGATATCGCAACGCGACCAGAGAACTTACTGGAGGTCGAGACCTGAGCAAGCATGCTTCCTGACCCGGGGTTAGCCTCAGGGCGTGTATCACTCCGCCTGAGGTTACCCCTCATAGAAAATGGGTTTAGGGTAAACTGTACAAAACTCTGGTCGGATGGGAGGAGATCCCAGATACTCCTAAGAAAGTAGTTCGAGGTAAGTACTTCGTGTTGGAACAAATTGCCTTTTATTTTTAGGGAAAAGCATAAAGTACCTGTACTTAAAACATTTGAAGATGCCAGAGTAAAACCTAGATTGTTTTGTATAAAACTGAAAGTTTGGTAATTGTATTTTGAGGACTTTTATTCAAAATAAAACAAACTTAAACAGTTTATGTATATTTCCAAATTTCTATGTAAAGTAGTACCAAAGTATATGATTATAAGAATACCTATTTAATTCTTTTACAAAGTTTCAAAAATTGCTTTACAAAATTGTATAAAATGTCAATACAAATTTATCAAATGCTAAATGGAAGTACTTAATTGGAAACTGGAATTCACTTATAGATTAAATTAAATGTTAGGCAACACTTAGGATGTTTTAGTATATTAAATCATCATTGAAGGTGTCCCTTTACAACTTGGCTTTGTAGCTTCTGTAAATCAAAGTACAGGTTGCAAGTAAAGTTTTTCAATGTTTTTGTTCCGCAAAAAGTTACTCTGTAATTTGATACTATCAAAGATATTTGCCAAGTCTTACACAAATCGTCAAATGTTAGATAAGCATTAATTATATGGAATTCTTACACATTTCATTACAAAGCCCATCATCATCCAACAGTTGCTGCTATACTGAGTTCTTCAAGTTTATTATTAAGTTGGGAATTGGCCTCTTGGATGAGATCAATTTTTTCTTTGAGTAAACGGATCTGCTGATTCTGGTCTTGGGTTCTTCTCTGACTCTCTCTAACCCTGAAAAATTGGTTTTAAGAATTACTTTTCAATACAATATACTACAAAGTTAATTAAATACACATGTAGGGAACTGCTGTTCATATAATGTAATTCTGTAAATACAAAGGACTACAACACAGCAGCAAATCTACAATGGGTCAAATTATAATTGAATGAACAGAATTGCTAAAGATTCAAGGAAAAATTATGTACATTAACTTTATTTAAAACTCTCCTACTTTTCCGGTATGCAAGGAATGGCCGGAGGACCATTAGGTACACTATGGTAAAAGGAAGAAGAAGAGAGAAGAGATCGCTCGCCTTTCAAGACAGCAGTGGACACACACCCAAGTGTGGCGTTCAATGCGAGGTAACCAGCAGGTCTCTGTCTGTGGTGAGGACTTCACTTTCTTCTCTGGTATTTACTTCAGCAGGGAAGGAGGTGCTCAAGCTGCTCTGGTAACCACATGGCCTCCAAGGCTCCCCTACATCAGAGTTGTTCCTGGACTACATCAGGGCTTGCACTTTGGAGGAGCAAAAAGAAAGCTGTTTTCACCAGGAAAAGAAGAGGATAACAGTACTGCTATGTCTACACCCTGGGTCGTTTGCTGCTTCAAAGTAAAAAGGACAACTGACCTCAGGTTCTCGGATGGCGGAGATTGCCGTCAAGTTCTCATTCATTCACCCTAGGACCTAGTGAGAAAGAGATGCAGGGTATCCCCTTCGCCGTGGCCAGGATAGCCACATGGATGGATGTCACCCTTTCCCCATGCACCACTAGGGGATAGAAAGAAAGCATCCCAGATTTCCGTGCAGATGAGGCATGAATTTTCTCCTTGTCACAGGATTAAAGTAAACTTATCTCCCATCACCTCTCTCCCTCTCTAAGTAGGAAGGATCAAAAGTTGGGGAAACGTTTCAGTTGATATGAGAAGGACAAGAGGGAACCCAGACCCAAAGTGAGGACGTGTTGAGGAGCATTCCCAAGCAAGGATGAACGTAGTGGAAAGGATAGCCCTAAAATTTCCTTCAAACACTGGATCAAGTGTGAGCATCATCCAGACTTGGAGTCACGTGCCATGCACTATGAAGAATGACTATCAATGGCAGCGAGAAGAGCGCTACCATGTATGGACCAACCCCGTCCAGCTGATATCTTTAGAAGTCGTCTTCTAGGTTTATCAGTGAGAGATTATGTATCTACTATGATTTCAGAAAGGAGAGATTACTGTAACTACAGCAGGGCTAGGTCCTTGGAGAGGAAAGACACAGAGAAGTCGTGGACTGAGTAGAAGGACCTCCCCTGCAGTGGGTGGATCACCTGTTCCCAGATCAGTCATCTTGTAGGAGTGGGGACAGCTGGGACATAGAGGAGCGAGGATTGAGATGAAAACTTAAGCAATCTCCTCTCAGCATTGAGGGGCAGGACAGGAAGAGCAGGTTCAAGTGGCCTTCCTCCAGGACAACTTCCAAAGAAGAATCCCTGGAACTAGAACCCTCGAGTCGAGTCCCTCTTCATCAGGGATGGAACCAGAGGGTGATTGCAGACATTCGGGAACTTGACAAGTTGAGTGAACCCTCCCAAATGCTAGTGAAACTAGCAATCATGACAACTGAGCAGTTGTTTGGGAGGAAGGGGGCATGAGAGGTTAAGAGGGCGAGTACCTTTCCCTTCTTGAAAACACTGCCCTGGTGCTGGAGTTGGACGAGATGGTAGCCGTTTGTTGAACTCCCTGAAAATGAGCAGGTTTGCCGGACTCCTTCCAACATCCAGGGCCCAACAGAGAAGAGTTTTCTTCCTGGAGGGGGTGGCGGCACCATCTTTTCTTTTTATAGCCCGGGGTTGGACAGTGGAAAGGCTCTATCAGATGGTCACCTCTTTCTCAGGCGGACGAAACAATAGTCACGTAAACTACAGCTTCCACATAAGCACACATTACTTCCTAGCTCGATTACTAGTCCGGTGCGGTTTTCCTCTTGGTAATGAAGGGCACCCATCAGGGTGGAAATAGTGAACACCATCTGAACAGCAATCAGAACAGGGGACTTCATGTTGTCACTGGCTCTTAAGGATACATATTTCAGTATAGCCATTTATCCCATCAGCATCAAGTATGTACGGTTCTGTGTGGGGAAGACAACCTTCCAGTTCAGGACCCTATGCTTCAGACTTTCGACAGCTCAGCAGATGTTCACAACGAGTTGTTGCCCTGGTAGGCAGTAGGTTGGCCAGGGCACCAGCCACCCATTGAGATACTACTGCTAGAGAGTTCTGGGGTCCTTTGACTAGCAAGACAGTACTACATTGGATTCTTCTCTCTGGTTACGGTTCACTTTCCCTTTGCAAACACATACACCGAATAGTCTGGCCTATTCTTTACAGATTCTCCTCTGCCCTCATACACCTGACAACACTGAGATTACCAAGCAATTCTTCTTCACCCAAGGGGTTACTGCACTGTAATTGTTCAGTGGCTACTTTCCTCTAGGGTAGGGTAGAAGAGACTTCAGATATGGAAAGCAGCTCTTCTAGAAGCTTCAAGAAGAAAGACATTCCAAAATCAAACCATTGTTCTCTCTAGTCTTGGGAAGTGCCATAGCCTCTGTACCATGGTCTTCCACTGTCTTGGGTTAGAGTTCTCTTGCTTGAGGGTACACTCAGGCACACTATATCTAATTTCTCTTCCTCTTGTTTTTTTTTTTTTTTTAAATATTTATAGTTTATAAAAGAAATATTTTAATGTTACTGTTCTTAAATTATTTTAGTTTTCCTTGTTTCCTTTCCTCACTGGGTTATTTTCCCTGTTGGGGCCCCTGCTTTTCCAACTAGCTTAGCAAGTAATAATAATAATAGTGTTGTCATGGGCACACACTAAGGGAATAAGGCTCCTTTTTTATCTGGATGATTGGTTACTCCTTAGCCCAACAGAGAAACATACTTCTGCAATTCTGTTTGGACCTGGGTATTATTCTGAATTTGGAGAAACCTCAGCTGATTCCTACTCATAAAATGGTGTATCTGGAGACGAGACTTGATTCAGTTGCAGCCAAACCGATCCCCTCGGATGAAACGCTGTCATAGCCATGACAGCTGGTAGAAGTGTTCCTCAAGCATATTTGCTAGAGGAACACTTCTACAAGACAGAGATTACAGTGATCCCTCGCCATTTCGCGGCCTCAGTGCATCGCGGATTTTCAAAAATATTCATCAAAAATTAGAAAAAATGGAGAAAGTTACGCGGGTGCTAGCATAAGACAGGGAGAGTACAGTAGAACATCAGATATCAACACAGAGATGGCGCGCAACTCAAAATCCATCTCTCTGATTCGCTGGCCATCTCGGCTCCAGAATCTTGCAAGCTGATTGGCCGAGCCGCTGAGACACTTTACCCAGCATCTCTCCCTGCCGTGCACCCCGCAAAGGGAGACCGCATTCATAGTTCTCTCTCGCTTTGCTTGTGTTGCTTAGTTTTGCCACGTGGAACTTTTAGCTGTTTTTTTGTGCTTTCTTAGTGTAAAATAATGCTTGTGACGCCCTTAAAAATGGTTCCTAAACATCCTCTACCCTCTACATCCTCTGGTGAACCCAAGAAGAAGAGAAAAATGATGACGGTGAACGAGAAAGTGAAATTATTGGACGTGCTTAAGGCAGGAAGTAGCTCTGCATCTGTTGGCCGCATTTACGGAGTGAATGAATCGACGGTTTGCTACATAAAAAAAGATGAAATGAAAATACATAAAACTGCCTCAATAACGTTCTCCAAGGACACTAAGCACGTTGTGAATCCTCGTAATAAGACGATTGTGCAAATGGAGAATGCATTATGAATGTGGATATCGGACTGTCGGGAAAAGGTTAGTCTCGATACCAACATGATTCGAACCAAAGCCAAAACCCTGTATGATAGCCTCGTTCCTGAAGGTAAATCGAAAGACGACGACAAAGGTGATGATGACGACGAAGATGATCCTGCCCCACAAGAAAAACGTGGTTTTGTTGCCAGCAAGGGCTGGTTCAAGAAATTCAAGAGAAGGTTTGGCCTTTGCAGTGTTCCTTTGCATGGGGAGGCCGCCTCGGCAGACCAAGAGGCAGCTCTTCGTTACGTCGAGGATGAGTTCCCGAAATTAATTAAAGAAGGTGGCTATCTCCCGGAGCAGGTGTTCAATGTGGATGAGACTGGCCTCTTCTGGAAGAGGATGCCGTCCCGGACGTTCCTTTACAAGGACGAAGTGATGAAGCAAGGGTTCCAGGCCCACAAAGATCGAGTCACTCTCCTCATGTGCGGGAATGCTGTGGGCTTCATGCTCAAGCCCGGCTTAATTTACAACTACATGAATCCTCGGGCTTTGAAAAACAAAAACAAAGCCTTGCTGCCCGTCTACTGAATGAGTAATAAAAAGGCAGGGATAACCAAAGCCCTCACTCAACTGGTTCGTGAACTGCTTTATCCCACAGGTGAAGCTGTACCTCGCAGAGAATGGGCTGCCCTTTAAGGTCCTCCTTTTGATGGACTGTGCAGGATGACATGCAACGGATCTCCATTATGACGGGGTCCAAGTGGAGTTCCTGCCTCCCAACACCACTTCCCTCATACAACCAATGGATCAGGGGGTCATTCGAGCTTCCAAGGCCCTCTACACGAGGTCCACGATGGAGGGCCTCATCTCCTCCATCGACGAAAACAACGTGGACTTCAGCCTCAGGAGCTATTGGCGGGAATATACATTGCAACGTGCCTGGCCAAAATTCAGAAAGCTCTTAATGAGATGAAACAGCAAACATTGAATACAAGTTGGAGAAAATCGTGGCCAGACGTTGTTCATGACTATGAGGGATTTATGCCAGACAAAGTTCACCACTCCACCGTAGATAAGGCTGTGAGGCTGGCACGGTTAGTAACTAACAAAGGTTTCTCTTGACATGACGACGGATGACGTCAACTCACTGATCGAATGCCACTCGGAGCCCCTAACCGACGAGGACCTTGTCGAAATGACAAAATCAGAGAGTGAGGAAGGAAGATATGCCTAGATACCTTCACTCCATCACATGGATGTACGCTGCATCATTCAGTTTTTTATGTTTTTTGAGTTTTGTTTTTCAGTAAAGTATTTTTGGGACAAGCTTGCAACTTGTTAATTTAATGAGGAGTTTTGTCATTTTGGTAATTTTTTTAAAATGGGTCATTACCCTCTTTTTAAATTGTTGTTAACTAGTGTACTTTCCTTTTCTCCTATTTTTCCTGCAGATGATGGGGCCATTTGCCAATTTGGAAGAGATACCCTCAGTACGGACTTAATGCTCTGACAAATGGAAAAGAGCCGAGACATGCTTATCACTACATAAATTCATAGAAACTACACCTGTTTTAGACTTCAGTTACTCAATGCTAGTATTAATCAAGTCAACGACTTAACTAAAGGTATCGTTATTGTAGCCACGTTCTGTCCTTAACTCTTCACTAAAGCTATCTTCATTTAAACTATTCAGCTCTTTATCAATGCTATCAACTAGAAGCTTTAAGTAAGAAAGGTTTTTGACTAGTGTCTCAATTCAATCATTGCTCGCTTTCACCTTATTTTCCGCTTGCGACTCCAGTTGCTATAATCATCAATAAATCTTTTGTTAAAGCTTTTTTTGATCTTCCTTTTAAAACCTCTGCCGTCTCAATCCATTCATAAATTAGGAATCTAATCGTGTGTTGTATTATGGTTAATGATTATACTACTTTTATTATTTTGAACTAGTGAGAACCTTTCATGTTTTGGCATTCTGTATTTTGATGTAGAGTATACTGTATATTTCAATTAGTTCATAAATATACATAATAGTTTATTTTATGGCTAAATAGTACCCCAAGATTATGGGTCACGTGAAGGTGGCCTGCCTCTTCCACACGCCCGCTTGAAGAACTTGCAACATGGAGAAGTTGCGTTAGAATGTCAAGGAAGTGCTAATTCCCCTGACATCATGGGCTCTAAGCCGGCGAGCCAGAGGAGGATTGGGAGCCAAGGCTCTTTCGATTACACGTCGATGTTGTTCCACCATGGTTGAAATGCATCTTGCCATAGAGCCTGAGGGTCCAGGACTGGATAAAAGTACAGTGGAAGCTTGCTCTTCAGAGATGTTGCTAACAAGTCTACAGTCGGGGGAACCCCACAAAGTCAGGACTTTGTTGGCTATCTGACGATTCAAAGACCATACAAAGCTTGCTATCTGAGTCACTCTGCTCAGATTGTCCGCGAGCACATTCCTCTAGCTGCGAATGAAGCGAGCTGATAGGGACACCGAATGATCTTCTGACCATCTGAGGATCTTTACTGCAAGATGGCATAGAAGCTGCGAAAAGGTACCGCCCTTTTTGTTATGTAAGCCACTAATGTGGTGTCGCTCATCAACACCACAGAGTGACCTGCCAGCAACTGTTGGAACTGATGAAGAGCTAGTAAGCTGCTCTCATCTCTAGAAGATTTATGTGCTAGTACCTTTCTGACTCTGACTAAAGGCCAGAGATTGTATGGTGCAGCAGGTGAGCCACAACCTTCTTTTAATGCATCTGTGAAGAGCATCAAATCTGGAGGGGGAACGAGAAGATTCTGGCCCCGTCGAAGGTTTTCATCTGCCATCCACCAATTCAAATCCTTCACCTGATTCTGAGTTATGGGAACTCGGGTGTCTGGTGGATCAGTGTTGGTTCAATACGGTCTTCAGCTGCCATTGCAGGGATTTTATCTGAGGCGGCCGTTAGGAACAAGACGGGTGAGAGAGGTCAGATGAAATTCTTTTCTGAGGTAGGGTGCATCCACTTACTTCAGTCTGTGTACTCTTTCATCTGATGGGAAGACTTTCTCTTGGACGGTGTCTATTATCATACTGAGGTATACCAGTCTTTGAGAAGGTTGCAGTAATGACTTCTCGTGATTTATCAGGATCCCTGGATCCTGACAGAACTCGAGAAGCATGTCTCGGTGACGAAGAAGGGTCGTCTCCGAGTCTGCTAGGATCAGCCAGTCGTCCAGATATCTGAGAAGACGGATGCCGTTTCTGTGAGCCAAAGATGACACTAGGGTGAACACTGGTGAATACCTGAGGAGCTGTCGCGAGACCGAAGCATAGAACCTTGAACTGGTACAGTCCTACCTCTCTTCATGAAAGAATCTGCTTACAAAATTTTCAAGCTGCGAAACGAGATGCTTCATTGACTCACTTTGCGAAAAATGTTTCATGTTAAGAAAAGAGATTGGCCAGCCAGGTCGAGAATAAAATAATTACCCATTAAAGTTGAAGAAAATTGGTTCACACAAAAGAAAATGTAGCTGTAGTCTATAGTAGGGGTAACTATAATAGTACAGAAAATATGGTACTGTATATTTTGTATATATATACAGTATTTTACTGTATGTATTGTATTATTTTCCATTTATTATTACATTATGTTGTAATAACTACTTAATTTACAGGTATTAACAGTTAGTTTAGGTATATTGAATGGTTCAAATGTATCTGGCTGTAGTGGATTTCATGATGGTTATACTGTAGCTTTATTATAAGATTTGATGTGGTGTTTAGTAGGGTTTGGAACAAATTAGGCAATTTACATGTAAAATGTGACTAACAACACGAAAAATTTACGTTATGAAACCCACTCCAGGATGAATTAATTTTGTGTTGTGAGGCATTATTGTATGTCTTTTCCTCGTCTATGAATCTTAGATACTTCCTTGAAGACGGATGGATTGGGATCTGGAAGCATGCGTCCTTCAGATTCAGTGTGCTCATGAAGTCCTTTGGACGAACCGCTTGAATGACCGTGCCTGTTGTTTCCATTCTCAACTAAGTATATTGCACAAGCTTATTCAGAGGAGAATGATTGATGACTGGTCTCCAGCCTCGTCACCTTTTTCACCTGAAAAATTCAACTGTAGAAGCCTGGAGACCGGTTCGCAACCTTTTGGAGAGCGCCCGTCTGCAGTATGTGCTGGACTTCGGCCCTGAGGGCCAGCTCCTATGCGGATCCCTTCGCATAGAAGCTTAGATGCACTGGATTCTGAGCCAAAGGGGTGAGATTGCATGAATGGGACGTGATACCCTAGTGCGATCACTTCAACTGTCCAGAGTTCTGCCCTGTGAAGCTGCCACCTCTGCCAGTGGCATTGTAGGCATCCTCCCACAGGTGGTAGGTGAGGAGGAATGCCATTTCTAATGGGAGTGACCACCTTAGCCACCTCCCTTCTTTCCTTTGAAGGACTTGGTCCCTTTCTGGCCTTTGGATGGAAAGGGCCGCTTAGACACCTTTGAAGGTCCGCAGGATCTAGAAGTTGACGGGTGAGAAGAGGAAGGTGCTTGCTGAGTCAGAGAAGACTGGGAAGGTCTATCATAGGGCCTCAATGTCAGGGCCCTATGGAGGAGAGAATCGTTGGACAATTTCCTCCATCACTCAGCAGCCCTCTCTATCTCTTCTGAAACGACGAGATAAGAACCCTCAAGGGTGGAGTTCCTCAACCGGGAGACTTCCACCTTCGGCACCTGCTTATGGAATTTCCCGATGACGGTATCCCTTCTCTTGAGTATGGCATTCGCCCACAAGTTGAGGACGTGGTGCAACAAGAACTCAACAGTTTCAGTACCTGACAACATGAAAGACTCCAAAGTCTTCCTAGCTGACTCCTTCGAAAGATCGTGGAGCAGACCATGAAGCCCAAGGATCCTAGCTGTAGATCTAGCCACTAGGCAGCCTGCATGGCGTACTTCCCGCCTCTCTCTATGTTCAGAAGCTCAACTGCCAAGAGGGAGGCCCTTAGAGAGGAGAGGGTTTGAGTCGGGAGACCCTTTGTTAGAGACTCTACTGTAGAGTCGAGGGACATGGTGGAATGAGTTTCCCCTTCGATCTCATAATACTTCCTTTGTGAGAAAAGGATGGGGAAGGGACCGAGGGGAGGAACCTGCCCTCAAGGAACTAGAAGTTACAGCTATCTGGGTGATAGATTTCATTTTGGTGGCTGTCAAACCCTTAGACCAGAGTAAAGTGGCACTGGACCTGGAAGGCTTTTGGGTCTCGAATGCTTCATCGAGAACCATATCCTTCCCTTCCTGGATGGTGGAACCAGGAGTAGACAGCCTGTTGATGGCACTCGTGCAAGCGAGGACCTGCCAAAAGGTGTGTTCCGACTCACGTCTCTCTTGTTCAGAGTGATAGTTCGGACTGGCCGCCTTTGGAAGATTCTCGTCTTCGGAATCTAAGGGGTCGTCCACCTCCAGGCTCACATCCAGAGTTTCTGTGCCTCAGCCATTCGAGCTTCCCTTGCCACAGCATTCTGGGGTTTCGTCTTGGTGTCCTTCGATTCCCTACGCACAGGACGTTCCTTTGTGGTCCTAAGAGGGGGAACCTGCGAGGTTTTCGAGGCACCTGACGAAGCTTTCGCAGTAGGAGTTAAATGCTCCTCCTCTGGAGGCAGTAAGGAAACCGGATGTTGGTCTGGAGGCACTACTTCAATCTCTTGAGGGTTGAAGAGATGGATAGCTATCTACCTGGGCGAGCCTAAGTCCCTACTCATCATAGGGTGGTGGATATCAGTATCAGTGTGAGGTTGAGTTACGCATCTCATCCTCCTTTTCTGTCTCTTAGTTATAACCTTCTTTGCCTTCAATGAAGTACAGGGTAAGTTGGCAATACTGTATAAAGTCAGAAGCTCGAGGACCTTCAGCAAGCGATCGGGGTGGAGGTGATCTGCGTACCTTGTCTGACGTTAACCTCCTTCTAGGGTCTTGACTCCCAATGGACAAACTTGACGAGGGTTCCGAGGGAATCCTCGCGATTGCCTTGACTAGGACAGTCGGAGGTTGTGGCGATGGAGAAGCCACATTCAGACTTTACCAGAGCGGTAATAAAAGTACTCGCCCATGGGGAAAATTCTGATCCTCTAGGTAAGCCCTAGACTTCCCTAAGAGGTCTAGGAGGAGAGTGTCCCTTGGGGTGAACTCTAGAAGGAGCTTCAGTCGATGGAGGTGATAACCTCTGAGGCCGAGGAACACGTTTCTTCAGACGAAAAGGAAGGTCTGGACTAATAGGCACGTTAGCTAACTTATTAGGCGGCTCCTTCAAACCCTCTGGAAAAGGTGTCGACCTTTTGCTGGAGGTGGAAGAAGCTGAAATTCGAGGTGAATGTGTTGATACCAAAATTGCTCGTGGCTCCGTCATATGTTCTCGTGAATTGCTCACAGAAATCGTAAATTTGCTCGCGAAATCACGAGATTCGCACGCAAAATCGCGAGTTTCACTCATCAACGGATGCGATTCATGAGTAGAAGTGCTCGCAACAGGACCACTAGAAGCCACACAGGAATAGGAAGGTCTAACGCTTTCCTGCTATCTCCACCTACGTCCGGCAAAGTCTGCAGAGAAGGCCTCCGAGTAGGAACAACTCTTATCATTGGAGAACGTGTAGTAGCGGGACGCATTTTCAAGCTTCGCATAGGCAAGCACTTTGCTAATACTCCCCAGGAGGTGAAAGGCACTGGGGATTTAGCTGGACGTCTGTCTGAGGAGTAGTCATTCCTATGATCAGGTTCGGTCCGAGGTCGTTTGGAAGAAGGTATGGTTAAGGGGTTACTAGCTGATGGACGGCGTGTGTGCCTACCTCTACCTCTGGGCCAAGAACGTCTAGATTTTGTTCGCGAAAGTGCAGTTCGTGATAGTGAACGGGATCGTCTAGCTTTCGTTCGAGAACAGTGTGAACGTTGGGAATGCCTATCTCGCGAACATGAGCATTGGCCTCGCGAACGAGAACATCGTTCTCGTGAACGGTACTCTCACGAGCGTGAACACCGCTCTCGCGAACGGGAGCGTCATCGTCGCGAGCGTGAGCGCTGTTCTTGTGATCTAGATTATAGAGATCTAGAACATGAGCGTCTGGCCCTAGGTCTAGACTGTACTCGTGATCGTGCAGAACGGGATCGCGGGACTTCACCTCGTGAAGAGGAACGCCTCCGAGGCGAGCGTTAAGACCTGAGGTCTCGTGAGAGCGAAGCTCTAGAGCGTGAACGCCTTCTAGAAGAAGAGCGTTTGGATCGTAATAACCTATGATCCATCAGATCTCCCGATCGTCATGAACAGCGATCAGGGGAAGTGTGTCCAGAACGGTGAGGCGATGGCGATGCTCGTTCTTCAGCGCTGCTGGTGGTAGGAGCTCTGGTCCCCGGAAAATCTACACCTGCAACCTGCGGGTTCTTGTGGATAGAAACAAAGGGTTCAGGATTACAGGATGACGAGGTCCCAGGATGGTGATCAGGCTCGTCTTCAGCAGGAGGCCGTTGGAGAGGCAAACGCGAGCGATCACCTCGCCCGCACGTAGAAGGGCCAGGTGAGGGCGAGAGATGTACTTCGCACAGTTCCAGAGTGTGAGATGTTGAAGGCTCTGGAGAAGGGTCCTTCCTAGCACCACGCTGAAGAAGGTGCAGCAGCTCCTAGTTCGAAGGGGGTCCAAAATCCCTAAAGTTGGCCACACCTACAAAAGATCTGAAAGGGAGAATGATGCCCCGGCAGCTGGAGGTAAAGTTGCTCCTCTAGGGGAAGCAACATCCCCCAGTACCTCGGGGTTGCCAAGAAGTTTGTTGGTCTGAGCTACTACTCGATCGTCCCTCGGAAGAGCGCAAGTGAGAAGGAGCTTTTGAAAGAGATTTTGGGGGTGCGAGAAGAAGAACGCGCTTTCCTCGCCCCAGAGGGAGAAAGATCGTGTTTGGCCTTCTTCTTCCTGCGCCGTCCAAATTTCTCCCATTGGGAGGTAGGCCACTCCCTACACTCTGCGCATGGCGAACCCTGCTCGCAGCAATGCCCTCTGCACGGACACAGAGAGAGCGGGTCAGTCTCCAACGAGGACATGAAAGTACCGTACCCGGCACCTTTGCGTCTTGGACAGGTTCGCATGAAGGCGATAGTAGAGAGAACACACACACACACACCTGAAAAAGAGAAAGCAAAATCAAAAGTCCAATGACAGTCAGGGAAAGAGAGGACACGTCCGATCTCTAGCGAGCCAAAAGAAAAAGGGATGTCTCTCACTGTTGTGAGAGTATATGTAGATGCAGCTGGGTACCCCCAGCCTACCCGCTTTAGGCAGGGTTGCCACCTCGCAATTAAAGTCTAATGGCTACCTTCCATCTCCGCCGACTGATAATCCAAATAAATAACGGAAGGTTTGTTAGTATGGGAACAAATCATTCTTACTACCACATTTACCAGTATGAGTTTTAAGTAAAATTATTCTTCCTACCACTTTTAGCAGCACAAGTTTTAAATAAAAATCATTCTTACTACCACAATAGGTAGTATGAGTTTTAAGTAAAATTATTCTTCCTACCACATTTAGCAGCACGAGTTTTAAATAAAAATCCTTCTTACTACCACATTTAGCAGTATGAGTTTTAAGTAAAGATCATTCTTCCTACCACATTTAGCAACTCAATTTTTAAGTAAAAATCATTCTTCCTAGCCGTATAAGTTTTCTTACACTTCACCCAGTAGATTGGATATTAAATGAAGGAAAATAGTAACAATATGAACGTATTAGACTACAGGAATATATTTCACCCTTTTAATCTTCAAGGACACCAAGACACTTTATAAAACTATAAAATATTCCCAATTGCCTCAGAAAACTCATTCTCTAAAGAAAAATCCTTTCCTGGTCAGTTAAAAAACTTAATGATAAAAAAAAGAATTGTGGTTATGAAATATTTTTTTATCAAAAACTATTTTCCCGAATGCAAATGTCCCCAAAATAACTGAGTATACACTACCTTCCAGCCATTTCTTGCCGCTCCTTTCTAACAGATGACAAGTCTTGTTCTACCTGTTTCCGTAAAGCATCCTCAGCTCGCAATTTGTCTTCAAGGATATTCACTTGACCTTCAAGATGACTGATTCTTCTTTTGTAATCTTCAATTTCATTCAAATATTTTGATCTGTAATAAAAAAAAAAAATAGTTTTCTTCATAGTATAAGATGGTTTCAAAATATTTGTGTTGTGGTGCAAAGTACAAAAATATATGAAATAGTATCCTTCTCTCAAGAAGGGCAATGTAAACTTCAGAACAATAGCAATTATTGTGACCTATAAAAAAACCTTAACCCTTCTGTACTATGAACTTCAACTATATAAACTAATATTTCTTTGATAAAGATGATTACAAAAAACACTTTTCAAGTTACTCAATTTGAGAGAAAATATTAAACCACAATATCAAGAATTTCTTAAACTACAACTAATAAAAACTAATTTTGGTAATACGAGCATAAAAAATGGTACTGAAAAGGGCATTGACCTTGTTTAATACTTTAATGCAAGGTAGCTCCTGTGCCTTCTCACACTTCTGTCAGTTATATAAACCCACAGAGTACAGAAACAATTTGTTTGCCAAGTGCTCGCAGCTAGGCAAGCTAAGCTGGTAACACTGCCACTGTCATAAGAAGCGACAGCCTATTCAGACTGCATGAACATAGGAAATTTTAGCAATTTTTTCCTTAAATAAATTAATTGCAAGTTAATACTAAACTTCTGACAATCCAGAAGAATTCCCTTAGCTACCTAATTCCCCTAGCCTAGTCTCCTCTAAATTCTCCCTTAAATTGTAATCTACTTAACTCTTATGTTTAAGAGTCCTTCTCACAAACCTGTTTAGATAATAGCCTGACATACTCTTCAACGCTTCATCTTGAGTGTCTTAAATTTACACTCTGAAAATTGTTGTTTCCAACACGACACAAAAATGTGATAAAGATCTTGAACATTTAATCTACAGACACATTTCAAAACCAGAAGACACCCCTAATTTAATTAAAGCTACCTAACACTGATATAAAATTAATACTGAATCTGGAAAAGCAGGCAGATTGATTTAGTCCAACCACATTACTATCAACAATGACACTGAAGGCTGAACAAAGCTCCTTACCATACAACACAATATATTTGGCAAGTGATTCAATTGGTACTATTTAATTAAATTTTTTATGATAGATGTTAAAGCAAGCTAGCTTCAAGGAAACCAGATGAACCTCAGGTGAGTTTCTTATAAATATTAAGCCTTTACACATCCTTTGAAATATGTTATTTTCATTAGTAAAATAAATTTTTGAATATACTTACCCGATAATCATGTAGCTGTCAACTCCTTTGCCCGACAGAATTCTACGGGAGGGATACGCCAGCTATCACTATACTAGAAGGGGGTGTACTCACAAGCGCCACCTGTGGCCAGGTACTACAGTACTTGTTGTTGACGCCACCTCACTTTTTCCTCGGTCCACTGGTTCTCTATGGGGAGGAAGGGTGGGTCAATTAAATCATGATTATCGGGTAAGTATATTCAAAAATTTATTTTACTAATGAAAATAACATTTTTCAATATTAAACTTACCCGATAATCATGTAGCTGATTCACACCCAGGGGGGTGGGTGAAAAACCAGTGTACAAGACTAAAGGATAGCTAAGTATCCCGTATTTCATATAATCAGTTATCCACAATAACAATGAAATAATAAGTACCTGGTAAGGAAGTCGACTTGAACCGTTACTCTGCCTTTAATAAGATCGTCTTCCTTACTGAGCGCAGCGTTCCTCTTGGAAGGCTGAATCAACTCAAAGGTGCTAAAGTATACAGGGCTGCAACCCATACTAAAGGACCTCATCACAACCTTTAACCTCGGCGCTTCTCAAGAAAGAATTGACCACCCGCCAAATCAACAAGGATGTGGAAGGCTTCTTAGCCGACCGTACAACCCATAAAAAGTATTCAAGAGAAAGGTTAAAAGGTTATGGGATTATGGGAATGTAGTGGCTGAGCCCTCGCCTACTACTGCATTCGTTGCTACGAATGGTCCCAGGGTGTAGCAGTACTCGTAAAGAGACTGGACATCTTTGAGATAGAATGATGCGAACACTGACTTGCTTCTCCAATAGGTTGCATCCATAACACTCTGCAGAGAATGGCTCTGTTTGAAGGCCACTGAAGTAGCCACAGCTCCCACTTCATGTGTCCTTACCTTCAGCAAAGCAAGGTCTTCTTCCTTCAGATGAGAATGTGTTTCTCTAATCAGAAGCCTGAATAGTAAGAAACTGAGTTCTTAGAACTTGGAAAAGAAGGTTTCTTGATAGCACACTATAAGGCTTCTGATTGTCCTTGTAAAGGTTAAGACCTTTTTAGATAGTACCTAAGAGCTCTAACTGGGCAAAGTACTCTCTCCAGTTCATTCCCCACCAAGTTGGACAGGCTTGGGATCTCGAACGACTTAGGCCAAGGACGTGAAGGAAGCTCGTTTAGCAAAAACCGAGCTGCAAGGAACATGTAGCCGTTTCAGATGTGAAAACAATGATCCTGCTGAAGGCGTGGATCTCACTTACTCTTTTAGCTGTTGTCAAGCACACGAGGAAAAGAGTTTTTAATGTGAGGTCCTAAAAAGAGGCTGATTGGAGAGGTTCAAATCTTGATGACATAAGGAACCTTAGGACCACGTCTAGATTCCAGCCTGGAGTGGACAACCGACGTTCCTTTGAGGTCTCAAAAGACCTAGGGAGGTCCTGTAGATCTTTGTTGGTGGAAAGATCCAAGCCTCTGTGGCGGAAAACCGCTGCCAACATACTTCTGTAACCCTTGATCGTAGGAGCTGAAAGGGATCTTACTTTCCTTAGATATAACAGGAAGTCAGCAATCTGGGTTACAGTGGTACTGGTTGAGGAAACTGCATTGGTCTTGTACCAGCTACGGAAGACTTCCCCTTGAGACTGATAGATTCTGAGAGTGGATGTTCTCCTTGCTTTGGCAATCGCTCTGGCTGCCTCCTTCGAAAAGCCCCTAGCTCTTGAGAGTCTTTCGAAAGTCTGAAGGCAGTCAGACGAAGAGCGTGGAGGTTCGGGTGTACCTTCTTTACGTGAGGTAGAGGTAGAAGGTTCACTCCTAGAGGAAGAGTCCTGGGAATGTCGACCAGCCATTGCAGTACCTCTAAGAACCATTCTCTCGCGGGCCAGAGCGGAACCAACCAACGTCAGCCGTGTCCCTTTGCGAGAGGAGAACTTCTGAAGTACCCTGTTGACAATCTTGAACGGCGGGAATGCATACAGGTCGAGATGGAACCAATCCAGCAGAAAAGCATCCACGTGAACTGCTGCTGGGTCTGGAATCGGAGAACAATACAATAGGAGTCTCTAGGTTATCGAGGTAGCGAACAGATCTATGGTTGGCTGACCCCACAGGGCCCAAAGTCTGCTGCAAACATTCTTGTGAAGGGTCCACTCTGTGGGGATGACCTGACCCTTCCGGCTGAGGTGATCTGCCATGACATTCATACCGCCCTGAATGAACCTCGTTACCAGCGTGAGCTTTCGATCTTTAGACCAGATGAGGAGGTCCCTTGCGATCTAGAACAACTTCACGAAAGAGTCCCTCCCTGCTTGAAGGTGTAAGCCAGGGCTGTGGTGTTGTCAGAGTCCACCTCCACCACTTTGTTAAGCTGGAGGGACTTGAAGTTTATCAAGGCCAGAAGAACCGCCAACAACTCCTGCAATTGATGTGAAGTGTCCTTTGCTCCTGATTCCATGTTCTCGATCATTCCTGTCCGTCCAAAGTCGCACCCCAGCCCGTGTCTGATGTGTCCGAGAGGAGACGGCGGTCGGGTTTCTGAACAGCCAAAGGTAGACTTCCTTGAGAAGAAAGCTGTTCTTACACCACGTGAGAGAAGACCTCCTCTCTTCGGAAACAGGAACTGAGACCGTCTCTAGCGTCATGTCCTTTATCCAGTGAGCAGCTAGATGATACTGAAGGGGGGGAGGTGGATTCTCCCTAACACGATGAACAGGGCCAGCGATGAAAGTGTCCCTGTTAGACTCATCCACTACCTGACTGAGCATCGGTTCCTTCTCAGCATGCTCTGGATGCATTCTAGGGCTTGGAAGATTCTTGGGGCCGACGGAAAAGCCCGAAAAGCTCGACTCTGAAGATCCATACCCAGGGAGACAATGGTCTGGGATGGGAAGAGCTGAGACTCCTCAAAATTGACCAGGAGGGCCAGTTCCTTGGTCAGATCCATAGTCCATCTGAGAATCTCCAGACAGCGACGACTTGTGGGAGCTCTTAAAAGCCAGTAGTCTGACGGAGCCGGACACAAGATCATGGTACTGCTGCACAGTCTGTGAACTGTCAACCATGGGGAAGCGAGGAAGTACAGTGACAACCCGAAGCTGTCTAGACTGTCTGGGTCGTACAGACAACTCCTTATCGGGTTGCTGAGGTTGCCGCACTGCGTCACAACAAGTCACTTCTGCTGGTTGTTGAACGTCTTCCCAGAGACACACTGACTCCGTAAACAAAAAATCCTTTAACAAGGACTAAGCTTGGACTGTATGTCTTGCAACACAGCTCAAGGTCTATGGGAGCAGGTGTGGTAACAGACGGGGTTAGTGACTGAAGTGGAACCATTACCTTCCCTGGAAGCATGTTATGCTTAAATAAAAGTCCATAGGAGGCTACGCAGCTAAAGGCTCCTCTCCAAATGACAGAGTCCTCAAGGGAATATCAGAAGGAGGGAGAAAAGCACTTTCTCATCTACAGGGACCATATCCGAGAAAAGTTAAGTTCTCTCAGTGAGGGTTTCAATGGTGCAAAAGCAGCAGACTAGAAGGCAACATTATGAAACTGCTTGACAGTCTAGTGAGTTGGCAACAACCAAAGATGTATGACTGAGAAGCATGCGGTAAGGTATGCAGAGCATGTTGTATGCAGAGCATGCTGTATGCAGAGCATGCTGTATGTAGAGCATGTTGTATGCAGAGCATGCTGTATGCAGAGCATGTTGTATGCAGAGCATGCTGAATGCAGAGCATGCTGTATGCAGAGCATGTTGTATGCAGAGCATGCTGTATGTAGAGCATGTTGTATGCAGAGCATGCTGAATGCAGAGCATGCTGTATGCAGAGCATGTTGTATGCAGAGCATGCTGTATGCAGAGCATGCTGTATGTAGAGCATGCTGTAAGGTAAGCAGAGCGTGTTGCATGGCGTTTAACATTTCTCAGAAATTCCATGTCCAGTGCTAGAGTGCTTCATGCATGCTTACATGGGGTTTTAATATCAACATAATATTTACCTTACATTCATAACTCCTGATTCATTTTTGTTTTGAAGATATTTTTGCCATATTTTGCGATATTGTTAAAAATATATTGCAAGGAATACATATATATTTTTATATAAGTAAGACAAATAACCTCCATTATCATAATGTTAGTGTAGGCATACATGTATATGATTACAAATGCAAGTTATGAAAGTAATGAGGTGTTATTATTGTCATTTGTTATTTCTCAAGTTGAGGAGAAAGTGGCAGATGCATGCGTTGAGGTGGCTGACTCATAGCATGAGGTTGCTGCCTCAAGAGTTGCGCTTGCTGTAAGGGTTGCGGATGCGCAGTAGCAGGTTCCTGAGGAACGAGTTAAGGTTCCTGAGGTGTGAGCTGCGAGAGTTGAGATAGCGGCTGCGCAGAACGCAGTTCTTGTCTCGCGAGTTGAGGTTCCTGAGGAGCTAGCCTAAGCTGCAGCGAGTGCTGAGGTGGCTGCCTCATTGATGGAAGAGGTTGTCGTACCTCAAGAGATTGTTGCCTCGCTGGTGGAACCGCAAGCGGAAGCGGAGGAAGTAAGGCATAAGACTCCTGCTCCCATTGCTGAGGTTGCCTTAAGGAAGGTTAAGGTTGCTGCACAACGCTGGTAACTGGCAACTCAGAACGCGGTAAGGTAGCCTGAGGAACCTCAACTTCGTACGCCTGGCAGACTGGACTGCGCAGAGGCGGAGCGTTCGCAGGAGGAGATGTAACCTTCTCAGCCTGAAACTCACGCATTAAGACCCCAAGCTGCGACTGCATGGACTGCAGCAAAGTCGTCTTGGGATCAACAGACGATAAGGTCTGTTGTGGCATCGCCTTACCTCTCTTAGGAGGTGTGCAGTCACCTGAGACTGAGGAGAGTCAGAGCTAACCCAATGACTGCATCCGGGTTGTTGAACTCTAACTTCGTACGTCTGGCATAGGTCTGGACTTTACGTTTAAGAGGTCTTGAGACCTGAGACCAGCGTTTTCTCCCCGAAATTTCTTCTGCAGACGAGCAAAATAAGGGCTCAATCGTCTGCGGGTGGGAGTGACGGTCTCTTAAGACACGCCCGCAACCACCGAGGATACTTCTGTGCGCCGATCAAGGCCTGCCGAACCCTTTTGCCCTTCGACATTGCTTCTCCCCTGGGCTTGGGAGCTTGCAAGAGGTCCCGGACTGGGAGGACGACTGGCACGCACAGAAGTACCCTCAAGCACAACACTGACACACTTTGCGCTAATCACTTATCACTTTTGATTTTCTGTTTGCACTTATTTCACTGAACTCGAAACTTTAAGTGGTTTGTACCTGAAACACGCAATTCTATCCTTTCTCAAAAGTTAGTAATTGCGAAAACAGAATTACAATGTAACAGAAAAATCTAATGAAAGATAAATAATTCAGTGGCTGGAAAGAGACTAAACACTAGATCAAATAAACTACGTTTAAAATCTCTCACCGCATAAAGCTTGAGAACAAGAAAAACTCTAGAAACGTTTACCTTCTTCCCCTAAAGAGACTAGGGAGAAGAGCAAAAACGATAACAACGTTACTCGCTTGAACGAAACGTTTATCCTCCTCTTTCTCCCTCCGTCTCTATCTCTCTCTCTCTCTCTCTCTCTCTCTCTCTTGACTTAGAACCTGAGAGAAGAGCCCAATCATATATATCGTTAAAACATATTATTGTTAAAGGAAAATATTTCCCAAAATGAAAAGTTCCTTTGTAGAATTAAAACCATTAAGTTAAGAAAGAATGAACAAAACGCTAGACACGGTTACTCTTACTGCAACGTGACACCGTGAAAATTCTCTCTCTATCGTAACGATAGAGCGCAAGTTGAACGTTCTGAAACGTCAACAACTGCAGAGACAAAACAAAACGTTAGTTCAACTTTGAAAACAGTACGAGACTATCAAAGAAATTCTTTCAAAAACATTAAAATAGCATAATATGTTAACAGGTAAAACCGAAATGACGGGCTCAATGTTAATTAACTTCGGTACAAGAAAAGACCGCCTACCATTAGGAAAGGTCGAATATATAAAAATTAATTTTAATAATTTTATAATAAAAGGAAGTTAATCGAAGAGGCCTATAAAAGGCGGAGAGATATAAAATAAATCTATAACTTTTGTTAAGCAAAATTAAGAAAGAGAGTCTATACTCTCTTAGACACCAACACTTCCGTAAGGGAAGGGTCGGCCATTTAAAGGTGAAAGAGAGTTCATACTCTCTTCGTCACCATAATTAAATTAAATCCAAAAGCTAACTAAGCTAATATAGAAGTTTCTAGTATAGCGAATAGCTGCAAATTTTAGAGAAATACTTCACCAAACCGTGAACAATACTCCAAAATCATAAGCGTATCCAAGAACGTCTTGCCGGAAGCACGACAGAGGAAAAAGTGAGGTGGCGTCAACAACAAGTACTGTAGTACCTGGCCACAGGTGGCGCTTGTGAGTACACCCCCTTCTAGTATAGTGATAGCTGGCGTATCCCTCCCGTAGAATTCTGTCGGGCAACGGAGTTGACAGCTACATGATTATCGGGTAAGTTTAATATTGAAAAATCAAGAAATATTATAATTACCTTAAGGAAGTTACTCTATTTTTACTTTTAATCTTGTACAGCTCATATTTCCTGACAATGAATTCATACTTGTCTCCTGATTCAACTAAATCCTTTCGTATTTTTTCCATTCCACTCTGAAAGAAAAGGAAGCAAATTTTTATCTTGTCAAGCTTAACATACATTACAAAATAACATGATACAACAACAAAGCATTGTGAATACTGTAATAAACACTTAAAGATAGCATTCATTGCTCCTACATAAAAACAAGTCTAAGTGGTAAAGTTCTTTTCATCCTTTTTTTAAATGGTAGTCTTTAATATTTGTATCGCTCCATAAGACTAATATTGAAGAGGTGGATATTTTAAACTCATCAATCTAGTTAAGTTGCATGATAATTACCGGTATGTGAGACACCAGTTTCACTAACTTCTAATACGGTACATAATTTCTCTTTTACCCATATCTCTCTCTCCCTTCATCCACTTCCCTATGATGCCTAGTATACCCAACAGGAGGCATCACTGAGCAAACTTACCACAAGCCTATATACTTTCAAGAACTCCTTATTACTGGAGTTAGGTAGCCCTTCATATACAGAATAAAAAACCTCTTTACATCACTGAAACTTGGGATGATGGTGGGAATTAATTCAAATTACTATGTAATTTTTCAATAATTAATTTTACTATTAAAATGTTTTACTTATATAAATCTTACCTAGTAGTCATCATGCTAACTATCTCACTTTATTGTGGGTAAGTGATGGAGAGGTAAAAGCCAACTAATTTTAAAGTGAAATCACACTCAAAACTATACCTCTTATCTTATAAAACTTATTAATGTTTCATGATAGTATTGATTATTGTATGCTTAATAATTTTCTATTCTTTATCTTTCTCAATGCTAAAGTTCTTCCTTTAGTATTGTATAATCAAATCTCCATTCCAAGCACTCCTGCAGTTTTCACAAACAGAGTAAGAGAAAGCTGTATATCTTTACTGTACCTTCCATACTTGTATACTAACCTTACAAAAATACCTTGCGTATCTCATGTAATACAATTGTCCTACATCCAAAACAAGCTCTAAACTAATTACAGTATATTATATACATTATATTAGTTTAATTAAGTTAGTACTGTACTTTATTAAACTGTAAATATCCTTTTATCACCTGGTAAACCAACTGAACATTAAAAATTTTAAAAATAATTTGTATTTTGCCTTACTACATAAGTCCTATCTCCTATAGTAAGGGACGATGGTTTGATTTTTATTAGAACAAAGCTAATCAGGTATGCTTACAGCATGAAGTTGAACCAAAATTTCTATTGTTGGGACGAGATGAAACCACAGCTTTGTGCCTTTTTTTCGGCAAAAATTATTTCAAATACTACTAGAACATAAAACCTGATGGGTTTAATATTAACCTCATCACTTTCAGGTATTGGGTTTTAGAAATAATTTATGTTGTTTTAACAGCATTAAAGGGGATACTCTTTAATAAGGACCAGATCTATTTACCATTTCTATGACCTGATATCCTTGTCTCAAGATTCTTTGACACGCAACAAAAATGGGGTTGTTGAAGTCTCCCTTTCATTATTTACTTAAGAATTTAGTGTGTTTTACTTTGATTAACTTACTTTTTTAAATTACTTTATTTCTAAGAGTTTTTCTAAGCACATAGAGAAATTCTAAGCTTAATATGTCTTATCAATATTCAACGAGTATTTAACCTCTGTTTTACTTCTCATAACATTTCAAAGAAAGTTATTAAGATGCTATGAAGATAAGGTAAAAGTTAACAAATTAAATTTTGCAATATAAAAATAACAAACCTGCAATTGCTTAATTTCTTCCAACATTGAAATTTTATGCTTAGAGCTCTGGATCTGACCATCAAGCAACGAGTGGAGCCTACGAGGCGATGATGCACTGCTCCTCACACTGCTGCGCTGGGTGTCGCATCTACACGAGATAAGCAGATATAGTTATTCTAATGGTGAAGTAATATCAAGCTTTAAGAAACTTAAAATTTATGTTTACAAGAAAAGTATAACTTTGAAGATCTATTGAAAATAAATAACACTGGATAATGTCATACAAAAACAAATGTCTCCTTTTACAAATCTGATTGGTAATTTGGTTATATCATCTAAGTTGTTACACACTTAGTCTTGTATAAAATGTCTCTTTTTACAAATTTGATTGGTGGTTTGGTTATATCACCTAAGCTGTTACACACTTTATATAACCAAATAAAAATGAAAAATCATGACTGAAAATACAGAAAATCGATTCATATCATACACTTCAAAACTCTTTGTGCCAGCTGGTCCTGCAGTGCCTCCTAAGTCAAGAGATGGTAAAGGATCTTTGCCCTCAACCTGATCTCTACTAATGCTGTTAGACCTGCTGCTTCCATGCCTCTGCTTTCGCCCACTATTCCGAGGAGATTTTCCCCTTTCTGCTTTCAATGGCTCTCTGTAAAACAATTGTGTAACCTAGGAAATTTCCTTATCATTGTGAATATTGTATATTTATAATAAAAATATTCAAGTAAATAAATTCAATTAATTACACATTACACAATTTAGTTAATCAGTTTGATTTGTAAACTTACTACATAAAGTTTTCTTTTAAAAGGCTAATAATCTTTGATACTTTAAATCATTTATAAAAACAATACACAAAAGAAAAGATTTCATGGGTGTCTGTTTCTATTCAGGGTAAGAAATTCCAACTAGGAAGGCAAGTTTCCATTGAATAAATTACAAGAATGTTGACTAGAGAAACTGAAGAAATGTTTTCATATTGACTTCAGCAATTACATAGATAGGAGTTATTGTTCCTATAAAAACTAATGCATTTTTGTAAGATTCACTGTGAAAACTAACGAGTTATTGTTCCTATAAAAACTAATGCATTTTTGTAAGATTCACTGTGAAAACTAACTAAAGTATAGCATTGTACTTTATAATTATAAAATAATCTTTATTAAGATAACTTTTCATTTATACTGAAAACAAAACTACTATATCTAAAGTGTATCAACTGTAAGCCTAAAGTAACTCATTAATTGAGAATAACCTATTGTGTTAAATATGTTATTTTCATTAGTAAAATAAATTTTTGAATATACTTACCCGATAATCATGTAGCTGTCAACTCTGTTGCCGACAGAAATCTACGGTCGGGATACGCCAGCGATCGCTATACAGGTGGGGGTGAACACCACAGCGCCATCTGTGGTCAGGTACTCTAGTACTTCTTGTCAACACCACCTCAATTTTTTCCTCGGTCCACTGGTTCTCTATGGGGAGGAAGGGTGGGTCAATTAAATCATGATTATCGGGTAAGTATATTCAAAAATTTATTTTACTAATGAAAATAACATTTTTCAATATTAATCTTACCCGATAATCATGTAGCTGATTCACACCCAGGGTGGTGGGTGGAGACCAGCATACATGTTAACAAAGAAGCTAAGTATCCCGTATTTTATTTTATTAGTTATTAAAAAATAACATAAAATAAATAAGTACCTGGTAAGGAAGACGACTTGAACCATTACTCTGCCTTTATTAAGTACGTCTTTCTTACTGAGCGTAGCGGTCCTCTTAGGATGCTGAACGACTCTTAGGTGCTGAAGTATAAAGGGCTGCAACCCATACTAAAGGACCTCATCACAACCTTTAACCTCGGCGCTTCTCAAGAAAGAATTGACCACCCGCCAAATCAACAAGGATGTGGAAGGCTTCTTAGCCGACCGTACAACCCATAAAAAGTATTCAAGAGAAAGGTTAAAAAGGTTATGGGATTATGGGAATGTAGTGGCTGAGCCCCCGCCTACTACTGCATTCGTTGCTACGAATGGTCCCAGGGTGTAGCAGTTCTCGTAAAGAGACTGGACATCTTTGAGATAGAATGATGCGAACACTGACTTGCTTCTCCAATAGGTTGCATCCATAACACTCTGCAGAGAACGGTTCTGTTTGAGGGCCACTGAAGTAGCCACAGCTCTCACTTCATGTGTCCTTACCTTCAGCAAAGCAAGGTCTTCTTCCTTCAGATGAGAATGTGCTTCCCTAATCAGGAGCCTGAATAGGTAAGAAACTGAGTTCTTAGACCTTGGAAGAGAAGGCTTCTTGATAGCACACCATAAGGCTTCTGATTGTCCTCGTAAAGGTTATGACCTTTTTAGATAGTACCTAAGAGCTCTAACTGGGCAAAGTACTCTCTCCAGTTCGTCCCCCACCAAGTTGGACAGGCTTGGGATCTCGAACGACTTAGGCCAAGGACGTGAAGGAAGCTCGTTTTAGCAAAAAACCGAGCTGCAAGGAACATGTAGCCGTTTCAGATGTGAAAACTATGTTCCTGCTGAAGGCGTGGATCTCACTTACTCTTTTAGCTGTTGTCAAGCACACGAGGAAAAGAGTTTTTAATGTGAGGTCCTTAAAAGAGGCTGATTGGAGAGGTTCAAATCTTGATGACATAAGGAACCTTAGGACCACGTCTAGATTCCAGCCTGGAGTGGACAACCGACGTTCCTTTGAGGTCTTAAAAGACCTAAGGAGGTCCTGTAGATCTTTGTTGGTGGAAAGATCCAAGCCTCTGTGGCGGAAAACCGCTGCCAACATACTTCTGTAACCCTTAATTGTAGGAGCTGAAAGGGATCTTACGTTCCTTAGATGTAACAGGAAGTCAGCAATCTGGGTTACAGTGGTACTGGATGAGGAAACTGCATTGGCCTTGTACCAGCTTCGGAAGACTTCCCCTTTAGACTGATAGACTCTGAGAGTGGATGTCCTCCTTGCTCTGGCAATCGCTCTGGCTGCCTCCTTCGAAAAGCCCCTAGCTCTTGAGAGTCTTTCGAAAGTCTGAAGGCAGTCAGACGAAGAGCGTGGAGGTTTGGATGTACCTTCTTTACGTGAGGTAGACGTAGAAGGTCCACTCCTAGAGGAAGAGTCCTGGGAATGTCGACCAGCCATTGCAGTACCTCTATGAACCATTCTCTCGCGGGCCAGAGCGGAGCCAACCAACGTCAGCCGTGTCCCTTTGCGAGAGGCGAACTTCTGAAGTACCCTGTTGACAATCTTGAACGGCGGGAATGCATACAGGTCGAGATGGGACCAATCCAGCAGAAAAGCATCCACGTGAACTGCTGCTGGGTCTGGAATCGGAGAACAATACAACGGGAGCCTCTAGGTTATCGAGGTAGCGAACAGATCTATGGTTGGCTGACCCCACAGGGCCCAAAGTCTGCTGCAAACATTCTTGTGAAGGGTCCACTCTGTGGGGATGACCTGACCCTTCCGGCTAAGGCGATCTGCCATGACATTCATATCGCCCTGAATGAACCTCGTTACCAGCGTGAGCTTTCGATCTTTTAACCAGATGAGGAGGTCCCTTGCGATCTAGAACAACTTCCACGAATGAGTCCCTCCCTGCTTGGAGATGTAAGCCAAGGCTGTGGTGTTGTCAGAGTCCACCTCCACCACCTTGTTAAGCTGGAGGGACTTGAAGTTTATCAAGGCCAGAAGAACCGCCAACAGCTCCTTGCAATAGATGTGAAGTGTCCTTAGCTCCTGATTCCATGTTCCCGAGCATTCCTGTCCGTCCAAAGTCGCACCCCAGCCCGTGTCTGATGCGTCAGAGAAGAGACGGCGGTCGGGTTTCTGAACAGCCAAAGGTAGACTTCCTTGAGAAGAAAGCTGTTCTTTCACCACGTGAGAGTAGACCTCCTCTCTTCGGAAACAGGAACTGAGATCGTCTCTAGCGTCATGTCCTTTATCCAGTGAGCCGCTAGATGATACTGAAGGGGGGGAGGTGGGGTCTCCCTAACTCGATGAACAGGGCCAGCGATGAAAGTGTCCCTGTTAGACTCATCCACTACCTGACTGAGCATCGGTTCCTTCTCAGCATGCTCTGGATGCAATCTAGGGCTTAGTATATCTTTGGGGCCGACGGAAAAGCCCGAAAAGCTCGACTCTGAAGATCCATACCCAGGTAGACAATGGTCTGGGATGGGACGAGCTGGGACTCCTCAAAATTGACCAGGAGGCCCAGTTCCTTGGTCAGATCCATAGTCCATCTGAGAATCTCCAGACAGCGACGACTTGTGGGAGCTCTTAAAAGCCAGTCGTCTGACGGAGCCGGACACAAGATCATGGTACTGCTGCACAGTCTGTGAACTGTCAACCATGGGGAAGCGAGGAAGTACAGTGACAACCCGAAGCTGTCTAGACTGTCTGAGTCGTACAGACAACTCCTTATCGGGTTGCTGAGGTTGCCGCACTGCGTCACAACAAGACACTTCTGCTGGTTGTTGAACGTCTTCCCAGTGACACACTGACTCCGTAAACAAAAAATCCTCTAACAAGGACTAAGCTTGGACTGCATGTCTTGCAACACAGCTCAAGGTCTATGGGAGCAGGTGTGGTAACAGACGGGGTTAGCGACTGAAGTGGAACCATTACCCTCCCTGGAAGCATGCTATGCTTAAATAAAAGTCCATAGGAGGCTAAGCAGCTAAAGGCTCCTCTCCAAATGACAGAGTCCTCAAGGGAAAATCAGAAGGAGGGAGAATAGCACTTTCTCATCTACAGGAACCATATCCGAGAAAAGCTAAGTTCTCTCAGTGAGGGTTTCACTGGTGCAAAAGCAGCAGACTAGAAGGCAACGTTATGAAACTGCTTGACAGTCTAGTGAGTTGGCAACAACCAAAGATGTGTGACTGAGAAGCATGCGGTAAGGTATGCAGAGCATGCTGTATGCAGAGCATGCTGTAAGGTAAGCAGAGCATGTTGCATGGCGTGCGGCTTATGCTGCATGGGATGAGGCTCATGCTGCATGGGATGAGGCTCATGCTGCATGGTATGAGACTCATGCTGCATGGGATGAGGCTCAAGCTGCAAGGGATGAGGCTTATGCCGCATGCGTTGAGGAGGATGCCGCATAGTATGAGGCTCCTGCCTCATGGGTTGAGGCGGTTGCCGCATAGCATGAGGCTCCTGCCTCATGGTTTGAGGAGGATGCCGCATAGCATGAGGCTCCTCATAAGCATGAGGCTGCCTCATGGGTAGAGGAGGATGTCGCATAGCATGAGGCTCCTGCCTCATGGGTTGAGGAGGATGCCGCATAGCATGAGGCTCCTGCCTCATGGTTTGAGGAGGATGCCGCATAGCATGAGGCTCCTGTGAGGTTCCTGCCTCAAGAGTTGCGTCTGCCTCAAGGGTTGAGGAGGTAGCTGCGCAGAGAGAGGCTCATGCTGTGAAGAATGCGGTTGCTGCATGCGTTGAGGCGGCTGCCTCATAGCATGAGGTTCCTCAAGAGTTGAGGCTCTTGCCTCAAGAGTTGAGGTTCTTGCCTCAAGAGTGGAGGTGGCTGCCGCAAGAGTTGAGGTTGCTGCCTCAAGGATGGTGGAGGTTGCCGCAACGCAAGAGGTTGCTGCATAGCGCTGGTATCTGGCAACTCCCAATGCGGCAGCTCACGCGTGGAGGTAGGTTGAGGAACCTCAACATCATACGTCTGGCAGGGTGGACCGCGCAGAGGTGGAGTTGAGGTTGCTGCCTCGAGGATGGTGGAGGTTGTCGCACCGCAAGAGGTAGCTGCCTCGAGGATGGAGGAGGTAGTAGCAACGCATGAGGCTCCTACCTCAAGGGTAGAGGAGGTTGCTGCAAAGCATAAGGCTCCTGCCTCAAGTGTTGAGGAGGTTGCCGCGTGGCAAGAGGCTCCTGCCTCAAGGAAAGTGGAGGTTGCTGCACAGAGCTGGTATCTGGCAACTCCCAATGCGGCAGCTCACGCATGGAGGTAGCTTGAGGAACATCAACATCATACGTCTGGCAGGCTGGACTGCGTAGAGGTGGAGGAGCGCTCGCAGGAGGAGGTGTGTTAACCTTCTCTGCCTGAAACTCCTGCATCAACACCGCAAGCTGAGACTGCATTGTCAGCAGCATAGACCACTAGAGTTTAAGAAAGACAACAACAAACGGAGCTACTGTCCGTTGAAACTGAGGGTCTAAAACAGCTGGTGCGGCAACAGACGGAGTTACTGTCTGTTGCGATACCACCTTGCCTCTCTGGGAGGTGTGCAGTTGTCGTACTGCAGCAAGTCCGAACTGACCCAGTGCTAATGGCACCACCTAGGAGTTGGACTTGCGCGGAAGGGACCGACTTGCACTTAAAAGCTGCAAGATTTGGTCCATGGTTTCTGCGAGAAACCTCTTCCGCAGACGAGGAATAAATGGGCTCTCTCGTCTTTGTGTGGGTGGGGTGATCACGTCGGCTACGTGAGTTGGTTACACCCGAAACCACGGAGGGAAACGTCTGTTTGTCGATCAAGGCCTGCTGAACCCATAAGTCCTTCGACATTACTTCTCCCCTGGGCTTGGGAGCTTGTAAGAGGTCCCAGACTAGGCGAACAACTGGCACGAACAGACGAACCCTCGAACGCAACACTGTAACACTTTGCGCTTATCACTTTATCACTTTTGATTTTCTGTTTGCACTTATTTCACTGAACTCGAAACTTTAAGTGGTTTGTACCTGAAACACGCAATTCTATCCTTCATTAAAAGTTAGTAATTGCGAAAACAGTATTACAATGTAACAGAAAAACATAATGAAAGATAAATAATTCAGTGGCTGGAAAAGAGACTAAACACTAGATCAAATAAACTACGTTTAAAATCTCTCACCGCATAAAGTCTGAGAACAAGAATAAAACTCTAGAAACGTTTACCTTCTTCCCCTAAAGAGACTAGGGAGAAGAGCAAAAACGATAACAACGTTACCCGCTTGAACGAAACGTTTATCCTCCTCTCTCTCCCTCCTTCTCTATCTCTCTCTCTCTCTCTCTCTTGACTTAGCACCTGAGAGAAGAGCCCAATTATATATATCGTTAAAACATATTATTGTTAAAGGAAAAAAACTGAAAGGTTTCCCAAATAAAAAGTTCCTTTATTAGAATTAAAACCATTTAAGCTAAGAAAGAATGAACAAAACGCTAGAATCGGTTTACTCTTACTGCAACGTGACACCGTGATAGACTCTCTCTCTATCGTAACGATAGAGCGCAAGTTGAACGTTCTGAACGTCAACAACTGCAGAGACAAAACAAAACATTAGTTCAACTTTGAAAACAGTACAAGACTATCAAAGAAATTCTTTCAAAAACATTAAAATAGCATAATATGTTAACAGGTAAAAACGAAATGACGGGCTCAATGTTAATTAACTTCGGTTCCAAGAAAAGACCGCCTACTATTAGGAAAGGTCGAATATAAACAAATATAAAAATTAATTTTAATAAGTATATAATAAAAGGAAGTTAATCAAAGAGGCCTATAAAAGGCGGAGAGATATAAAATAAATCTATAACTTTGTTAAGCAAAATTAAGAGAGTCTATACTCTCTTCGACACCAACACTTCCGTCTAAGGGAAGGGTCGGCCATTTAAAAGTGAAAGAGAGTTCATACTCTCTTCGTACCAAAATTAAATAAAAAATTAAATCAAATTAATTCCAAAAACTTGCTAAGCTAATGATATAGCTTCCTGAATAGCGAAGGCTAAACTCTAGAGCAAATACATCACCAAATCGTGAGCAATAACTCCAGAATCAACAGCGTATCCATGTAGGTCTAGCCGGAGGCACGACAGAGGAAAAATTGAGGTGGTGTTGACAAGAAGTACTAGAGTACCTGACCACAGATGGCGCTGTGGTGTTCACCCCCACCTGTATAGCGATCGCTGACGTATCCCGACCGTAGATTTCTGTCGGCAACAGAGTTGACAGCTACATGATTATCGGGTAAGATTAATATTGAAAAACTAGAGTTACTGACACCAAAGTCTATGGCAAAAGATAAGGACAAAACTCAAAATTAGAAATATGAAACCATTGTCGATATCCAAGTGACACATTTTCCCCAATATAAGGAACCATCATCACACCTACAATAGCTTGTTACTTCTTTGGTCTCTTTACAGAACCTAAATTACTGGGCCCAAAGCCAGACTGAATATCAAAACTTACAACTAAATTTATAAGGTTTTGGAAATATGTTTAAAATATCTTTTTTCATTTGTTCAATTCAATCATTAAATTTATAAGTTGTAGTCTACAGATGACAACTATCTATTGAGAAAAAGCCTTTTGGGATACCCATATGAGTTATGAATTATGATTCTGGGGCCTCCTTAAGCTACAGTAACCACTAATAACAGAAAAAAATAAGCATTCCATAAGAGAGGTAGACATTTTTCATATAGTATTAATAGTAACAAAGTGAAACCATATAATGGAAGCTTATGTGAAGAAAAGTAATTTTGTAAAAACCCTAATCAACAGAGATACCAAAGCCTGATAGAGTTTGAACATTAACCCTTTTACCCCCAGGCTATTTGGAAATTTCCAACCTTTAACCCCCAAGGGGTTATTTTTTTCCCAGCACATTTTGCAGTATATTTTTTTTAAATTGCTCTAACAGACTTAATTTTTGTCATAGAGAGGTCAGGTTGGTCTCATTCTCTTGGAAAATGCCTGAATTTTCTCAAAAAATTATCAAAAATATGAAAAAAAAATTTTATAGCATTTTTTTGCAAGGACGTACCGGTACGTCCATGGGGGTAAAGGGATGGCTTTTGTGAAACGTAACAGTACGTCCTTTGGGGGTAAAAGGGTTAATGCAGAGCGGAAGACAATTTGGTCACAAAAGTAGTAGATACAGTACAAGATTAGTGGGACAAAAACCAGTAGGGAGGCCAAGAAAATTAAAGATAAAGTGTGTAGATGGAGACCATGACTAGACGAGATTTTCAAGAAAAGTGAAGAAGACAGCTTAAAAGATCTATATGTTATACACACTCGTTAATGACATGATTTTCCATTTTTTTTCTACAATTGTATATAAATCTATTGCTACACCTTTCTTCTACTTAGGTCTTTTTCTTGATATACTGTATTACAATTTTCACCATCATCATCATCATATAAATTTTATTCTTGGCTTTCTCCTCTACAAGGTTAAAAATGAAATGACTTTTTCCATTCCCTTGTCTTGTACTGTCTACCTGAACTCCTAGAAGGTTCAAGTCTTTCTATAAAGATAAGCTTTTTATCAATAATTTCCACATCCTTCCTGCAGGTATTTGTCCTGAAACTTTTTATTTGTCCCAAAATTTATTTATTATAATTATTATTATTATTATTATTATTATTATTATTATCCAAGTTACAACCCTAGTTGGAAAAGCAAGATGCTATAAGCCCAAGGGCTCCAATGGGGAAAAATAGCCCTATGAGGAAAGAAATACAGAAATAAATAGACGATATGAGAAAAAATTAACAATAAAATATTTTAAAAACGGTAACAAAATCAAAACAGATATGTCATATATAAACTATAAAAAGACTTAAGGCAGCTTGTACAACATAGAAACATTTGCTGCAAGTTTGAACTTTTAAGTTTTACTGTTTAAGCTACCCGATTAGGAAGATCATTCCACAACTTGGTTACAGCTGAAATAAAACTTCTAGAATAATGTGTAGTATTGAGCCTCATGATGGAGAAGGCCTGACTATTGGAATTAACTCAAGGAAGATCTGAATGTAAAGGATGGTCAGACTTATGAAAAATCTTATGCAGTATGCATAATGAACCAATTAAATGACGGTGCCAAAGATTAATATCTAGATCAGGAATAAGAAATTTAAGACTGTAAGTTCATGTCCAAAAAATTAAGATGAGAATCAGCAGCTGGAGACCAGACAGGAGAACAATACTTGAAACAAGGTAGAATGAAAGAATTAAAACACTTCTTCAGAATAGATTGATCACCAAAAATCTTAAGCCAATTTTTTGTGCAATTGAAGAAGACACAGACCTAATGTGTTTCTTAAAAGTAAATTTGCTGTCGAGAATCACACCTAAAATTTTGAAGAGTCATATAAAGTTAAAGAAACATTATCAATGCTGAAATCCAAATGTTGAGGAGCCACTGTCCCTGACCTACTTACAACCATACTTTGAGTTTTGTTAGGATTCAACTTCATACCACAATTTTCAACATGCACTAATTTTAGCTAGATCTCTATTAAGGGATTCAACAACCCCAGATCTACATCATTAATATGACAAATTTGGAGATAATTCGTATTTTTCCCTAACTAATACAGACCTGGAGTTATTTATGTGGAGATTATCTTTCAGCAGCAGCTGGAGGTAGCCATTAGACTTTAATTGCGAGGTGGCAACCCTGCCTATCCGCTTGAGCGGGTAAGCTGGGGGGTACCCAGTCAATTCTATATATACTCTCACAGCAGTGAGAGAGGTCACTTTTTATTGCTGGCAGAACTTATGGGGGACAGGTGATGGTGGGCCAATTTATATAAATAACTCCAGTTTTGTATTAGTTAGGGAAAAATACAAATTATCTCCTAATTTGTCATTTGTTCCCAATCTAACAAACCTTTCTTTATGTGGATGACTCACTCTTAGGTGGGTGGAAGTCCTATATCTGGCATGGACATTGACCTGGATTTACCTAATAATGTATGACACCTCGCTGAAATACACAAAGTGAGTATACTCACAGCCTGTGCAATGCAGTAAAATAGAACTGTTGTTTGTATGAACACCTACGAGTTTGTTTAGGAAAACAAGACGTATCCCATTGCTCCCTCGAAGAAAGCAATGAGGACGTGTACAGTATAACAATTTCATAAAGCATACTAGGCTACACAAGGGGACTGATAATTACCTGCAGAGGTTGAAGCCAGCTTGCAGAGGGACCAATGTTGCTGTACCTCAAGGGAGGGGAAGATGAAGAAGGGAAAGCAAGACATTCTTTTCATTCATCCCAGTCTTAACCTGGGTAACCAATGCCTTCAACCAACTGTTACTTGCCCATCAAGGAGCCTGAGGTATCTTAAACCACTTGTTGAGCAGCCACCACAGGACTGATAGTGAACGTATCGAGCCTCCTGTGGGTCACGTCTTTTAATTAATGGGCTGTGAAGGTGGTCTGTCTTTTCCACACGCCAACTTGGAGAACTTGCAACATGGAAAAGTTACACTTGAATGCCAGGGAAGTACTGATTCCCCTGACACCATGGGCTCTAGGTCGATGAGCCTGAGGAGGATCGGGAGCCAAGGCTCTTTCGATTACTTGGCAAATCCACGAGTAAACCGTGTTTTTTGGTGACCCTCCTCTTTACTCTACCTGAACTAACAGAGGTGTTAGTCTGGGCCGTGTTGCTTCAGTGCGTTTAAGATAGTATCTCAAAACTCCTCACTAGGCATGGTAACAACTGATCTGGGTCATTGGTTACAGAACGAAAACTCGCAATCTGAAATGGCCCGAATCTATGCTCCAGTACCCGCGGATTTTGAGTCTTGGCAATAAACTCAGGGACGAAGCTGAGTGTCACTTCCCTTCCTCCTCTTGAATGGGCAATGTCATACAAGAGGCCATGAAGTTCACTGACTCTTTTTTGAGGCTAAAGTGAGCAGGAACGCTTTCTTCAAAGTGAGATTTCGGTCAGTTGCATGACGTAATGGTTCATGAGGTCCTTTCCAGGATCTCAGAGATTAGGCCTCCTCCTTGGAACGTGGTGTTCCAAGGAGGAGGCCTAATCTCTGACAAGGGGCAAGTGATCTCATAACTCCGTATGAGTAAAGAAAGCTCCAACGAAGAGGAAATATCTACTCCTTTCAGCTTAAAGGCAAGGCGTAAGGCTCAGCGATAGCCTTCACCGCCAAGATCAAAAAGAGTTTTTCCTCCCGAAAGTATACAAGAAAGTCCGCTATTACTGGAATAGTGGCATCGAGTGGAGAGATATTCCTTCCATGACACCAATCACAGAATACTCTCTATTTAGCCTGGTAGACCGAGACTGAGGACCTACGCAAGTTTCCGGACATTCGCTCTGCAACTTGTCGTGCGCGATCTCTTGGAGAGTGCACTTCTGCAGCATGGTCTGGACTTCGGCCCTGAGGGCCAGCTCCTTTGCAGATCCCTTCGTATAGAAGCTTAGATGCACTGGATCCCGAGTCAGTTGAGGGAGAGATTGAATGAACAGGGCGCAATACCCTAGGGCGATCACTTCGATCGTCCAGGGATCTGCCACCTCTGCCAGTGGCACTGTAGGCATCCTCCCACAGGTGGAGTGATGAGGAATGCCATTACTACTGAGAGGGACCACCTCAGCCACCTCCCTTTCCTCCCTTCTTTCCTCTGAAGGACTTGGGCCCCTTCTGTCCCTTGGAATGAGAGGGCCACTTCAACACCTTAGAAGGTCCCGAGGACCTAGAAGTTGACTGGTGAGTAGAGGAAGGTGCTTACTGAGGCCGAGAAGACTGGGAAGGTCTACCATAGGTCCACGATGTTGTGGCCCTATAGAGGAGAGAATCGTTGGATGATTTGCTCCATCGCTCAGCAGCCCTCTCTATCTCTTCCGGAACTAAGATAACTGAACCCTCGAGGGTGGAATTCCTCAACCGAGAGACTTCTACTTTTGGCACCTGCTTGTGGAACCGACCTATGACGGTATCCCTTCTCTTGAGGATGGCGTTTGCCCACAGGTTGAGATTATGGTGCGACAGAAACTCAAAAGTCCGGGTACCTGACAACAGGAAGGACTGCAAAGTCTTCCTGGCCAACTCCTTCGAAAGGTCATGGGAGCGAACCATGAAGCCTAAGGATCCCAACCATAGATCGAGCCACGAAGCAGCCTGCACAGCGTACTTTGTGACTCTCTCTATGTTCACGAGCTCAATTGCCGAGGGGGAGGCCTTCAGAGAGGAGAGGGTTTGAGTTGGAACACCCTTCGTTAGGGACTCTACCGAAGGGTTGAGGCTCATGATGAAATGTGGTTCCCTTCGATCTCGCAATACATCCTTTGTAAAAACGAATGGAAGTGGAATGGACTGAGAGGAGGAACCTGCCCTCAAGGAACTTGAAGTTCCAGCTATCTCGGCGATAGCTTTCCTTTTGACGGCTGTCACAAACCCTTGGACCAGGGAAAAGTCGCACTGGACCTGGAGGCTTCTGGCTCTCGAATATTTCATCGAGAACCATATCCTTCCCTTCCTGGATGGTGGAACTAAGAGTGGACAGCCTGTTGATGGCCCTCACGTCTCTCCTGTTCGGAGTGATAGTTTGGGCTGGTCGCCTTTGGAAGATTCTCATCCTCCAAGTCTGCAGGGTCGTCCACCTCCAAACTCTCATCCAGAGCCTGGGGTAGGTCAGGGTCGTCAACAGAATCACTGGGTGGGCCTGCCACAGGGGGACCGCCTGTGTGCCTCAGCCAATCTAGCTTCCCATGCCACGGTGTTTTCAGGTTTCAGCTTCATGTTCTTTGATTCCCTCCGCACAGAATGTTCCTCCACGGTCTTAGGAGGGGGAACCTGCGAGGTCTTCCAGCCACTAGAATGACTAGACGAAGCCTTGGCAGCATCTGGAGGAGGTACAGAAACTGGACGTTGGTCCGGAGCCACTACCTCAATTTCTTGAGGGTTAAAGGAATGGATCGTGATCTCCCTGGGCGAGCCCATGTCCCTACTCGTCCTAGGATGGATGATATCGGTGAGAAGTGATGTTACTCCTCTCATCCTTCTTTTCTGCTTCTTAGTTATGACCTCCTTTACTTCACTGGCATAAAAGGTAAGTTGGCCATATAAGAATTCAGCAAGCGATCGGGGTGGAGGTGATCTGCGTGCTCTGTCTGCCATCGATTTTCTTCTAGGGTTCTGACTCCCACCTGACAGACCCGATGAGGGTTCCAGTTCCAGGGGAATCCTAGGGGTTGCCTTGACTGAGACAGTCGGAGGTTGTGGCGGTGTAGGAACCACATTCAGTGTCTTCAGGAGGGTGGTCATGAAGGTGCTCACCCATGGAGGAAGCTCTGAACCCCTAGGTATGCCCTGGAATTCCCTTGGAATGTGTCCTTTGGGTGGAACTCTAGAAGGAGCTCCAGTCGACGGAGGTGATAACCTCTGAGGCAGAGGAACACGTTCCTTCGGACACAAAGGACGGTCTGGACTAATAGGAACGTTCACGAACCTGTTAGGGAGCTCCTTGAACCCTTCTGGGAAGGGTTTTGGTCTTCTGTCGGAGGTGGAAGTCGCAGAGGGACTAGGCGATGGTGTTGGTACCGCATTTGCTCGCAGTTCCGACACATCTGCTCGTTAATTGCTCACGGAAATCTCCGATTTGCTCGTAAAATTGCGAGTTTCACGCGTCAACAGAGGGAGAGGAGGGTCTAATGCCTCCCTGCTGCCCCAGAAAATCACCTATGTCCGACGATCTCGACAGAGGAGGCCTCTGAGTAGGGACTACTTTCGTTGAAGAACGCGTCACAGCGGGACACGTTTCCAAGCGTCGGGTAGGCAAATGCTTTGCTAGAACTTCCCAGGCAGTGAAAGGCACTGAGGGTTTAGCTGGACGCCTGTTAGAGGAATAGTCATTCTCATCTTCAGGTCCGGTCCGAGGTCGTTTGGAAGGTCTGGTTGAGGGGCTATGTGCTGATGGACTCCACGTACGCCTACTTCTACCTCTAGATGAGGAATGTCTAGACCTTGATCGCGAACACGTGGTTCATGATCGTAAACGAGATGTTCACGAATGAGAGCATCTAGTTCTCATTCGAAAACGGCGTGAACGTCATGAATGCCTAGCTCACGAACGTGAGCGTGGCCTCGTGATCGAGAACGTTGTTCTCGTTAACGGTACCCTTGCGAACGTGAACGCTGCCCTCGTGAACGTGAGCGTCGTCCTCATGAGCGCGATCGCCGTTCTCGTGATCTAGATCGCAGAGATTTAGAACGCGAGCATCTGGATCTAGTTCTAGACTTTGCTCGCGATCGTCGTATAGAACGCAATCGCGAGACATGTCCTCGTGAAAAGGAACACCTCCAAGGAAAGGAGAGTTTTGACACCTGCGGTCTCGTGAGCGCGAGGCTCTAGAGCGTGAGGGTCTTCCAGAAGAAGAGCGCTCGGATCGTGATGACCTATAATCCGTAAGATCTTCCGATCATCGCCAACGGAAATCCAGGGGAAGAGAGTCCAGAAGGACGAGGCAATAATGATTCTCGTCCTTTCGCGTAGCTGATGGTAGGAGCGCTGGTCCCCGGAAGATCCACACCTGCAACCTGCGGGTTCCTGTGAGGAGATACGGGAGGTTGAAGGTTAGGGAATGACGAGGTCTCAGGATGGAGAGAGGGTTCGTCGTCAGCAGGGGGCCGTTGAGAGAGGCAAATGCGAACGATCACCTTGTCCACGCGTGGAAGGGCCAGCAGAAGGTGACAGATGGACCGCGCACAGTTCCAAAGCGTGAGATGTCGACAGCTCTGGAGAAGGTTCATTCCTGGCACCACTGAAGAAGGCACAGCCATTCCTCCTTCGAAGGGGGTCTCGAAATCCCTAAGGACAACCACACCTGCAGCAGATCTGAAAGGGAGAATAGCTCGCCCGCGGGTGGAGGAGAAGTTGCTCCTCTAGTGGAAGCAACAACCCTCCCCCAGTACTCCGTAGTTGCCAAGTAGTTAATCGATCTGCGCTCCTACTCGATCGTCCCTCGTAAAAGCGCGAGTAAGAAGGAGCTTTTGAGAGAGATTTGGGCATGCAAGAGGAACGTGCTTTGCTCGCCCCTGAGGGAGAGCGGTTGCGCTTAGTCGTCGTCTTCTTCCTATGCCGCCCAAATTTCTCCCATTGTGAGGCAGACCACTCCCAACACTCTGCGTAAGGCGAACCGTGCTTGCATCGATGCCCTCGGCAAGTAGGACATAAAGAGTGCAGGTCAGTCTCTAACGACGACATGAAGGTCCCGCACGCAGAACCCTTGCGCCTAGGAAAGGTTCGCATGAAGAAGGCGATCACAAGAGAAAACATGCACACCTGAAAAGAGAAAGAAGAATTGAAAAAGTCCAATGACAGTCAGTAGAAGAGCGAACACGTCTGATCTCTACCAAGCCAAAAGAAAAAGTGGTGTCTCTCACTGCTGTGAGAGTATATATAGAGGCTACCTCCTGCTGCTGCTGAAAGATAATCCACATAAATAACGGAAGGTTTGTTAGTATAGGAACAAATCTATTGTACAAACAAAATGCCCTTACGATTTCTTATGTCGTCCACTATTTCTAAGAGATTCCCTTCTGCGCAAGCTCCTTCGATGAGAATCTCCTCTTGTTAAAGAGGATTCGGTAAACGGCAAACTCCTTAAGCTCGCAGGACCATATTCATCATGAACACGCTGACTAATGGACTCGCGTCTGGAATTTGTATCTGGAAATATTTACTGATGAGTATAGTTCAATGAGCTCAAACTGATCATACACACAAAATTCTTATTCTGTTTGCTGTAGTAATACTATTAAAAATTAATGAACAGGGGACTTAGATTTTTTTACAAACAAGTCAGGATTGTTAAAGGTGTACAGTACTGTATCAACACATTCATGCAATGGTTCAGATTATGATTAACAACCCTATAGCGTTATCGCCTGATTAAAACGTATGTTACCCTATATGTTTTTCTTATTTTGATTGTTTTTAATGTGGTATTCCATCAATACTAATTAGGTAGGAAAAAAATATGTTATTTTCATTAGTAAAATAAATTTTTGAATATACTTACCCGATAATCATGTAGCTGTCAACTCTGTTGCCGACAGAAATCTACGGTCGGGATACGCCAGCGATCGCTATACAGGTGGGGGTGAACACCACAGCGCCATCTGTGGTCAGGTACTCCAGTACTTCTTGTCAACACCACCTCAATTTTTTCCTCGGTCCACTGGTTCTCTATGGGGAGGAAGGGTGGGTCAATTAAATCATGATTATCGGGTAAGTATATTCAAAAATTTATTTTACTAATGAAAATAACATTTTTCAATATTAATCTTACCCGATAATCATGTAGCTGATTCACACCCAGGGTGGTGGGTGGAGACCAGCATACATGTTAACAAAGAAGCTAAGTATCCCGTATTTTATTTTATTAGTTATTCAAAAATAACATAAAATAAATAAGTACCTGGTAAGGAAGACGACTTGAACCATTACTCTGCCTTTATTAAGTACGTCTTCCTTACTGAGCGTAGCGGTCCTCTTAGGATGCTGAACGACTCTTAGGTGCTGAAGTATAAAGGGCTGCAACCCATACTAAAGGACCTCATCACAACCTTTAACCTCGGCGCTTCTCAAGAAAGAATTGACCACCCGCCAAATCAACAAGGATGTGGAAGGCTTCTTAGCCGACCGTACAACCCATAAAAAGTATTCAAGAGAAAGGTTAAAAAGGTTATGGGATTATGGGAATGTAGTGGCTGAGCCCCCGCCTACTACTGCATTCGTTGCTACGAATGGTCCCAGGGTGTAGCAGTTCTCGTAAAGAGACTGGACATCTTTGAGATAGAATGATGCGAACACTGACTTGCTTCTCCAATAGGTTGCATCCATAACACTCTGCAGAGAACGGTTCTGTTTGAGGGCCACTGAAGTAGCCACAGCTCTCACTTCATGTGTCCTTACCTTCAGCAAAGCAAGGTCTTCTTCCTTCAGATGAGAATGTGCTTCCCTAATCAGGAGCCTGAATAGGTAAGAAACTGAGTTCTTAGACCTTGGAAGAGAAGGCTTCTTGATAGCACACCATAAGGCTTCTGATTGTCCTCGTAAAGGTTATGACCTTTTTAGATAGTACCTAAGAGCTCTAACTGGGCAAAGTACTCTCTCCAGTTCGTCCCCCACCAAGTTGGACAGGCTTGGGATCTCGAACGACTTAGGCCAAGGACGTGAAGGAAGCTCGTTTTAGCAAAAAACCGAGCTGCAAGGAACATGTAGCCGTTTCAGATGTGAAAACTATGTTCCTGCTGAAGGCGTGGATCTCACTTACTCTTTTAGCTGTTGTCAAGCACACGAGGAAAAGAGTTTTTAATGTGAGGTCCTTAAAAGAGGCTGATTGGAGAGGTTCAAATCTTGATGACATAAGGAACCTTAGGACCACGTCTAGATTCCAGCCTGGAGTGGACAACCGACGTTCCTTTGAGGTCTCAAAAGACCTAAGGAGGTCCTGTAGATCTTTGTTGGTGGAAAGATCCAAGCCTCTGTGGCGGAAAACCGCTGCCAACATACTTCTGTAACCCTTAATCGTAGGAGCTGAAAGGGATCTTATGTTCCTTAGATGTAACAGGAAGTCAGCAATCTGGGTTACAGTGGTACTGGATGAGGAAACTGCATTGGCCTTGTACCAGCTTCGGAAGACTTCCCCTTTAGACTGATAGACTCTGAGAGTGGATGTCCTCCTTGCTCTGGCAATCGCTCTGGCTGCCTCCTTCGAAAAGCCCCTAGCTCTTGAGAGCCTTTCGAAAGTCTGAAGGCAGTCAGACGAAGAGCGTGGAGGTTTGGATGTACCTTCTTTACGTGAGGTAGACGTAGAAGGTCCACTCCTAGAGGAAGAGTCCTGGGAATGTCGACCAGCCATTGCAGTACCTCTATGAACCATTCTCTTGCGGGCCAGAGCGGAGCCAACCAACGTCAGCCGTGTCCCTTTGCGAGAGGCGAACTTCTGAAGTACCCTGTTGACAATCTTGAACGGCGGGAATGCATACAGGTCGAGATGGGACCAATCCAGCAGAAAAGCATCCACGTGAACTGCTGCTGGGTCTGGAATCGGAGAACAATACAACGGGAGCCTCTAGGTTATCGAGGTAGCGAACAGATCTATGGTTGGCTGACCCCACAGGGCCCAAAGTCTGCTGCAAACATTCTTGTGAAGGGTCCACTCTGTGGGGATGATCTGACCCTTCCGGCTAAGGCGATCTGCCATGACATTCATATCGCCCTGAATGAACCTCGTTACCAGCGTGAGCTCTCGATCTTTTAACCAGATGAGGAGGTCCCTTGCGATCTAGAACAACTTCCACGAATGAGTCCCTCCCTGCTTGGAGATGTAAGCCAAGGCTGTGGTGTTGTCAGAGTCCACCTCCACCACCTTGTTAAGCTGGAGGGACTTGAAGTTTATCAAGGCCAGATGAACCGCCAACAGCTCCTTGCAATAGATGTGAAGTGTCCTTAGCTCCTGATTCCATGTTCCCGAGCATTCCTGTCCGTCCAAAGTCGCACCCCAGCCCGTGTCTGATGCGTCAGAGAAGAGACGGCGGTCGGGTTTCTGAACAGCCAAAGGTAGACTTCCTTGAGAAGAAAGCTGTTCTTTCACCACGTGAGAGTAGACCTCCTCTCTTCGGAAACAGGAACTGAGATCGTCTCTAGCGTCATGTCCTTTATCCAGTGAGCCGCTAGATGATACTGAAGGGGGCGGAGGTGGCGTCTCCCTAACTCGATGAACAGGGCCAGCGATGAAAGTGTCCCTGTTAGACTCATCCACTACCTGACTGAGCATCGGTTCCTTCTCAGCATGCTCTGGATGCAATCTAGGGCTTAGTAGATCCTTGGGGCCGACGGAAAAGCCCGAAAAGCTCGACTCTGAAGATCCATACCCAGGTAGACAATGGTCTGGGATGGGACGAGCTGGGACTCCTCAAAATTGACCAGGAGGCCCAGTTCCTTGGTCAGCTCCATAGTCCATCTGAGAATCTCCAGACAGCGACGACTTGTGGGAGCTCTTAAAAGCTAGTCGTCTGACGGAGCCGGACACAAGATCATGGTACTGCTGCACAGTCTGTGAACTGTCAACCATGGGGAAGCGAGGAAGTACAGCGACAACCCGAAGCTGTCTAGACTGTCTGGGTCGTACAGACAACTCCTTATCGGGTTGCTGAGGTTGCCGCACTGCGTCACAACAAGTCACTTCTGCTGGTTGTTGAACGTCTTCCCAGTGACACACTGACTCCGTAAACAAAAAATCCTCTAACAAGGACTAAGCTTGGACTGCATGTCTTGCAACAAAGCTCAAGGTCTATGGGAGCAGGTGTGGTAACAGACGGGGTTAGCGACTGAAGTGGAACCATTACCGTCCCTGGAAGCATGTTATGCTTAAATAAAAGTCCATAGGAGGCTAAGCAGCTAAAGGCTCCTCTCCAAATGACAGAGTCCTCAAGGGAATATCAGAAGGAGGGAGAATAGCACTTTCTCATCTACAGGAACCATATCCGAGAAAAGCTAAGTTCTCTCAGTGAGGGTTTCACTGGTGCAAAAGCAGCAGACTAGAAGGCAACGTTATGAAACTGCTTGACAGTCTAGTGAGTTGGCAACAACCAAAGATGTGTGACTGAGGAGCATGCGGTAAGGTATGCAGAGCATGCTGTATGCAGAGCATGCTGTATGTAGAGCATGCTGTAAGGTAAGCAGAGCATGTTGCATGGCGTGCGGCTTATGCTGCATGGGAAGAGGCTCATGCTGCATGGGATGAGGCTCATGCTGCATGGTATGAGGCTCATGCTGCATGGGATGAGGCTCATGCTGCAAGGGATGAGGCTCATGCCGCATGCGTTGAGGAGGATGCCGCATAGTATGAGGCTCCTGCCTCATGGGTTGAGGCGGTTGCCGCATAGCATGAGGCTCCTGCCTCATGGTTTGAGGAGGATGCCGCATAGCATGAGGCTCCTCATAGCATGAGACTCCTGCCTCATGGGTTGAGGAGGATGCCGCATAGCATGAGGCTCCTGCCTCATGGGTTGAGGAGGATGCCGCATAGCATGAGGCTGCCTCATGGGTAGAGGAGGTTGCCGCATAGCATGAGGCTCCTGCCTCATGGGTTGAGGAGGATGCCGCATAGCATGAGGCTCCTGCCTCATGGTTAGAGGAGGATGCCGCATAGCATGAGGCTCCTGTGAGGTTCCTGCCTCAAGAGTTGCGTCTGCCTCAAGGGTTGAGGAGGTAGCTGCGCAGAGAGAGGCTCATGCTGTGAAGAATGCGGTTGCTGCATGCGTTGAGGCGGCTGCCTCATAGCATGAGGTTCCTGCCTCAAGAGTTGCGTCTGCCTCAAGGGTTGAGGAGGTGGCTGCGCAGAGAGAGGCTCTTGCCTCAAGAGTTGAGGCTCTTGCCTCAAGAGTTGAGGTTCTTGCCTCAAGAGTTGAGGTTCTTGCCTCAAGAGTTGAGGCTCTTGCCTCAAGAGTTGAGGTTCTTGCCTCAAGAGTTGAGGTTCTTGCCTCAAGAGTTGAGGCTCTTGCCTCAAGAGTTGAGGCTCTTGCCTCAAGAGTTGAGGTTCTTGCCTCAAGAGTTGAGGTTCTTGCCTCAAGAGTTGAGGTTCTTGCCTCAAGAGTTGAGGTTCTTGCCTCAAGAGTTGAGGTTCTTGCCTCAAGAGTTGAGGCTCTTGCCTCAAGAGTTGAGGTTCTTGCCTCAAGAGTTGAGGCTCTTGCCTCAAGAGTTGAGGCGGTTGCCGCATAGCATGAGGCTCCTGCCTCAAGGAAAGTGGAGGTTGCTGCATAGCGCTGGTACCTGGCAACTCCCAATGCGGCAGCTCACGCATGGAGGCAGGAGGAGCCTCAACATCATACGTCTGGCAGGGTGGACTGCGCAGAGGTGGAGGAGCGCTCGCAGGAGGAGGTGTGCTAACCTTCTCTGCCTGAAACTCCTGCATCAACACCGCAAGCTGAGACTGCATTGTCTGCAGCATAGACCACTAGAGTCTAAGAAAGACAACAACAAACAGAGCTACTGTCCGTTGAGACTGAGGGTCTAAAACAGCTGGTGCGGCAACAGACGGAGTTACTGCCTGTTGCGATACCACCTTGCCTCTCTGGGAGGTGTGCAGTTGTCGTACTGCAGCAAGTCCGAACTGACCCAGTGCTAATGGCTACACCTAGGAGTTGGACTTGCGCGGAAGGGACCGACTTGCACTTAAAAGCTGCAAGATTTGGTCCATGGTTTCTGCGAGAAACCTCTTCCGCAGACGAGGAATAAAAGGGCTCTCTCGTCTTTGTGTGGGTGGGGTGATCACGTCGGCTACGTGAGTTGGTTACACCCGAAACCACGGAGGGAAACGTCTGTTCGTCGATCAAGGCCTGATGAACCCATAAGTCCTTCGACGTTACTTCTCCCCTGCTTGGGAGCTTGTAAGAGGTCCCAGACTAGGCGAACAACTGGCACGAACAGACGAACCCTCGAACGCAACACTGTAACACTTTGCGCTTATCACTTTATCACTTTTGATTTTCTGTTTGCACTTATTTCACTGAACTCGAAACTTTAAGTGGTTTGTACCTGAAACACGCAATTCTATCCTTCATTAAAAGTTAGTAATTGCGAAAACAGTATTACAATGTAACAGAAAAACATAATGAAAGATAAATAATTCAGTGGCTGGAAAAGAGACTAAACACTAGATCAAATAAACTACGTTTAAAATCTCTCACCGCATAAAGCCTGAGAACAAGAATAAAACTCTAGAAACGTTTACCTTCTTCCCCTAAAGAGACTAGGGAGAAGAGCAAAAACGATAACAACGTTACCCGCTTGAACGAAACGTTTATCCTCCTCTCTCTCCCTCCGTCTCTATCTCTCTCTCTCTCTCTCTTGACTTAGAACCTGAGAGATGAGCCCAATTATATATATCGTTAAAACATATTGTTAAAGGAAAAAAACTGAAAGATTTCCCAAATAAAAAGTTCCTTTATTAGAATTAAAACCATTTAAGCTAAGAAAGAATGAACAAAACGCTAGAATCGTTCTACTCTTACTGCAACGTGACACCGTGAATACTCTCTCTCTATCGTAACGATAGAGCGCAAGTTGAACGTTCTGAACGTCAACAACTGCAGAGACAAAACAAAACGTTAGTTCAACTTTGAAAACAGTACGAGACTATCAAAGAAATTCTTTCAAAAACATTAAAATAGCATAATATGTTAACAGGTAAAAACGAAATGACGGGCTCAATGTTAATTAACTTCGGTTCCAAGAAAAGACCGCCTACTATTAGGAAAGGTCGAATATAAACAAATATAAAAATTAATTTTAATAAGTTTATAATAAAAGGAAGTTAATCGAAGAGGCCTATAAAAGGCGGAGAGATATAAAATAAAACTATAACTTTTGTTAAGCAAAATTAAGAAAGAGAGTCTATACTCTCTTCGACACCAACACTTCCGTCTAAGGGAAAGGTCGGCCATTAAAAGTGAAAGAGAGTTCATACTCTCTTCGTCACCAAAATTAAATAAAAAATTTAATCAAATTAATTCCAAAAACTTGCTAAGCTAATGATAAAGCTTCCTGAATAGCGAAGGCTAAACTCTAGAGCAAATACATCACCAAATCGTGAGCAATAACTCCAGAATCAACAGCGTATCCATGTAGGTCTAGCCGGAGGCACGACAGAGGAAAAATTGAGGTGGTGTTGACAAGAAGTACTGGAGTACCTGACCACAGATGGCGCTGTGGTGTTCACCCCCACCTGTATAGCGATCGCTGGCGTATCCCGACCGTAGATTTCTGTCGGCAACAGAGTTGACAGCTACATGATTATCGGGTAAGATTAATATTGAAAAAAACTAAATACTTCAACACAGCATCATAAAAGACACACAACAGTCTACTTGTTTCTACAATGTATAAAATAAGAAGAAAAAAACACACAGCTCACTTCTCCCTTGACCATTACAAAACATCATTGTCAACAGTAGTTTAAATAACTGTAAACATAAATCATAATAAAAGAAAATGGAAAAAAGCTAATTAATCCACTCTTCAAGTAAATTAAGGCATTAATAGAGAAGCTTCAGATTCTAAAAGCAGAATCTATTTTGCATAAAATCAACACTTACTAAATGGCAAAAGTACAAGGTAAAGCATATTCTTGAAAAGTAAACTTGTCAATAAAAATCTGAATCGGTATACCAGAAAAAACTTAGTTGTTGATTTTCATGTGCATCGGCTTCGCCGTCCATCTACTGTCAATTGCTGGTGAAAGAATCTTGCATCATATAAAATACAGAGCAGATGCTTATCCAAAAATGGAATTTATAGAGGGGAGGATAGAGCTACTGGAAAGTGTGAAGATGCTATCATAACATTATTGCCTGTAGAACTACTAACTTAACATAGCTGAACATTTTTAAGAAAAGATTAGACTTCTGAACAGGATGAAATAATTTTGCCCGGATAAATATCAACCTCCCGTGGTCAATGAAAGGTCTTAATTCCCTAAAAGGACACAGCAACTATATCAGAACTTCATTAAGCTATGTTCGAGTTGATAATTATCAGATAACTAATTAGATCTTGGTATTGTGGGGTTACCTACGACGATGTACTGATACATTCAATTTGATAATTATCAGGTAACAATTTAGTTCTTGGTATTATGGGGTTACCTCCTACAATGTACTACTAGAATTTTAGACAGCAATATGCAGGTAACTTCCTACCCAGCCATTCAACTTTAAATTAACTTTAAATTTCCATTGCTTAAGGTTATACATTCCACATAGAAAGAAATTCCTCAGGATAGCCCTAAGAGTAGTAAAAAAGGGATTCAAAGGTCTCTGCAAAATTACATCTATAATAATGATGTAAAGCCTTGAAGATTTATAGTCTCAATTAATCAATATTCAAGTGGGACATATGAACAACCTTGCCGACTAGCACCTGGGAGTACTACTTGTCCTCCTACTCAACGATATACAATGCATTCCACGATCTGATTGGGAGTTGCATGAGACACCATTTACAGCTCAAAGATGATGTACAGTTGAACAAAGGAATTCCTGGTACAACTCACTCTGAAGAAGTGCACCCAAACACACCCTTACTGCTCAGCGAGTTCCTGTGGTTAGCCCCGCCCACCACCTCTGCCATCTCTCCCTAAACTATCTGTTTGGTTACTCGCAACAAGTAAAGGTGTGGCAGGGTGCAATTCTTTGGAGAGACGTGTACCCGGATCTCCTGTGTCCAACTGTATATAAAAATAAGAGCTCTCACTGAAAATTAACTATTGTTTTTCATGCAAATGAAATATTTGGGCTGTAAAGTCTTCTGACTACCTCCAGGTTAATTTGAATAAAATAAAAATATCCAAAAAAAAAGAATAATAAAGGGAACATATCAAATGTATGGCTGTTGTATCTTGATTAGATAGGGTTAGCAACAAAGTAGTGAGGGCCAGATTATAAGAAATTAATTAGCAGCAAGAGGGGATATGAATGTGTTGAAGTGGTTTGGCTATGTAGAGAGAATGGAAATTGGCTGTCTGCTGAAGAAGGTGATGAATGCAAAAGTTGATGGGGGAAGTACTAAAGGAAGGCCAAGGTTTGGGTGGATGGATGGAGTGAAGAAAGCTCTAGGTGATAGGAGGATAGATGTGAGAGGCAAAAGAGCGTAGCGAGCGATTGTGACGCAGTTCCTATAGGTCCTGCTGCTTTCTCCAGTTGTCTTGGTGACTGCTGAGGTAGCAGCAGTAGGGGGTTCAGCATAGGAAGCTTCATTTGTGAAGGATAATGGGGAAGGGTGGACTGTGGTACCCTAGCAGTACCAACCAAACTCGGCTGAATACCTCGTCAGGCAGAAAGGAGCGAAGAGAAAAAAAGTCCCCTTTTGTTCTTTATGTTGGCTACCCCGCAAAACTGGGGAAAATACCTTTGGTCTGTAGATATAGATAGATCAAATAAAAAAAAGCTATGAAATAATACCGAAAAGGAGAAATACGTAAGAAATAATAATGTGCTATTTTTTACCCTAACTAAACAATTCTTCTTATAACAGGATAGGGTTGGATTAAGAAGCTTAGCATAATAATCACAGTTGTATAAGGGATACTTGAAAATGTCAAGAATTTTAACCCAGCATAAGAAAATTTGATGGAAAAGAAGTTCCTGCCAAATTTTATTGTTAAAATTATTCTACACAAGAACTATGATTATCAGAGGTCCTAGAAGGAGACCTTGGCTAAAAGGGAATTTAGGCAGAAAGTTCATCAAGCCCAATCAAATAAAAACCGAAACCCTAATGCACAAACATCAGAGACGAAGACTTGTTTTAATGTCCCTCATTATAAAAATAAGAATATGCCTATGATATAATTTGTCAAACTCCAATATAATTCAAATATGCAATTATAATTCTGTATCAAATGAAAAATCATTCTTTCATGCATTGTATTCAATCATCAGTCAATAAAAGAAACAAATGGAACATACACAAAATGTGCATTAACAGAAAAAAAATGGTGCTGCAAAATAAAAGGAACCTTACACTGAGTGAGTTCTAAAGCAAATAATAACAAATGCAAGACTTTCCAGAGTCCACTCACTCCTTATATACCGTCGTAGCTGTCCTTCATTATCTTCTATTTCAGCTAGAGCCTCAGAAAGCTAAAAATGCAATGTTAGTAAGATTCACAGGTGGGAAAGTTGTTTGCGTTCACTTCTAAACCTAAATAGTTTACCATAATGAACAATACAAAATGCAGATAAAACCCCTGCAAACCTGTACATGACTAGACAATTACGTTTTGAATCTAAAGATATAGAAAGTCCCTCCGTAAAAAGTCTGAACTTTCTAGTCATACAAATGATGCATGCACAAATGGAGTCAATTTACCTGACTTTTTTATCTAAAGGGAAGTTACAAATTAGATGCCGCTTAATTATGTACTGATAAAAGTACGTTCATTTGGATAAACTAATGTTACTCTTAAATAAAATCTATCAAAGCCAAAAGGAACCAACTACTGCACTGTCTAACTAGCTTCATATAGTTAGATGGAAATATAAAAGAATAATGTTATACAAGCAAAAAGTGTGAACCCTTCTAAATGAGAGGATAGTTATCAACTGAGGCCAAAATAAATATAATACTTCATGGTTTAAAGACATATTATGTAATATGCAAAATAATGTACTTTTTGTTAAATGAAAAAAAAAAAATATTCAATATTTACAAACCAGGAAAGTTAATAAAACATTATCTGCGGCAGACCTTAACCCTTTTACCCTCAGGCTATTTGGAAATTTCCAACCCTTAACCCCCATGGGGTTATTTTTTTTCAAGCACATTTTGCAGTATAATTTTTTTAAATTGCTCTAACAGCCTTAATTTTTGTCATAGAGAGGTCAGGTTGGTCTCATTCTCTTGGAAAATGCCTGAAGTTTCTCAAAAAATTATCAAAAATATGCAAAAAAAAAAAAAGCATTTTTTTGCAAGGACGTACCGGTACATCCATGGGGGTAAAGGGATGAGTTTTGTGAAACGTACCAGTACGTCCTTTGGGGGTAAAAGGGTTAATACCAAATTCTGCCTCCTTGTTAAAATCTTGCAATGATACTTTGTGTAACTTCACACGTACCTTGTATGCTAAAGTTTCATTATCCATCTCTAACTGGCGTGAAGCCTTTTCCAAGAGCGAAACCCGATCCTTCATTTCACTTAATTGGTTCTCAGATTCTTGGTGAGTTCTCTTTAGTAATTCAAAGTCTGTGCTCACCTGTTGAAAGGATTGAGAATACGAGGGAAAATCAATACTAACAGTAACAAAATTGAAATGTTTCAAAAGTAATTAGTATTTTTTCTAGCTACATAAACCATAGTTCTTTAAATTGGGGGAATTTTTTCAGCATAGCCGAAACGCCCAATGAAACCGTTAACAAGGTAATTAACGACAGGTGGTGAGCATGGTAATTCAATTTTGAAGGACTAAGGTTTATATAGCTCGGAAAATCCAATACTTTTATGATTTTTTTATATGTTTCAACGTGTATACAAACCTTTTGTCCTTTGAAACAGGGAGACTTATTTATTGGTGGGAGGAAGTCCCACTAAAACCAAACTAGTCAGTTCTTTTTCTTCCCTGGACTGTCAGTTTCCCTGGTCCTGTACACAAGCGACGGAGAAGACTAGCATATTAAAATCTATATGAGACAAAGCTGTTCATCGGATAGTAAATACACATGATGATGCAAGTGGAGATTGGCTGAGAAAATGCTATTAAAGGATTATTAAAAATTTTGGTGTATAGAAACTGTGTGCCTGGCACTAGAGGCCTAATATTAAATGACAACATGTGAATAAAGGCACAACAAGGTTGCTCACTCTATCATCTTCTTAACAGGATTCTGAAAGGCGAGGGTATAACAATAGAAGAATCTAGATTAAATTAAGAGATTGAGACTTGCATGGCAGCAGTCAATACAGCTTCATTCTAGGAATTGCAGAAATAATGTACTTTAATATTTCCAAGCACGAAAATGTAATGCGTTTCAGATGTTGGTCTCAAATACTCTACAGCTAAGTCGACATTATCAACAATTTTGAAGAATAAAGAAATAATAAAGGGAACCAATGTTGCTAAAGAAGCGACTACTTTGACGAAGCAAAGGCCTCAGATACTTGAGGAAGTGGAAAAGTTGTTACTTATTTTTAGCATCAGCGAGGCATTTATTGGTGAAAAGGCACTAGAAATCTACGCTAAGTGATGAAAGTTCAAGCTTTTGTTGAAAAAACTCATCCTAATACTGTACTGGAATAATCAATAGGACTGTAAATCTTTTCAATGATAATGTTATGCCTCATTACCATAAGATTCTGCAAAAAAGGCAAAAGCAACAAACATTGAATAAGTTCTTAATTGAAGAAAAACTTGCCCCAAAGCAACAGAAAAGGAAAAAAACACAAACCTCAATTACCAGGCCCTTGTATGGAAGGGGAATTCCCATGTCGGCAATAACTCCTCTCTTCATCCCCAAACCACCATCCATTTACGCTGTCATATTGTAACCAAAAAGGTAAGTTTGCTTATGTTAAAATGACTTCTAAAGTTTTCATTTTTATTGATCTTTTGTGTTATTGTATTTACTATTTGTGTAAAAATTACATAACTACATCACTTTTTCATATTAATATGTCATGATAATAGCAAATAAACTGGGGCTTAGAATGCATTATTCACTTCTACATTATTTGTAATAGGAAATAATGATTCATTATTCGAACGAATCAGTATTCAACCATCTTTTTGGAACGAATTATGGTTAAATACCGTGGTATTACTATACATATGACCTCCAGTAACTGTTCAGGATTTAAAGGAATTTCAGATCCACTGCTTACACCAGCATCCTTTATGAAATTGCATAAAATGTTATTTTTATAATAAAATAAATTTTTGAATATACTTACCCGGTGATTATATAAGCTGCAACTCTGTTGCTCGACAGAAAACTCTACGTTAAAAATCCGCCAGCGATCGCAATGCAGGTAGGGGGTGTACTTCAACAGCGCCATCTGTCGTGCAGGTACTCAGTACTCAATGTAAACACAGAACTCAATTTTCTCCTCGGTCCACTGGGTCTCTATTGGGGAGGAAGGGAGGGTCCTTTAATATATAATCACCGGGTAAGTATATTAAAAAATTTATTTTATTTTAAAAATAACATTTTTCAATATTAAACTTAGCCGGTGATTATATAAGCTGATTCACACCCAGGGGGGTGGGTAGAGACCAGCAATAATTGTTTACATTATTATGAGCTAAGGATTTTTTATTTCATTTTAGCAGTTATTCAAAATAACAAACATAAAATAAATAAGTACCTGGTAAGGAAGTCGACTTGAACAATTACTCTGCCTTTTTAAGTACGTCTTCCTTACGGAGCCTCGCGATCCTTTTAGGATGCTGAGCGACCCCTAGGATCTGAAGTATCAAGGGTTGCAACCCATACAACAGGACCTCATCAAAACCTCTAATCTAGGCGCTTCTCAAGAAATGACTTTGACCACCCGCCAAATCAAGTAGGATGCGAAAGGCTTCTTAGCCTTCCGGACAACCCAAAAACAAAAATAAAACATTTCAAGAGAAAGATTAAAAAGGTTATGGAATTAGGGAATTGTAGTGGTTGAGCCCTCACCCACTACTACACTCGTTGCTACGAATGGTCCCAGAGAGTAGCAGTTCTCGTAAAGAGACTGGACATTCTTAAGATAAAAAGACGCGAACACTGACTTGCTTTTTCAATAGGTTGCGTCGATTATACTTTGCAGAGATCTATTTTGTTTAAAGGCCACGGAAGTTGCAACAGCTCTAACTTCGTGTGTCCTTACCTTCAGCAAAGCTTGGTCTTCCTCATTCAGATGGGAATGAGCTTCTCGTATTAACAGTCTGATAAAATAGGATAAAGCATTCTTTGACTAGGCAAAGATGGTTTCTTAACTGAACACCATAAAGCTTCAGACGGGCCTCGTAAAGGTTTAGTTTGTTTTAAATAGAACTTAAGAGCTCTTACAGGGCATAAGACTCTTTCTAGTTCATTTCCAACCATACGATAAGTTTGGAATATCGAACGATATTGGCCAAGGCCGAGAAGGCAGCTCGTTTTTGGCTAGAAAACCAAGTTGTAGAACATGTAGCCGTTTCGGATGAGAATCCGATGTTCTTGCTGAAGGCATGAATCTCACTGACTCTTTTAGCTGTGGCTAAGCATACCAGGAAAAGAGTCTTTAAGGCGAGATCTTTCAGGGAGGCTGATTGTAGCGGTTCGAACCTGTCTGACATAAGGAATCTTAGTACCACGTCTAAATTCCAACCAGGTGTAACCAAACGACGCTCCTTCGTGGTCTCAAAAGACTTAAGGAGGTCCTGTAGATCTTTATTGTTGGAAAGATCTAAGCCTCTGTGACGGAAGACTGATGCCAACATGCTTCTGTAACCCTTGATAGAGGGAGCTGAAAGAGATCGTTCTTTCCTCAGATATAAGAGGAAGTCAGCTATTTGAGTTACAGAGGTACTGGTCGAGGATACGGATACTGACTTGCACCAGTTTCGGAAGATTTCCCACTTCGATTGGTAGACTCTAAGGGTGGATGTTCTCCTTGCTCTAGCAATCGCTCTGGCTGCCTCCTCCGAAAAACCTCTAGCTCTCGAGAGTCTTTCGATAGTCTGAAGGCAGTCAGACGAAGAGCGTGGAGGCCTTGGTGTACCTTCTTTACGCGTGGCTGACGTAGAAGGTCCACCCTTAGGGGAAGTGTTCTGGGAACGTCTACTAGCCATCGAAGTACCTCGGTGAACCATTCTTTCGCGGGCCAGAGGGAAGCAACTAGCGTCAACCTTGTCCCTTCGTGAGAGGCGAACTTCTGCAGTACCTTGTTGACAATCTTGAACGGAGGGAATGCATATAGATCTAGATGTGACCAATCTAGGAGAAAGGCCTCTATATGAACTGCTGCTGGGTCCGGGATTGGTGAGCAAAATATTGGGAGCCTCTTGGTCATCGAGGTTGCGAAGAGATCTATGGTTGGCTGGCCCCAGGTGGCCCAAAGTCTCTTGCATACATCCTTGTGGAGGGTCCATTCTGTTGGAATTATTTGTCCCTTCCGACTGAGACAATCTGCCATGACATTCAAGTTGCCTTGGATGAACCTCGTTACTAGTGATATGTCTAGACCTTTTGACCAGGTGAGGAGGTCCCTTGCGATCTCGTACAACGTCAGAGAGTAGGTCCCTCCTTGCTCGGAGATGTACGCCAAAGCCGTGGTGTTGTCCGAGTTCACCTCCACCACTTTGCCTTGAAGGAGAGACCTGAAGCTTTTCCAGGCCAGACGTACTGCCAGTAGCTCCTTGCAGTTGAAATGCATTGTCCTTTGAATCGAGTTCCATAATCCCGAGCATTCCCGACCGTCTAATGTCGCACCCCAGCCTACGTCCGATGCGTCCGAGAAGAGAACGTGGTTGGGAGTCTGAACAGTCAGGGGAAGACCCTCTCTTAGGTTGATATAGTCCTTTCACCAAGTCAGACAAGACTTTATCTTTCCGGAAACCGGGATCGAGACCGCTTCTAGCGTCTTGTCCTTTTTCCAGTGAAAAGCTAGATGGTATAGAAGAGGACGGAGGTGTAGTCTTCCTAGTGACACAAATTGATCCACGGATGACAGTGTCCCTACCAGACTCATCCACAGCCTGACTGAGCAGCGTTCCTTCTTCAGCATCTTCTGGATGGATAGCAGGACTGGGGGCTGATCGTCTTGTTCAGCAACGTCCTCATCAGAGGGTTCCTCATCCGAAACTGATGAGGAAACGGCAACGGAGTGGGCAACGTCTGACTCGCTGAATCCGGTCGCACTGGTGGCAGCGTGGCGGAGCCGGACGCAATATCATGGAACTGCTGCACAGTCTGTGAACTGTCAACAACCATGGGTGCGCGAGGAAGTACAGCGTCAACCCGAAACTGTCTAGACCGTCTGGGTTGTGCAGTCAACACCCTACCGGGTTGCTGAGGTTGACGCACTGCGTCACAACAAGTCACCTCTGCTGGTTGTTGAACGTCCTGAACGTCAACAACCACCTCCGAGCGTCGCTTAACGTCAACGTGCGGCTGGCAACCCACACTGGGTCGCATCGGTGGAGGAACCACCTCAACTGGCAGACGCGAGTAGGTTACCTCAGCGTCAACAGGGCGCACAACCGACCGGTTGGAAGGTTGTTGGCCAGAAGGAGGAACCACCTCAACTGGCAGACGCGAGTAGGTTACCTCAGCGTCAACAGGACGCACAACCGACCGGTTGGAAGGTTGTTGGCCAGAAGGTTCTTCTCCGCATTTAAGTCCTCTATCAAGGCCGCAAGCTTGGACTGCATGTCTTGCAGCAAAGCCCATTTAGGGTCTACGGGAGCAGGTGTGGCAACAGACGGGGTTAGCGACTGAGGCGGAACCGTTTACCATCCCTGAAAGCCTTGTTATGTGTGACATAATAGTACAGCAAAACTTCTTGACCTGTAAACAACTTGGAGCATCTCCTGGCTAGGCGCCAGGGCGAGTCTACCAGAATTGAGAAGTCTATCTGGGCAGAGGCATGAACTCCCAAACCGAGAACTTCTCTCGTGTCATATCAGACTCTCGCTCTATAAGCCAGTTTAAAAGAAGGGAAATCAAAGGCTGTATCCCTAAAACTCCTCCTGGTGCAAAAACCAGTCGCCTAGCCAACGTAACGCTCTCTAGGAGAGCGAGAGAGCACTAGCTTAAAAACAACGGCTTCGAAGTAGCTAGGCCTAGTGTAAGTTCTGACGTTAAGGCGAACGAGGAGCAGCAGTTACAAGATCCGGACGAAGATCCTTAAAGAAATCATCATGATTTAATTAAAGTCCATAGGAGGCTAAGCAGCTTAAGGCTCCTCTCCATCTGACAGAGTCCTCAAGGGAATATCAGTAGGAGGGAGAGCAGCAACTTCCTCATCTACAGGAACCTTGTCCGATAAAAGCTAGGTTACCTCAGTGAGTCTCTCACTGGTGCATAAGTAGCAGACCAGAAGGCAACGTCCTGTAACTGCTTGACAGTCTGTGAACTGTCAACAACTGAACTGTCAACCACAACAGGTGTGTGAGGACGTACAGTGTCCACTCGAGACTGCTTTGACTGTCTAGACTGAGCAGTCAAAACAACTCTAGAATGCGGAGGTTGACGCACCGCGTCAAAACAAAACAACTTAGACTGTTGTTGTACCTCGCGAACGTCAACGGAAGGTTCCGTGCGTCGCTGAACGTCAACATGCGGCTGGCAGGGTACACTGGAACGCATGGGTGGCGGGACTCTCTTGGAGTGCGGCAGAAGGTCGCCTCAGCGTCCACAGGACGCACAACCGTGGTTGGTTGTAGGCTAGAGGTTGGTGTAGTGTCAACCTTCTCCGCATGAAAGTCCTGCATCAATGACGTTAACTGAGACTGCATGGTCTGCAGCAAAGACCACTTAGGGTCTACAGGAGCAGGTGCGGCAACAGACGGTGTGACTGCCTGATGCGGTACCGCTTTGCCTCTCTTAGGAGGTGAGCAGTTGTCGGAAGACTGCAGCGAGTCCGAACTGACCCAGTGGCTACAACTGGGCCGTTGGACTTGAGCGGAAAGGACCGACTTGCGCTTAATAAGCCGCGAGACCTTGGTCCATGGTTTCTTACGAGAAACCTCTTCCGCAGACGAGGAATAAATGGGCTCTCTCGTCTTAGAGTGGGTGGGGCGATCTTGGGTAGATACGCCCGAAACCACAGAGGGAAAACGTCTGTTCGTTGATCAAGGCCTCTCGAACCCATAAGTCGTTCGACATTACTTCTCCCCTGGGCTTGGGAGCTTGCAAGAGGTCCCGGACTAGGTGAACGACAGGCACGAACAGACGAACCCTCGGACGCAACACTGTAACACTTTGCGCATATCACTTTATCGATTTTCTGTTTTGCACTTATTTCACTGAAATCGAAACTTTTACTGATTTCTACCTGAAACACGCAATTCTACCCTTCATTAAAAGGTAGTAATTGCGAAATCAGTCGTAAAATGCAGCTCATTAATACTAGCAAAAAAACAGAAAACATATATTAAGATAAAAAATTCAGTGGCTGGGAAAGAGACTAAACGCTAGTTCATATAAACTACGTTTTCAATCTCTCACCGCACATAGCCTGGGGACAAGAATAAAACCCTAGAAACGTTTTACCTTTCTCCCCGTACAGAGACTAGGGACGAGAGTAACACGAGAACAACGTTACCCGCTTGAACGGAACGTTTTCTCTCCTCTCTCTCCCTCCGTCTCTATCTCTCTCTCTCTTTCTCTCTTGATTTCGCACCTAAGAGAAGAGAAGAGCCCAATTATATATCGTCAAAAAAAACATGTTATTTGACTAAAGGAAAAAACTGAAAGGTTTTCCAAATAAAAAGTTCCTTTAATTTAGAATTTAAAACATTTAAGCTAAGAAAGAATGAACAAAACGTCAGAATCGATTTACTCTTACTGCAAAGTGAAACCGTGATACACTCTCTCTCTATCGTAACGATAGAGCGCATGTTGAACGTCCTGAACGTCAACAACTGCGTAGTCTAAACGTTAGTTCATCTTTGAAAACAGTACGAAGACTATCAAAGAAATTCTTTCATAAAACATTACATTTAAAAAGTTTTAAATTCTTTAAAGGCTAAATACGATATAACGGGCTCAACGTTGATTAACTTCGGTTCCAAGTTAGGACCGCCTACTATCAGGAAAGGTCGCATATAAACAAAACATAAAAATTTATTTTTATATGTTTATAATAAATGGAAAGTTAATCGAAGAGGCCTAATAAAGGCGGAGAGATATAAAATATATAGATCTATAACGTGTTAAGCAAAAATATTAAAAACCTAAACACACTTCCGTCTAAGGGAAGGGTCGGCCATTTAAAAGTGAAAGAGAGTCCATACTCTCTTTGTCACCATAATTAAATCTATCCAAAACGAGTTCAAGTTTTGAGATGAAGATAAAACACCTGCATAGCGAAAGCTCAAAACTAGAATAGTGTACTTCACCAAATAGTTGTGAAAACAAATCCAGTTAGTAACAGCGAATTAGTAGGTCTTGCCGGTAGCCCGACAGAGAGAAAATTGAGTTCTGTGTTTACATTGAGTACTGAGTACCTGCACGACAGATGGCGCTGTTGAAGTACACCCCCTACCTGCATTGCGATCGCTGGCGGATTTTTAACGTAGAGTTTTCTGTCGAGCAACAGAGTTGCAGCTTATATAATCACCGGCTAAGTTTAATATTGAAAATAAGCAGATAAGGCCCAGTAGTTGTGTTCAGGAGCTAGATTGTAAGTCATTGTTCTCTGTGAATTACCTAACAGTGGTTTTTACTACACTTGTGCTTTGTAATGAACTTGGCTTCCAGTCTTTATTTCAGCTTAACTGTAATTTCTTGTTAAACATGCTTTCCTACAGAACTTAGTTTGTATTTGTAAAAAGCTAGGCTCTTAATGATTCATGCATTTTTTATATACTTGGACTTTAAACGTCCAGTACACCATCGTAATTCATATCAAAATTATTTAAACATTTATTCATTGTATCTAAGTTAGAATTACAATTTCCCGTTTATTAACACCTGTTGTGCTGTATGTACAATCAATATTATTTTGAATACTGTAGTTAATATAGGCATATAAGAAAATAAAGTGACATCTACAATATATGATTAACGATCCCTTTTATTTCAAGGCTCAGTGCTTATCACAATATGTAGGTTATAAAATTTATGTAATAAAATTGCTGAAATGATGTTAGAAGTAAGTTTAGAGTGTTCAACACTAAGGGTAAATGTGGTACCTTTATAAGTTGGCCTGTCAATTCTTTCTCACGATCAGAGGCCGGTTTAGTCCTTGCCACAGTTAGTTCCTCTGTAAGTGTTGACCTTTCAACAAGGAGATACGCAATCTGAAACAAAAGTTCTTTTTACTAAAATCTTGCAATTTTTTATCATCAAAGCTTTTGCCCCTTAATATACAAGTCAATTATACGTTTTACATATCTTTCATGACTACAAAACAACATTTTTCTATAATTTTAATACCTGCTCCCCTAACGAACTGTGAGCAACATCCTCTAGTCCTTCCTGAAGGAGCATGGATGTTACAGCTTGGGTGCCTGCAAGCAATGCTTCAAGATCTTCCTTCAATGTCCGCACTTCATTATCCAACTCCTTTACTCGTTCTTCGCATTTCACACGAAGGTGTTCCGTGTATTCCTCTAATTCCTGCAGCCAATATAAGTTGGAATTAACCACTTTAGTATAAATGGATCTACTGTATTTTACATCCCATTAATGCTGATTTTTTCTCTTGCTTTTTCTTCATTTCTGTATATAAAATTTTCACAAAGTACATGAAACACTCTCTATCTTTCTCTTCAATAATACAGACTAAAGATAAAGTGCCAAGTCTCTCTCTCTCTCTCTCTCTCTCTCTCTCTCTCTCTCTCTCTCTCTCTCTCTCTCTTCAATAATACAAACTAAAGATAAACTGCCCAGGCTCTTTTAACTCTCTCTCTCTCACTCTCTCTCTTCAATTATACAAACTAAAAGATAAACTGCCAAGGCTCTCTCTCTCTCTCTCTCTCTCTCTCTCTTCAATAATAAAAACTAAAGATAAACTGCCCAGGCTCTCTCTCTCTCTCTCTCTCTCTCTCTCTCTCTCTCTCTCTCTCTCTCTCTCTCTCTCTCTTCAATAATAAAATTAAAGATAACCTGCCCAGGCTCTTTAAACATTACTAATATAGACGAAACACACTTCTGGTCTTTTAAATTCCCAGTATAAAACTCAGTTCCTTCAAAGAAATTTTTGAATGACAACAGTCAAAAAATGTTGGAAAAATATTGGGCATAAGAAGTCATATAGTATGACAACTTTCAAGCCATGATGAGACAGAGGTAACCTGGCTGCTTCCAGGAAAGGAATTTCAAATGGAAATAAAATTATCAGCCTTCATTATAAGACAAATTCTTTATTATTTTATACTCCCACAGGTGGAAGTTATTGCCTTCTTTGCATCTTATCCTGCATGGTGCACAAGCAATCCTATCCGCTGTTCCCCTTATAAAGGATTTCCTCTATGGTGTTCAGCTAGTGTCCATGGGGTAATATTGTTAGCCTCATGACCTGCCTTATGGATATTTAAGGAGGCTATGTGCTAACAGAATAAGGCTTTTCCTGGCTGTAACCCAACTACATATCAACCAGACTCAACATTACCCAACTTCATTTGGTGTTTGATAACCTGAATAATGAATATATTACTATATCAATATTGAGTATACCTGTATTTCTGGGTCGACCTGTGGCGGCCGGTGAAAAGGGTCCTTCTAATATACACTTTTCTGATAAAACCTTCCAATTATACCAGAGAAAGATAAAAGCATGGAATGCAGAGGTTACTACCCTCGCGCGAGCACCTTGTGGGTGTCGTGTATAAAGCAAAGGCGCGTGAAAACCACTATTCACAGGCTGTCTTCCATTTACATATCACAACTTTCATGCATAGCCTTCTTTCCATATACATTCCTCATAAAAATTTTATGACATTGGAACAACAATAATTACCACTTTCTCTTCATCAAACTGCCTCCGGAGTTTGTCGTTCATATGCCGAGCTGCCTTTAGGTTGGCTTCAGCATCCACTAAAAGACGCCATAACTGCAGGGTTCTTGAATGAGGATCTTGCGTTTCCCAGTCCAAGCCTTCCAGCGTAAATCTTTTCTTGACACTAGTCCATTCATCCTCGCTCTGTAAGAAAGAAGTTATTTTTTTGGCATTAAATTTGTTTTTCAAATAAATCTACAATTTTTAAACATATAATATCACAATTGCTGACTACGAAGCAGTTATTCCATACACAATAGCTGCAGACAAGAGAACTATAGGAAATTTTAGTTTATAATAAACTATTTTAAAATTTTAACCACTGCTCAAAATTTTGCTTGCACTATCTTTTTGTGCATAGCATTACAGCTTTAGGTCCCAGAGTGGTCTAGTAAAATTATCTTTTAAAAATAATTCAGTTACAGCAAGAACATAAAAATGGTGATAGAAACCTTAAGCAAACCCTGTCTTTCATTTTCTTTGGATCAAAATCTTACTATCACCTTTTAGAAACCTTGCAAAGTAACCGATTAAGAAAGGATGCCCTTACAACCTACAGAGATGAGAGAAAGAAACAAAATCTGTGTTTACACTTACAAAATTCATTCATACAGTGCACCTGCGGTTCCAGTAATATATCAAATTATCTATAAAAAATATAAATTACTTCAAAATTCCTGATAAAAATCCTCTCTCCACATTGCCTTTAATCTCAACATGGCAGTGAAAATACGGAGCACCATTGTCCGTGGTAAATGTTATAATAAAATCTCTACTTTTCCCAATTTACCACAATCCCCAGATCCTGACAAAAGTAGAGTAACCAATTGCAATCATACAGCAACTACATCTCGGAAGGGGTCAGGACACCCCAGTTGTCGAGATACCTCAACAGATGTGTCCTGTTTGAGTGGGTACAAGCCAAGACCAGAGTGAACCCATGAGTGAACGCTTGGCGAGCGATAGACAGTTTGAAGCACATGGCTTTGAACTGGAACTCTTTGCGGCCAAAGACGAAAACGATACAGTCGGACAGGCAAGTGTCTCTACCCAAATGGTCTCCTGCTAACAACCTCATTACTTTGTTAACAGTTTCAATAGCCATATCAGCTCACTTAAGACCCACTCCTACTTAAAGGCTGATGACTTGTATCCACACAAAAATGTTGCTTAACCAAGAAATCTGGGAAAGATAAGACTTCCATTGCTTGAAGGCACACTTGATCACACTAGTCTATCTTATTTCTCTTCCTCTTGTTTTTTTCTTTGAAGTTATCATAGTTTATATATGAAAGATCTATTTTAGTGTTATTACTGTTTTCAAAATATCTTATTTTACTTGTTCATTACTTCGCTTGTAGTTTATTTACTTATTTCCTTTACTCACCAAGCTATTTTTCCATGTTGGAGCCCTTGAGCTTGTATCATCTTGCTTTTCCAACTAGGGTTGTAGCTTAACTAGTAATAATAATAATAATAATAATAATAATAATAATAATAATAATAATAATAATAATACTATAAGGGTAGACGTGCTCCCGAGAAATTTATAAAAACTAGAAGTACTGTTTTTCTTGAGCTAAATATTTTTCTACCTCCCAGACAGCTTTGCACCAATTATCAAGCCACATTTCCTCATATTTTCAAGAAATAAAAAATCCTCAGACTGCAAGTCTGAAGATCATTTCCTTCCTCCTACTGCCATGCTTTTTTAACTTTTTTCCTGGTTAATGTCACTGTTGCTTCCACCATGGTCAAATTCCACTCTTCTTCATTCTCATTTTTTATCAAGCCCCACATAGAAAAGGGCATTAGTTTATCATTCAAATGACCTCAGCATTTAAAGAATGAAAAATGTTATTTTTATTAATAAAATAAATTTTTGAATATACTTACCCGATAATCATGTAGCTGTCAACTCCGTTGCCCGACAGAATTCTATGGAGGGATACGCCAGCTATCACAATACTAGAAGGGGGTGTACTTACCAGCACCACCTGTGGCCAGGTACTCAATCATTTGTTGTTGACACCTCCTCAATTATTCCTCGGTCCACTGGTTCTCTCTGGGGAGGAAAGGGAGGGTCGATTAAATCATGATTATCGGGTAAGTATATTCAAAAATTTATTTTATTAATAAAAATAACATTTTTCAATATTAAACTTACCCGATAATCATGTAGCTGATTCACACCCAGGGAGGTGGGTGAAAACCAGTGTACATGATTAAAGGATAGCTAAGTATCCCATATTTCATATAACAGTTATCTCAAATAACAATGAAATAATAAGTACCTGGTAAGGAAGTCGAATAGAACCGTTACTCTGCCTTTTTATTTAAAGTTCGTCTTCCTTACTGAGCGCAGCGTTCCTCTTGGAGGCTGAATCAACCCAAAGGTGCCAAAGTACACGGGGTTGCAACCCCTACTAAAGGACCTCTACCAAACCTTTAACCCAGGCGCTTCTCAAGAATGAATAGACCACCCGTCAAATCCAAGGATGCGGAAGGCTTCTTAGCCTACCGTAACAACCATAAAAACAACAATAAAAGTATTCAAGAGAAAGGTTAAAAAAGGTTATGGGATTAAGGGAATGTAGTGGCTGAGCCCTCACCTACTACTGCACTCGCTGCTACGAATGGTCCCAGGGTGTAGCAGTTCTCGTAAAGAGACTGGACATCTTTCAGATAAAATGATGCAAACACTGACTTGCTCCTCCAATAGGTTGCATCCATTATGCTCTGCAGAGAACGGTTTTTATCAAAGGCCAATGAAGTAGCTACAGCTCTTACTTCGTGGGTCCTTACCTTCAGCAATGCAAGGTCTTCCTCCTTTAAGTGAGAATGTGCTTCTCTGATCAGAAGCCTTATATAGTACGAAAGCCCATTCTTGGACATGGGTCTCGAGGGTTTCTTGATGGCACACCATAAGGCTTCTGATTGTCCTCGAATAGGTTTAGACCTCTTCAGATAATATTTGAGAGCTCTGACAGGGCAAAGAACTCTCTCTAGTTCGTTACCTACCATGTTGGAGAGGCTAGGTATTTCGAACGATCTAGGCCAAGGACGTGAAGGAAGCTCGTTCTTTGCTAGGAATCCAAGCTGAAAAGAACATGTTGCAGATTCGGTTGTGAAACCAATGTTCTTGCTGAAGGCATGAACCTCACTGACTCTCTTAGCTGTTGCAAGGCAAACGAGAAAAGCAGTCTTGAGGGTAAGATCCTTGAAGGAAGCTGACTGGAGAGGTTCGAACCTAGATGTCATAAGGAACCTTAAGACTACGTCTAGATTCCAGCCTGGAGTGGAAAGACGACGTTCTTTAGACGTCTCAAAAGACTTGAGAATGTCTTGAAGGTCCTTGTTGGAAGACAGGTCCAAACCCCTGTGGCGGAGAACTGAGGCCAACATGCTCCTATATCCTTTAATCGTAGGTGTTGAAAGGGATCTCTCATTCCTAAGATGAAGAAGGAAGTCAGCTATTTGGATCACAGAGGTATTGGTAGAGGATATTGAATTGGCTCTACACCAGCTTCGGAAGACCTCCCACTTAAACTGGTAGACTCTACGAGTGGAAATTCTTCTAGCTCTGGCAATCGCACTGGCTGCCTCCTTCGAAAAGCCTCTAGCTCTAGCGAATCTTTCGACAGTCTGAAGGCAGTCAGCCGAAGAGCGTGGAGGTTTGGATGCAACCTGTCTACGTGTGGTTGACGTAGAAGGTCCACTCTTAGAGGTAGAGTCCTGGGGAAGTCGACTAGCCATTGAAGTACCTCTGTGTACCATTCTCTTGCAGGCCAAAGGGGAGCAACCAGCGTCAGCCGTGTCCCTTCGTGCGAGACGAATTTCTGCAGAACTTTGTTTATTATCTTGAACGGAGGGAATGCGTACAGGTCGAGATGGGACCAGTTCAGAAGAAAAGCATCCACATGAACCGCTGCAGGGTCTGGAACAGGGGAACAATAAAGCGGAAGTCTCTTGGTTATGGAGGTGGCAAACAGATCTATGGTAGGTTGACCCCACAAGGTCCAAAGTCTGTTGCACACACTCTTGTGGAGGGTCCATTCCGTGGGAATGACCTGATTCCTTCTGCTGAGGCGATCCGCTGAAACATTCATATCGCCCTGGATGAACCTCGTGACCAGAGTGAGGTTTAGACCTCTTGACCAAATGAGGAGGTCCCTTGCGATCTCGTAAAGGCTCCTCGAATGGGTCCCTCCTTGCTTGGAGATGTAAGCCAAGGCTGTGGTGTTGTCTGAATTCACCTCCACCACTTTGCCTAGCAGGAGGGACTTGAAGTTCAACAGGGCTAGATGAACTGCTAACAGTTCCTTGCAGTTGATGTGGAGTAATCCTTGTTCCTTGTTCCATACTCCTGAGCATTCCCGTCCGTCCAAGGTCGCACCCCAGCCCGAGTCCGATGCATCTGAGAAGAGATGAAGATGGGGGGTCTGGATGGCCAATGATAGACCCTCCTTGAGAAGGAGATTGTGCTTCCACCACAGGAGAGTGGTCTTCATCTCTTGGTTGATAGGGATAGAGACTGCTTCTAGAGTCGAGCCCTTGTCCCAATGAGCCGCAAGATGGAATTGAAGAGGGCGGAGGTGGAGTCTCCCTAGCTCAACAAACAGGGCCAGTGATGAGAGGGTCCCTGTGAGACTCATCCACTGTCTCACTGAGCAATTGCTCCTCTTCAGCATGTTCATGATGCACTCTAGGGCTTGGTTTATCCTGGGGGCCGATGGAAAAGCCCGAAAATCCTGACTCTGAATCTCCATTCCCAGGTACACAATGGATTGGGAGGGAATGAGTTGAGATTTCTCTATATTGACTAATAGACCTAGGTCTCTGATTAAATCTAAAGTCCAATTGAGGTTCTCCAGACAACGACGACTCGTGGAGGCTCTCAACAGCCAGTCGTCTAGGTAGAGGGAGGCTCTGATGTTCGATAAGTGTAGGAATTTTGCTACATTCCTCATCAGATGAGTAAAGACCATAGGAGCTGTGCTTAGGCCAAAACACAGGGCTTGGAACTGATAGACAACCTTTCCGAAAACGAATCTCAGGAAAGGTTGGGAGTCTGGATGAATGGGAACGTGAAAGTATGCATCTTTCAAGTCCAACGAGACCATCCAGTCCTCCTGTCTGACCGCTGCTAAGACCGACTTGGTCGTCTCCATCGTGAACGTCTGCTTGGTGACATACTCGTTGAGAGAGCTGACGTCCAGCACCGGTCTCCAACCTCCTGTCTTCTTGGCCACAAGAAAGAGACGGTTGTAGAAGCCCGGGGATTGATGGTCCCGGACTATAACCACTGCCTTCTTCTGCACAAGTAGCGACACCTCCTGTTGCAATGCTAGCCTCTTGTCCTCTTCTTTGTAGTTGGGAGAGAGGTTGATGGGCGATGTGGTCAGAGGTGGTTTGAGGCAGAATGGAATCCTGTAACCGAACCTCAGCCAACTGACAGACTGTGCGTCTGCACCTCTCTTCTCCCAGGCTCGCCAGAAGATCTTGAGTCTGGCTCCTACTGTTGTCTGGAGAATCTGAGAGTCAGTTCTTTCCCTTAGATGTCCTGGATCCTTTCCTAGACTTGCTCCTGTGAGAGTCTGGACGGGAGCTTCCTCGGCTGGGGGCTCTACCACGAAAGGGCGGTATGAACCTCGTAGCCGGGGTATCAGCCACTGGGGAGCGATAAGTCTTGGGGACTGAGGTGGCAACCTTAGACTTACGAGCCGATGAGGCTACAAGATCGTGCGTGTCCTTTTGTATCAGGGCAGCCGACAAGTCCTTAACTAGCTCCTCGGGAAAGAGGAACTTTGAGAGTGGAGCAAAAAGGAGTTGTGACCGTTGGCACGGTGTAATGCTGGCGGAAAGGAAGGTACACAGTTGTTCCCTTTTCTTCAACACCCCTGATACAAATAACGACGCTAGCTCACCCGATCCATCTCTGATGGCCTTATCCATGCAGGACATTATTAGCATGGCAGAATCTTTGTCCGCAGGAGAGGTTTTCTTGCTGAGGGCTCCCAGGCACCAGTCGAGAAAGTTGAACATTTCAAATGCTCTGAACAACCCTTTCAGAAGATGATCCAGGTCTGAGAAGGTCCAACAAACCTTCGAGCGTCTCATAGCAGTTCTCCGAGGCGAGTCCACCAGACTTGAGAAGTCAGCCTGGGCAGAGGCAGGTACTCCCAAGCCTGGTGCTTCCCCTGTGGCATACCAAACGCAACCTTTCGAAGCGAGCTTCGTTGGAGGGAACATGAAGGAAGTCTTGCCAAGGTGTTGTTTAGACTGCAGCCACTCCCCTAAGATCCTTAAAGCCCTCTTGGAGGATCTAGCTAGGACAAGCTTAGTATAGTTGGACTTAGCTTGTTGTACGCCCAGCGAAAACTCAGATGGTGGAGAGCGGGGAATAGCAGAGACGAAGTGGTCTGGGTAAATCTCCCTGAGTAGAGCCAAGACCTTACGAAAATCAATCGACAATGGAGAAAGCTTAGATTCTTCCACGTCTGATGAGGGATCAAGGTGTGCCTCCTCATCATCCGACACCTCATCAGCAGAGGGTAGCGAAGCGATCTGACCAGAATGCTGAACCGCAGAGTCAGAACGGGTAGGAACAATAACAGAGGTTTCCTCTTCCAGTAACTGTTGAGGGAAAACCTGAGGCTCAGACTGCAAAGGCTGAACAACAGACGAAGCAGAAGGCAGGCGCACGGGTGAAGGAGGTTGACTCCTAGCAAGAGTTGAACCCAAGGATTGCACAAGCTGAGCGGAGGACGGAGGCGGAGTAGTCCGTTCCTGTTCCTGTGAGATGAGTGGAGCATGAAGAGGTTGAGGCTGCGCAGAACAAGGTAAAGTTCTCGCAAGCTGAGGCTCCTGAGGCGCAAGTCCAGGGTGTAGAGGAGCTTCCCTTGAGGAGGGTTGAGCTCGCTGCAGCGATGGTTGAGCAGACAGACTCACGGAGGGGAGAGGTTGTTGTACCCCAACCGAGAGTTGCACCACTGGTGGAGCAGCAAGGGGAGGCGGAGGAAGAGTGGAATAACTCTCCTGATCCCAAAGCAAGGGTTGCCTTAAAGAAGGCTGAGGCTGAACAACACTGGGAACAGCGAACTCCGAAAGTGGCTCAACATCGTACGCCTGGTAGATGGTGCTGCGACCAGGCGGAGCAAGTGCAGGCTGGGCGAGCACAGGCGGAGCGAGAACAGGCGGAGGGAGTGTAGGCGGAGGAGGAGGTGCAACACTCTCAGCCCGACACTCACGCATCAAGTCCGAAAGCTGAGCTTGCATGGACTGAAGCAGGGTCCACTTGGGATCGGCAGAAACGATAACAGACTGAGGTAGAGTCACAGTCGGGCTCTGTTTTGGCAGAACCTTACTCCTCTTGGGCGGAGTACAGTCGACAGATGACTGAGGCGAGTCAGAGCTGAGCCAATGACTGCAACCTGGCTGAGCACTCGCGGACTGGACTCTACGTTTAAGCGGTCTCGAGACCTGAGACCAACGTTTCTTCCCTGCTAGTTGATCAGCGGACGAGAATAAGACGGGCTCAATCGTCTGCAGGTGGGAGTGACGGTCTAAGGAAGACACGCCCGCAACCACCGAGGATAGTTCTGTGCGCCTAACAAGGCCTGTCGAACCCTTAAGCCCTTCGACATTGCTTCTCCCCTGGGCATGGGAGCTTGCAAGAGGTCCCGGACTGGGAGGACGACTGGCTCGCACAGAAAAATCCTCACGCACCACACTGGCACCACTAGCACTTGGCACTGCACCGACACTAGCACTCGTCACAGCACTGGCACTATTTCCACCCACTGCACTCTTGACCTTCAGTTCTTTAACCTCGGCCATCAGAGACTTATGGTCACTTACCACTGATTCTACTTTATCTCCTAAAGCCTGAATAGCACGCAAAACAATTGACATATCAGGCGGAGGGCACACAGTAGGTTCGGGGGTAGCCACTACAGGGGTAGGAAAAGGTAGGGGATCATGAGGTGAGGAAAACATAGAAGAGTGAGAAGAACTTCTCCTAACTCTACCTCTCTCTAACTTAGATGAATATTTTAAAAGACGGACAAATTCCAATTCCGAAAGTCCGGCGCATTCCTCACATCGATTTTCTAATAGACAGGGCCTGTCCCTACAGTCAGAACAAGCGGTGTGAGGATCTACCGAGGCTTTCGGAATACGCCTATTGCAAGACCTACATCGTCTATGGGAGGGGGCTTGCGAAACGTCAGACATCTTGTTTCAAAGAGTTAGCCAAAGGGTGATCCAAAAACAAGCAAAAATTCATTAACCGTTAATCAGTATTATATAAAAGCTATCTAGCTAATATAAAAAGGATTCCAGTAAAGCGACAGCCGTTAATCTGAGAGAATACTTCACCAAATATCCGTGAATAAACTCGAAGACCATAAGCGTATCCCAGAACGTCTAGCCGGAAGCACGACAGAGGAATAATTGAGGAGGTGTCAACAACAAATGATTGAGTACCTGGCCACAGGTGGCGCTGGTAAGTACACCCCCTTCTAGTATTGTGATAGCTGGCGTATCCCTCCATAGAATTCTGTCGGGCAACGGAGTTGACAGCTACATGATTATCGGGTAAGTTTAATATTGAAAAATTAAGAATAAATCTGTATAGCTTAACAACTAAATAATAAATCAAAGGCTGTAAATCACAATGTAGAAATCAAAACACCAATAAGTCATTTAATAAGGATAACTAAGACCAGGGTTAAGCAACTGGATGAAGATGTCAAGGCCCTATACAGGAACCAATTCATCTGAACATTGTTCAAGAAGCCAATTGGAACCTAGTCTGGGTCTATGGCAATGCTGTAAATACTATACCCCATGCAATATCACACTATTTATGTCAGCCTACAGTGTGCACTGTTACAACCATAACATTAATCTGTTTTCTGGGTTGTCAATGATCCTGTACATTCAAGCCCATTATATATTAAAATAATGTTAAACTAAATACCGAATATAAAAATGTACTCTTACTAGCATAGAAATGTATATGTAATATATTTATATACCAAACATGAAAACTTCACTTTAAAAAAATATGTCTCCAATTCATTAATCCTGTGTAATATCAACAACACTTTTTTACAGCTTTGCTTTAAAAAAAAAAATAAAAAATACAAAATGTGTTCTCGGTTTTAAACTTACAGCACTGTCATCTGCATCCATGATTTCAACAGGATTCTCAGGTGGAATTCATTACTAATGCCTGAAAAATAATAAACATAAATTATCATGGTCATTGCTTTACAGTACAACAAAAATCAATGCTAAGTAAGTATTTCATAAAAAATGGTGGATACATTATATATCAACTATAGATTTTAATCTACAACAATTTTTCAAATGTCATGATTTGAGCATTTTTATTTACAAAAAAATTTCCTTTCATAATATATCCTGCATAATACAAATTCTAAAAGTAATTTGTATTTTTCCTGGTTATACAAACCTGAGTCTCTTAAAATAGGGAATGTCTTCAGCAGAGCTGAAATGCCCAATAAAATGACAGCTATTGAGCATTACCGAGTAGCCACGCCCACTCTACTGTCAAAGATTCTTCACTTTAGACCTTTTGGTTGAGGTGGGAAGGGTTCGCAAACTGCTCAGAAGATCTACGCACCTAAATGAGCATTATATGGGCAGAAATAACAACCTAATTTGGCGCTGAAGAAGGACCAGGTTGTTTCCATTGAGGAGAGAAAGATCTCGGTACCTAGGAAACCATACAAAAGAGTATCCTTCATTGTTAATTGTGGTGAACAGTAAGATTTGGTCATATGCTTGCCTAAGCTACCAACTTGGGGCCGACAGCTCTTGAGAGGAGCCATTTTCTTAATTTGAGATACTAAAGTACAGTACCCATAAAAGCGAAGAGATTAGCACTTTCCAATCCCAATAGAGAAGGTGAAGGAGGGTAGCCAAGCTCCTACAAAAACTAACCAATATCAAGTGGGGTCATAAATTACAAGCCAGCTTGCCTACATGGGTAGTAAGGCCAGCTATTAGGTACCGGGCCACATGGCCATGATGCCGGTACCACCGGAAGCTGCTCAGAGAGGAATGGTGTCAAGAGCCCTATTCTTGCAACTGTGAATGGCCTTCCTATATTTCTTTGCCTTCCTGTTAGAAAAAGGGTCAGAATCAGAATCAAAGGAGGAAGAGGAGGGGAGTGAACTTACTTCTCCCTCTTACCAACTTTACTCTCACGTTCTGCAAGCCGAGAAGTCACGGTCTGAGCACCTATCGATGACGAAGCTCCCCCAAGGGGAAAGCCATAAGGGATTGCTTTGACAGCAACCAAAACAATGCAGGTCACTGTCACAGGGGAAGCAGTAGGTACTCTTAATGGCCCTTATAACACATTCAGAGGCTGGGTTCACGGGTACAGTGAGGGAGCCATGGGTCCTGGGGTCAATGGTACAATGATGGAACCATGGGCCCTGGTGCAGTGAGGGAGCCACGGGCCCTAGGGTCACAGGAATGGGTGATGAGATTGGAGCTACTTCTGTTCTTCTGTCTTTGTAACTTTCACAGGGGTAGAAGCCTCCTTAATAGTTATCTTAGATGCTTATTTTGGCTAGGGGTATACTGAGGGTATCAACACTAGGCTCACTTACACTGCTGGCACTGGGATCACAGCTGATATCATTCGGGTCACCAATTGGAATGAAATAGCTGCATCTAAAACGTCCCTTAAAAATGACATCAAGGTCTTACCTGCAAAAAACTTGTTGTCCAGCACAGGGAATGCAGCAATAACCTCACACTCCACCAATCCTGAAAAACTCACCGATGTAAATCCAAGTTCTCTGTGCTCTTGAAGTATACTCAACCGAAGCTTCAGTGATCGGCAAATTCAATGAAGATAACAAATTGCTTGACAGTCTCTCCGACATTGTCAAGAATGACACCTGAGAAAACGTAGCTTTTCCCCTCAAAAAATACAACTGCCTCCTACGGGAGACCAATCTATATTTGGCATATGGGGATAAATTCAAACAATTATGGTCATAAAAGCGAACTGTGTGGATCTACAGTATTACTTTTTTAGCCCTAGACCAACGTAGAGGCTATCCTTCCACAAAAATGCGAATTCATGCTTCCTTTTATCATCAATACATAACAAAAATGTTATTTTGATTATAAAATAAATTTTTGAATATACTTACCCGGTGATTATATAGCTGCAACTCTGTTGCTCGACAGACAACTCTACGGAAAAACTCGCCAGCGATCGCTACACAGGTTGCGGGTGTGCCCAACAGCGCCATCTGTCGACCAGATACCCAGCTCTCATGTAAACAAAGACTCAATTTTCTCCTCGTCCCACTGTGTCTCTATTGGGGAGGAAGGGAGGGCATTTAATTTATAATCACCGGGTAAGTATATTCAAAAATTTATTTTATAATCAAAATGTTATTTTGATTATAAAATAAATTTTTTAATATACTTACCCGGTGATTATATAGCTGCAACTCTGTTGCTCGACAGACAACTCTACGGAAAAACTCGCCAGCGATCGCTACACAGGTTGCGGGTGTGCCCAACAGCGCCATCTGTCGACCAGATACCCAGCTCTCATGTAAACAAAGACTCAATTTTCTCCTCGTCCCATTGTGTCTCTATTGGGGAGGAAGGGAGGGTCATTTAATTTATAATCACCGGGTAAGTATATTCAAAAATTTATTTTATAATCAAAATAACATTTTTCAATATTCAACTTAGCCGGTGATTATATAGCTGATTCACACCCAGGATGGTGGGTAGAGACCAGTAATATATGTTTACACTTTTATGAGCTAAGAGTTTTTTATTTCATTTTAGAAGTTATCAAAATAACAAAAACAAAATAAATAGGTACCTGGTAAGGAAGTCGACTTGAACAATTACTCTGCCTTTTAAGTAAGTCTTCCTTACGGAGCCTCGCGATCCTCTTAGGATGCTGATCGACCCCTAGGATCTGAAGTATCAAGGGTTGCAACCCATACAACAGGACCTCATCAAACCCCTAATCTAGGCGCTCTCAAGAAATGACTTTGACCACCCGCCAAATCAACCAGGATGCGAAAGGCTTCTTAGCCTTCCGGACAACCCATAAAAAAACAACACTTCAAGAGACAGATTAAAAGGATAAGGAATTAGGGAATTGTAGTGGTTGAGCCCTCACCCACTACTGCACTCGCTGCTACGAATGGTCCCAGTGTGTAGCAGTTCTTGTAAAGAGACTGGACATCTTTCAAGTAAAATGACGCGAACACTGATTTGCTTCTCCAATAGGTTGCGTCCATTATACTTTGCAGAGATATATTTTGCTTAAAGGCCACGGAAGTTGTTACAGCTCTAACTTCGTGCGTCTTCACCTTAAGCAAAGTTCGGTCTTCCTCACTCAGATGTGAATGAGCTTCTCGTATTAACAATCTGATAAAGACTGACCAAGCATTCTTTGACATAGGCAAGGATGGTTTCTTAACTGAACACCATAAAGCTTCAGATTGGCCTCGTAAAGGTTTAGTACGCTTTAAATAGAACTTAAGAGCTCTAACAGGGCATAAGACTCTTTCTAGTTCATTGCCTATGATCTCCGATAAGCTGGGGATATCGAAAGATTTAGGCCAAGGCCGAGAAGGCAGCTCATTTTTGGCTAGAAAACCAAGTTGTAGCGAACAAGTGGCTTTTACTGACGAAAATCCGATGTTCTTCCTGAAGGCATGAATCTCACTGACTCTTTTAGCCGAGGCTAAGCATACCAGGAAAAGAGTCTTAAGAGTGAGATCTTTCAGGGAGGCTTATTGTAACGGCTCCAACCTGTCTGACATGAAGAATCTTAGTACCACGTCTAAATTCCATCCAGGGGTAGCCAAACGACGCTCCTTGGTGGTCTCAAAAGACTTAAGGAGGTCTTGCAGATCTTTATGTTTGGAAAGATCTAAGCCTTTATGCCGGAAGACCGATGCCAACATGCTTCTGTAGCCCTTGATAGTGGGAGCTGAAAGGGATCGTCCTTTTCTCAGGTATAAGAGAAAAACAGCTATTTGAGCTACAGAGGTACTGGTCGAGGATACAGAAACTGACTTGCACCAGTCTCGGAAGACTTCCCACTTCGATTGGTAGACTCTAATGGAAGACGCTCTCCTTGCTCTAGCAATCGCACTGGCTGCTTCCTTCGAAAAGCCTCTAGCTCTCGAGAGTCTTTCGATAGTCTGAAGGCAGTCAGACGAAGAGCATGGAGGCTTTGGAGTACCTTCTTTACGTGTGGCTGACGTAGAAGGTCTACCCTTAGAGGAAGACTACTGGGAACGTCTACTAACCATCGAAGTATCTCGGTGAACCATTCTCTCGCGGGCCAGAGGGAAGCAACTAACGTCAACCTTGTCCCTTCGTGAGAGGCGAACTTCTGCAGTACCTTGTTGACAATCTTGAACGGTGGGAATGCGTAGAGATCCAGATGTGACCAATCTAGGAGGAAAGCATCTATATGTATTGCTGCTGGGTCCGGGACTGGAGAGCAATAGATTGGAAGCCTCTTGGTCAGCGAGGTTGCAAAGAGATCTATGGATGGTTTACCCTAAGTGGCCCAAAGTCTCTTGCACACATCCTTGTGGAGGGTCCATTCGGTTGGAATTACTTGCCCTTTCCGACTGAGACAATCTGCTATGACGTTCAAGTCGCCTTGGATGAACCTCGTTACTAGGGAGATGTCTTGACCTTTTGACCAGATGAGCAGGTCCCTTGCGATCTCGTACAACGTCAGTGAGTGGGTACCTCCTTGTTTGGAGATGTACGCCAAGGCCGTGGTGTTGTCCGAGTTAACTTCCACCACTTTGCCTCGAAGGAGAGACGAAGCTTTTCAAGGCCAGATGTACTGCCAACAGCTCCTTGCAGTTGATATGCATGCTCCTCTGACTCGAGTTCCACAGTCCTGAGCATTCCTGACCGTCTAGTGTCGCGCCCCAGCCCACGTCCGATGCGTCCGAGAAGAGAACGTGGTTGGGAGTCTGAACAGCCAGGGGAAGACCCTCTCTTAGGTTGATATTGTCCTTCCACCAAGTCAGACAAGACTTTATCTTTTCGGAAACCGGGATCGAGACCGCTTCTAGCGTCTTGTCCTTTTTCCAGAGAAAAGCTAGATGGTATGAAGAGGACGGAGGAGTAGTCTTCCTAGTGACACAAATTGTTCTACGGATGACAGCGTCCCTACCAGACTCATCCACAGCCTGACTGAGCAGCGTTCCTTCTGCAGCATCTTCTGGATGGATAGCAGGGCTTGATCTATTCTGGGGGCTGATCGTCTTGTTGTTCAGCAACGTCCTCATCAGAGGGTTCCTCATCCGAAAACTGATGAGGAAACGGCAACGGAGTGGGCAACGTCTGGCTCGCTGAGTCCGGTCGCACTGGTGCATGCGTGACGGAGCCGGACGCAACATCATGGAACTGCTGCACAGTCTGTGAACTGTCAACAACCATGGGTGCGCGAGGAAGCACAGCGTCAACCCGAGACTGTCTAGACCGTTTGGGTTGTGCAGTCAACACCCTACCGGGTTGCTGAGGTTGACGCACTGCGTCAAAACAAGTCACCTCTGCTGGTTGTTGAACGTCCTGAACGTCAACAACCACCTCCGAGCGTCGCTTAACGACAACGTGCGGCTGGCAACCCACACTGGGTCGCATCGGTGGAGGAACCACCTCAACTGGCAGACGCGAGTAGGTTACCTCAGCGTCAACAGGGCGCACAACCGACCGGTTGGAAGGTTGTTGGCCAGAAGGTTCGGTAGCAACCTTCTCCGCATTAAAGTCCTCTATCAAGGACGCAAGCTTGGACTGCATGTCTTGCAGCAAAGCCCATTTAGGGTCTACGGGAGCAGGTGCGGCAACAGACGGGGTTAGCGACTGAGGCGGTACCGCTTTCCATCCCTGAAAGCCTTGTTTATGCATGACATAATTGTACAGCAAAACTTCAAAGGCTCTAAAACAGCTGTGAAGTTGACCTGTAAAAAACTTGGAGCGTCTCCTGGCCAGGCGCCAGGGAGAGTCTACGAGATTTGAGAAGTCTATCTGGGCAGAGGCATGAACTCCCAAGCCGAGAACTTCTCTCGTGTCATATCAGACTCTCGCTCTATAAGCCAGTTTAAAAGAAGGGAAAGCAAAGGCTGTATCCCCCAAACTCCTCCTGGTGAAAAACCAGTCGCCTAGCCAACGTAAAGCTCTCTAGGAGAGCGAGAGAGCACTAGCTTAAAAACAACGGCTTCGAAGTAGCTAGGCCTAGTGTAAGCTCTGACGTTTAGGCGAACGAGGAGCAGCAGTTACAAAAAGATCCGGACAAAGATCCTTAAAAAAAATCATCATGATTTAATTAAAGTCCATAGGGGGCTAAGCAGCTTTAGGCTCCTCTCCATCTGACAGAGTCCTCAAGGGAATATCAGTAGGAGGGGGAACAGCAACTTCCTCATCTACAGGAACCTTGTCCGATAAAAGCCGAGTCTCAAGCAAGGGAGAGACCTACCGTGGTGGCAATGCTTTACAAGCAGAGTCCACACTCACTGGTGCATTAGTAGCGGACCAGAACGCAACGTCATGTAACTGCTTGACAGTCTGTGAACTGTCAACAACTGAACTGTCAACCACAACAGGTGCGTGAGGACGCACAGCGTCCACTCGAGACTGCTTTGACTGCCTAGACTGAGCAGTCAAAACAACTCTAGAATGCGGAGGTTGACGCACAGCGTCAAAACAAGTCAACTCTGATTGTTAGTGAACGTCTTGAACGTCAACAGGAGCATCAGCAAGTGGCCTAACGTCCAAATGCGGCTGAAAAACCACACGAGACCGCATCGAGTGTGGTTCTAAACAACCTGAGTGACGTGACTTAGCTACGCCAACGTCAACAGTAAGCACAAAGGAACGTTAGGTTGGCTGAAAACCAGGATATCGATGAGATAAACGGCTAGACTCAACGGACTAATCGGCAGAATAGTCTTCCATAAGGGAGGCAAGCATATACTGCATGTCTTGCCATACAGCCCATTAAGGATCAACGGAAATGGTTGTGGTAAGAGACGAGGGTAACGCCTGTGACCGCAACACTTTGCCAACAAAAAAAAGACTCTCGGAGTCTGTGTTACGCTTTTGTTAGGCGGCGAGCAGTTATCCGATGACTGCATAGGGTCAGAGCTGTCCTAATGGCTGTAACCAGGATGCTGGACCTGTCCTGAAAGGACTGACTTTCGCTTAAGGGCTTCGAAACCTCGTGACAGGTTTCTTATGCGAAAAGCCTTCGGATGACGAGGAGAAACAACGTCTCTCTCATCTTATGGTAGGGGAGATCTTGGTAAGATACACCCGATACCATAGAGGGAAACGTCTGTTCGTTGATCAAGGCCTCTCGAACCCATAAGTCGTTTGACATTACTTCTCCCCTGGGCTTGGGAGCATGCAAGAGGTCCCGGACTAGGTGAACGACAGGCACGAACAGACGAACCCTCGGACGCAACACTGTAACACTTTGCGCATATCACTTTATCACTTCGATTTTCTGTTTTGCACTTATTTCACTGAAATCGAAACTTTTACTGATTTCTACCTGAAACACGCAATTCTACCCTTCATTAAACGGAAGTAATTGCGAAATCAGTCGTATAATGCAAGCTCATTAATACCAGCAAAAAACAGAAAACATATTTTAAGATAAAAACATCAGTGGCTGGGAAAGAGACTAAACACTAGTTCATATAAACTACGTTTTCAATCTCTCACCGCACATAGCCTGGGGACGAGAATAAAAAAATAAAAACGTTTTATCCTTCCTCCCCGTACAGAGACTAGGGACGAGAGTGACTCGAGAACAACGTTACCCGCTTGAACGGAACGTTTTCTCTCCTCTCCCTCCCTCCGTCTCTATCTCTCTCTCTCTTTCTCTCTTGATTTCGCACCTAAGAGAAGAGCCCAATTATATTTCGTCAAAAAAACATGTTATTTGACTAAAGGAAAAAACTGAAAGGTTTTTCAAATAAAAAGTTCCTTTAAAATAGAATTTAAAACATTTAAGCTAAGAAAGAATGAACAAAACGTTAGAATCGATTTACTTTTACTGCAAAGTGAAACCGTGATACACTCTCTCTCTATCGTAACGATAGAGCGCATGTTGAACGTCCTGAACGTCAACAACTGCGTAGCATAAATAAACTAAACGTTAGTTCATCTTTAAAAACAGTACGAAGACTATCAAAGAAATTCTTTCATAAAATATTACATTTAAAAAGTTTTAAATCCTTAGCTCTTTAAAAGCTAATTACGATATAAAGGGCTCAACGTTGATTAACTTCGGTTTCCAAGTTAGGACCGCCTACTCTCAGGAAAGGTCGCAGATAAACAAAACATTAAAATTTATTTTTATATGTTTATAATAAATGGAAAGTTAATCGAAGAGGCCTAATAAAGGCGGAGAGATATAAAATATATAGAGGAAAATCTATAAATAATTTATAACGTGATAAGATAATTACTAAAAGCCTAAACACACTTCCGTCTAAGGGAAGGGTCGGCCATTTAAAAGTGAAAGAAAGTCCATACTCTCTTTGTCACCATAATTAAATCTATCCAAAACGAGTTCAAGATTTAAGATGAAGATAAAACACCTGCATTGCGAAAGCTCAAAACTAGAATATAGTACTTCACCAAATAGATGTGAAAAACTCCAGTTTAGCAACAGCGAGTAAAGTACGTCTTGTCGACACGTCGCCAGAGAGAAAATTGAGTCTTTGTTTACATGAGAGCTGGGTATCTGGTCGACAGATGGCGCTGTTGGGCACACCCGCAACCTGTGTAGCGATCGCTGGCGAGTTTTTCCGTAGAGTTGTCTGTCGAGCAACAGAGTTGCAGCTATATAATCACCGGCTAAGTTAAATATTGAAAAATCAACCATTCAAGCTTGAAAATATGAGAAAAATATTAGACAGCCTTGGATATGACATAGCAGTACATCTGTACTCTTTGCAGCGATGACACAACTGATGAGCCTTTGACAGGAGAGTGATTGGGGCAATTACCCAGAGCTCACCACCTGTTGTTAACTACTTCATCAACAATTTCAATGCTCATTTCACCTCAGCTGTAGATATCTCTTTTTTAAAGGATGAAAGGTTTGTATGTGTGCCAGGAGAAACCGACTAATCTGCGACAAGTGGGAGGGAGCAGCTTCCCGCTTGTGCCACCTTGTTATCAATTTACAGTAATGCCCATATTAGCACAGGTGAATTATATCCTTATTTTAAAGGAAGAAAGGTTTGTATACAGTACACATAACAAATACTGTACTAGCAATTAGTTCAATGAACAGCAAACTGCATTTATGCCATGTCACAACAGCTTCAACAAACATTAGCCTTTATATTTTCACTCACAAGGGATGTACAGTATAAAATATGATCTAAACCCTGTGGAAACAAGGAAACCCTGCTGAGTAGCTGAACAAATCATGCGAGTGGCAAACCACATGCCTATTTCCTTAAGGTTTTATGCTATATTCCACCCAAGCATCTACTATTATTATCATTACTTGCTAAGCTACAAACCTAGTTGGAAAATCAGGATACTGAGAGATGACCTGACAATGGACTTTGCTGCCCCTGGAACTTCCTCCTCCCCAAACCTGACCCAAAGTGCCATAAATCAGCCATTTCTTGTCATTTAGATGTGACACGAATAGAAGAAGTTCCTCTAGTGCAGCATTTGCAACTATTCTTCAGTTTCACTAAAAGTAACAGAGACAGAGTGGTTCTTTAGATGTCGATATGAAATATTAACTGAAAAATCTCAAGTGTTGCTATATCAGGATACTGTATACAGTACATACAGGGTGACACTAATAAACAACTGGACAAAATTAATATCAACTAACCTTAGATGTAACTGAAACTTTTACGGGCAAGAAGCTAACACATGGGACACTGGGCCTATGTCCTAGTTGCTGGACTACTGAAAAATAACTTATATGTTAACTTTCATTTTACTTCATTGAGCAAGAATAAGATGAACGGTCAATCTTAACCTGCGCTCGGGGCTAGTAAACCCCAAAATATGACAAATTCGAAGATAATTTGTATTTTTCCTAACCATACAAACCTTAGCTATTTACATTGGGTTTACCTTTTAGCGCAGCTGAAATGGCGAGCCATTAGAATTTAACGAGGGTGTATTATCCCCGCGCTAGTTAGCGGGGGGGTAGGGGAGTGGTAGCTAGCTACCCCTCCCCCCCCTCACACACAGATGAATGCTCACTTTCACTTTTAGGTAGGACTTGTCTTGGGGGACAGGGCTGGCAGGCAAATATGTGTAAATAGCTACGGTTTGTATGGTTAGGAAAAATACAAATTATCTTCAAATTTGTCATTTGTTCCGTAACCGAAATACAAACCACGCTATTTACATTGGGTGACTTACCCATTAGGTAGGGTGGAAAGTCCCCAGCCACACTGGCTTTGGCTTTACCCGGGGACTCAGAATCCGAGTGAGTCGCACTCGAGAAAAGGAGTCCCTGCACCTCACAAGTTCCTTGCTCCGCAAGGAACCGTGTGGCCTACATAAGCTTGTGTGTGAAGGAAGAAGTGTGACCCATCCTAGGCAGTTGACCTGGAGTTCCAGAAGGAACTCTGGGTTAGGACGTTCCCAATACCACCTCGTCAGGGTATGGGGGACGCGACAGTATTGACTCAATACTCGGAACACAAGGAAGCATGGTTTACCTGCAGAGGATCGAGGTCAGCTATGCAGAGACCAGGATGCTGCTTCCCTGTAGAGGGGATGATGAAGAAAGAAATAAGGGCCAGACATACTTCTTTCGTTCATGCAGACTAAAACCTGATAACAATGCCCTCAACCTTCTGCTACCTGTCCAAAAAGGAGCCTGAGGTTAGAACAGTTGTTGTGTAGCCACCACAGAGCGATAGAAAACGTATCGAGACTCCTGTGGGTCACGCCCTGCAGGAAGCGGGCTGCGAAGGTCATTAGACGCTTCCAGACTCCAGCTTGTAGCACCTGCGTCACAGAGTAGTATTACTCGAAGGCGAGGGACGTTGCGATGTATCCAACATCGTGCTGTAGGGCGACGTGACGGGGGAGGGTCTGGAGACAGGTTGAGATGAATATCCTTGAGTCCGAGCTAAAGAGGTATACTGGTGACTCTCCCCCGTGTCCTCCTTGTGCTCCCAAATCGGCTGCAACTGAGGACAAACTGCAGCTGTTCCCAAAGCTAACCTCTTGATTCCTTTACTGGCAAGAAAGAGAAGGTCTTGGGACATCAGATACAGAATGGAGACTCGAAATCTTGAAGGAATTGGACCGAAGGGGCGGGGCCCCCAGATTCTGAGTCTAGCCAACAACTCAGGAGCGAACCTGAATGTTTCCTTCCTCTCTTCCTTAGAAAGGGCGGAGTCGTACGAGACCAAGAAGATTGCTTACACACTGGCCGTGGCCAGAGTGAGCAGGAGACCCAAGGAGGAATACAATCCGAGGCCTGTCGTACAGGGTCTTGAGAAGATCTCTTAAAGGACTAAAAGTCCGAGCCATGCTCCAAGTTGGAGGTCTTCCTCTGACATCGTAGCTTCACATGAGTGAGGAAAGATCCAGCGGGCAGGAAAAAGTTATTCCTTTAAGCTTGAAGGTCAGGGAAAGGCTGAGCGACAGGCTTCATTGCCGAGAGCGGAAAGGAGTTTCCTCCCGCCGAAAGGCAATAAGACCGTTATTGCTGGAGAAGAGGCCTCAAGGGAAGAGGTATATCTCCCACGGCACCAACCACCGAAGACTCTTCACTTTGCCTGGAAGACCCCTGCGGATGACTATCGCAGATGACGCGACCTCCGTACCGCGACTGTAGCGGGTTGTCTCTTCTTGAGGAGGAGGCGTAGTGTCTCCAGGCATGAAGCCGAAGCGACGCCCCGGTTCGGGAGAGATGTCGCAGTGCGGTTGTTTGAGTAGTCTGCGCCATGGGAGAAGCTCTCCCGGGAGTTCCGTCAGGGGAAGCAGAGGGTCCAGAAACCGTTCTGCGCATAGTCCCAGTGGAGCTCTACCATTGAAAGGTTGACAGACAACCTGGTCTTGTTGAGACCCATTGTCCACAGACAAAAAGGAGGGAAGACGCAGGCGTCGAAGTTGTCCCACCATCACCGGAATGCATCTTGCCAGAGTCTCGGGGTCTGAGACTGGGGGGAAGAACAGCGGAAGCTTGAGGTTCCAAGCTGTCGCGATCAGGTCCCCCAGACCAGGACTTGCTGGTTACTCAAGGTCAAAGACCTCCAGATACTCTCTCTCTACGAGGCTCTGCTCGGATAGTCGGAGAGAACATTCCTCTGCCTGGAATGAGAGTATCTCAATCATCCCGGTATCTCTACTGCAAGATGTGAAGGTGTGAAAATGCGTCCCCTGCTGGTTAGAACACGCCAGAATCATGAAGTCGACGCACACGGGGCGACTCAGCAGGAGCTGTAGGATCTGTAGAGGGGCCAGACTACAGCCCCTAAGCCTGCCTGAATGATGGAGAGGTATCCTTCAGGTCTTGACTATAGGCCTGGACCGGAACATGCCCCCCCCCCCCCCCCTTTTCCTTTGACGAGTCCGAGAACAGCATCAAGAATGTGGGGCAAGGACGAGAATATCCACTACCATCAAGAGGTTCCATAGGTCAACACCCATTGCAGGTCTAACAGTTCCGCTGGTCCCATAGGGGCCAGGAAGTCCGGTTAAACGTTGCCTGAAACCACAGGAACTTGGACCGCCCCACATGGAACTTATCCTGAGGCGACCGTTCGGACTATAGACGGGGTCAATGAGGAAAGGAGAACTAGGAAACGTTCCAAGGTAGGGCTGAAAGCTCTGCTTGATTGAGAACAGGTACTGCGACTCTCATCAGTCTTGCCACAGTCAACTGAAAGGAAGGCTCGGAGGATGTGGCAACAGAATCTGGCGTCCCCAGGTGGTCACCCATCCAAGTGTCGACCAGAACCGACGTTGCTTAACCTCGGTGGACGGACGAGAAGTGGGGTTTCCAACGTGGTAAGGCCGTTGACTCAATATCATGGCCAGATACTCCATATGTTGAGGCAGAAGAAGAGAAGGCTCCAAGCAAAATACCATGAACCCACACTCGTGGTAAGCATCCGGAAGCTTGTCCCGGCGCTGAAGAAGGTCGAACCCGAGCCTACCGGAGTTGACCAGCCCTCCAAACAGCAGAGGAGGCGGAAGCCTGCACCTGAGCGGCCATGAGGAAGGCAGGGAGAGTTCTCTGGGGAAAAAAACCTGCTATGCCACGGCGGGATAGCCACACTGCATCATAAGCAGGAATACTTGCAGTCTAGGCTGAATTCGACGAGCTCCCTGGAAGATGGATGGAATGGAAACTGAAAGTACCCTTCCTTCCGATCCAGGGTTTAAGGAGTCCTGTCGCCTCGTTACCAGTCTGATCGATTCTGCTGTTCTACGCTGGCCGAAGTTTGTTCGACAAACTTGATCAGGGCTGAGAGGTCGACTACGGAACTCCCCTCTCAGATCCTTCCTTACAAGAAAGGATCGACTGAAGAGGCCGGGGGGTGAAGCCGTCGATGATCCAATGGAGGACCTTCGCCTAAGGTATGGATCATTCTGCCCAACCGGGCAACTCTTGCCGACGCTATGACATAGAGGTTCAGAGACACTGAATTCGCTGACAGAGACGGCAGGCAAGATATCCTTGGCTGATCACAGAGATTGTGCGGGAATGGGCATCGGGAAGCTGTCATCCGGATGAGTAACCTTAAGCATCCTCCCAGCGAGAAACCTGCAATCCTAGAGTTCGTGAACTCTGCCGCTCCTTTTAGGACTATGGCCCCCGGGGGAGCCTCCCGTGCCATCTGTTCCTGACAGGAGGAAACAGCAATTGGACACCTTGTCCAAGTTGTCGTAGCCGATAACTTAGGCCGACGTGGTTGAAAGAAAAGGGCGCTGGAGCCCTGCAGAGTCTGGAAGAAAGCGCCTTGGAGGAGTGAAAACGGAAGTCGATTTCCTCCGCACAGCCGCTGTCTAAATCTCTGTCCTTGGGCACAAACAAACTCTTCTCAAGGATGGAAGGGTGTCTGAGGTTGTCGACCTCCACAGATGAGACACCCGAAGGAAGCCCTCAGTCAGCGCGTCCAGATGGTACAACATCGAGCTTGTCAGCAAGTTAGATAACGACGAAAGGCCAAGGTGCCTGAGCCCGAGAGGAGGAAAGTACCCATGATCTTCCTGTAGCTTCCTTGAACCAAACCTCGGGCCGTAACCGAGGAGGGAAAGGACCTGGTAAGCCCCCAGAGGAAGGGGTAAGCAGTCACCCCTTGGCCGATGGAGAAATCTCGAACGGAGAGCCCCCCGCCAAAAATCCTTCCAGGGAATGACGGGGAAGGGCTAACCCAGGTTGTGGAAAGAGGAGTGTTGCTCAGACCTCCCTGAAGTTTCTTCCTATTCTTGCAAGTACCATGCTCTGCGTTTAAGGGGTGAGGCCGTGTTCTGGAAATACGCTCCAGAAGAACTTGCCAGGCTGGCCATGCTGCGAAAACCCCAATGGGAATCGTGGTCGCAATCGCCCTGGAGCTCGCGCGATGGTAATTAAAATATTTGCGAGTGGGCGAACGTGGAAGCGCCCGTGCACGGTCACGCAGGAACGCAAACGAAAGTGAGCGAAGGAGCGCAGGAGTGCGAGCGTGGTAGGAAGGGCGAGAGCTGGTGGTCGGCGAGCGATAACCCATAGACGAGCAATGGATACTGCAAGAATTAAGCCGACGTTCGTACGAAGAAACACTGTAGGTTCGCGCGACGGAACACCGTCGGTTCGCGCGACGGAACAATGTCGGTTCGCGCGACGGAACACCGTCGGTTCGCGCGACGGAACACCGTCGGTTCGCGCGACGGAACACCGTCGGTTCGCGCGACGGAACACCGTCGGTTCGCGCGACGGAACACCGTCCGTCCGCGCGATGGAATACCGTTGGTTCGCGCGCGGGCGAACATTGGAGAGCATGTGCGCGGACGCGCATGAGCGTAGACGTGCAGGCACGTGGGCGTGTGGGCGAATGATCGCGCGGGTGCGCAGGCAAGCAGTCGCGCGGCCGCGCAGGCAAGCGGTCGCGAGGGTGGGCAGGTGAATGAGTGCGTGTCCAAGGCGGCGAACGCAAGCGTTAGCGCAATGGCGAGGAAACGCACTGCCGCGTGGGCGAGGAAGACCGCTGGCGATATGGATCAACAGGCGATCGGTGGTGAGCTGGTGAGCGTTAACGCGCAGGTTGGCGATGGAGCGTTGTGGCATGTCGACGCGTTGGCGAGCGATGGCGAGCAGCATGCGCAGGTGGGCGATCGCGCGATGGCGAGCAGCATGCGCAGGTGGGGGATCGCGCGATGGCGAGCAGCATGCGCAGGTGGGCGATCGCGCGATGGCGAGCAGCATGCGCAGGTGGGCGATCGCGCGATGGCGAGCAGCATGCGCAGGTGGACGATGGCGAGCAGCATGCGCAGGTGGGCGATGGCGAGCAGCATGCGCAGGTGGGCGATGGCGAGCAGCATGCGCAGGTGGGCGATGGCGAGCTAGTAGCTGGCGAACCATGTTCCTTCAGAAGCGTTGGAGAACGTTGGCACGCGGGCGATCCGGAGATCGCCGAGAGACAGGTGATCGCTGACGTGTAGAACGCTGTTGAATAGGCAATACTAAAATCGCCTGTGCGCACTGGCGAGCAGGTGAACGCTGGCGAGCAGGTGATCGCTGGCGAGCTGATGATCGCTGACGAGCAGAAGGCAACGCGTGGAAGCCTGCGCACAGAAGAAGAGTCCTTGACCCAGACCTGAACCGAAGTTCTAGATCGCGAGGACGAACGTGGGAGCACAGGGCGCGTAACAGGAACCAACAGGAACAGCAGGGATGATCATCATGAGAGCGCTAACGAACAGGAGCGCGCTGGCGAAAGGAGAGCGCTAGCGATCAGGAAGCGCTGATGAGCAGGAGAGCGCCTGTGCGCTAACACTGAGCAGGAGCAGGAGAGAACACAGCAGAAGGGCGCGCAGGGGAACCCTGACACGCAAGGGAAGAACCCCCGTGGGAGGCAACCCTTTGCCCCGAAGGGAACGTTGTCCGTCGGGAGACAGATGTCCATCGGAAGACCGTTGCCTGTCCGCCGGGAGACTGATGTCCGTTGGAAGACCGTTGTCCGTCGGGAAGACCGTTGCCCGTCGGAAGACGAGATCAGACTGCTGTCCATCTGCACCAAGGCGGAAGATCAAGAAGAAAGAGTGTTAGGCTGCAAACGGAGATTCAAAAAGGCACCTCTTAGCACCCTTATAGGGAGATGAGAGGCCCTTACGACGAGGCGGACGGTGGCCTTACGGCGAAGGAGGCCAACAGCAACAGCAGCAGAAGAATCCTCCGAAGAGGAGTCTCTATGAGTGTACTCTCTCGCGAACGAAAGAGAAACACTTCGTAGAAGAGACTGGTCAGCCAGTGACCTAAAAGGAGCAATCTTCCAAAGAGGGGCTCCTGCAGTTGCCCAGCCCCTTGAGCGAAACTGCAGGTGTGACCGCTCAGCACCAAGAGCATAGTCGCACAAAAAAAAGGCAAGAGAAGAACCCCCCAAAAGGGGAAAAACTCAAGTCTGGACAGGAAAAACTTCTCACGGAAGGAAAGTTACCCGCCCAAGGAAGCAAGGCTCCTGAGAGTTCTAAAATGAACTGGAGAGCTGTCCGTCATCACGGGAGTACTTCCAGTAGAAGGAGACACGCCCCTGACGAAAATACAAGGGGGGAGGCAGCAACAGCCGAATCCCCAGGCCTCAACAAGACAGCTCACACCGTTGCATATTACAGAAACGAACTAGATCGGTAACTGTAAAAAAATAAAACAAAAATCATTAGTACACATTCATTCCCCCGGGAAGGCTCCGAAGAGGAATCCCGAGGGAAAGGAAACAAGAATTACACAACAGGCACGTGCCCTCACAACCACTTACACTCACGGAAGGAGAGCTGTAACCAAAACAGAATTATAACAATTATAATTATGAAACTATGTAATTATGTAATTTAAAAATGAATGAACACTAAAGAAAGAACGAAAACCTCGAAAGGAATCGTTCTACAAGCTGAAAAATTAACAACTACAATTAGATTCATAAACTAATTGAGACAAACGTACGGCGTAGCAACCCCCCCACACGGAAAGGAAGCTACAAGGGCGTAGTAAAAGGGTGAACGACCTCAAGAGAGAGAGAGAGAGAAAGACCGAAGTCAAACTCGATCGCCACCCATAAAATTACGCCGTGGTGGCCTAACTGCCGAGGACTCCATGTAGATATCGTATACTACACACACAACTCTGAAAAGGAAACTTATTGATTTCTATACTCAAATATATATACAAACATGAAAACATGTTTACATATATATAGAGTAAAAGAAAAGTAAGCGATTAAGTAAAGACAAAACAAACAATGGCTGCCAAGAGAGGACCAAGACAGAGACGTCTGTCACAGTCTGAGCCAAAAGTGAAAGTGTGTAGCTAGCGCGGGGGTAATACACCCTCGTTAAATTCTAATGGCTCGCCATTTCAGCTGCGCTAAAAGGTAAACCCAATGTAAATAGCGTGGTTTGTATTTCGGTTACGGAACAACTTAGTCTTTAGCACTAAACTTACATAAACTGACGAAGGAAGCAGTAATCTTCCTAAAGTACAGAGAACTATCAAATGAACATCATAAAGATAAAGAAATAAATATGTACTAAATAAAGATGGGTAAAGTTAGAGTTCCATATCTCACTAACTATTTGATTGCGATGGAAATAAAAGTAATTTTCGATGGAAATAAACGTAATTTTCGATGGAAATGAATGTCATTTGCAATGGAAATTAGGGAAATTTTTTAAGGAAATTAGGTCATTTTCGAGGAAAATAAAGGTCCTTTTTTATTTGAAAAAGGTTTATTATTACAAAATGTTGTCTCACTTTGAACTATAATAATACCTAGAGATTTTTACCTTTGCCCTTTGTTGTCGCTCATATTAACCTCTAGACCTAGACTAACTAACTTATTCAATAAAGTTGCCTGTAGATCGAAGGAATCAGTTATCATGGAACTGGCTAGGGAATGGGGATGTTATCATTATTATCACTAGCCCAGCTACAACCCTAGTTGGAAAAACAAGTGTGTTTGAGTGTACCCTCAAGCAGGAGAACTTTAACCCAAGAAAGTGGAAGACAGAGCCTTTGCATACTGGCGGCCAGTTCCTCCCTTGTGAGAATTTTCGTGTGGAATGTAGTCGGTTGGGACAGGCGATATCTTTCTTATTACTTATCAAATAGTTTTTCTTTTATGGGGCAAAATGGATTCTATTGTAGTTTATTACAGGGTAATGTAACCTAGCGAAAAAACTACTTTTAGCTATAGAAAAAGGTCCATTCTCTTCGAAAATGACACTCGTTCCTGTCGGAAATGAATAGTTTCAGAAATGTATATATATATATATATATATATATATATATATATATATATATATATATATATATATATATATATATATATATATATAAAATGTTCTTTATCATGGAGTTATTTTATTATTTCATATATCACGATTCACCTTTACGACAACAATATTTTCGGTATATTTTCTTAGCTTAGCAGATGGCCGCTATCATACATACACCTCAGAAAAGGTGAAAAGAATAGGCCACACTATTCGGTGTACGTGTTGGCAAAGAAAAATGAGCCATAACCAAAGAGGGGTCCAATAGCCCAATAACACTTAGGATATTCTAACATGTTTATGTATATAAGATGACAGTCCAGCACCATAATTCCCTTCATAAAATATATAAACAATCCCATGCCATGAACATTGCTAAAAGTCATCCATAAACTCTGTGGGTAACACATTAAGCTGATACTGATATTAAACTAATTTACTCTATAAATTAGAATTTTAAATGAGTCTCTTAATGTATTATACAATATTTAGTCAAATAAAGTTCTATCTTACCAATGCATATGGATTTAGTTGAATCCCTTCCAATTTATAAGTTTAAGAAAGGCGGCGATTGACGTTTGACAGCAACCACAACAGACGTTTGTGTCACTGCTTAGGAACGCACGCCATCTTGAGTTGCCATTTCATCATAAATAATATATATTTTGTGATAATAATTCAGTTATATAATTAAATTTTCTATGCCTATACTTTTTAGAAATATATAAATGACTCATTTACATCAATTTATAATTTTTATTTCGTTAAATGTTTTTAAAATTGCTTTTAAAATTAAAAATTGGTGAAACTCTAGCAATAAGAGATTAGGAGACATTTAGTTGTTGTTCAAGGTCTGAGATATGTAACTGCACGTCTTTATTCTTTCCTTAATTTTAATCTGCAAACTTTTAAGGTGTTATATATTCATTTCTTTTCAAATACTTTATAATGGAGGAATTGATTCTATTGCTTGAGTATTTTTTTTTCAATATTCATCTCAGCTATTTAAGGATTAAGGATCTTATTAACTCTAGCGACCCCTCTCAGGGTATGAGAGTACATTACAAAAAATGCAAAATTATAATTTGACTTCCAATAATAGTGCAAGATGGCAGTAAAAAGAAGCAATAATACTTCTATTCACATATCTATACAATATATCCGTGTATCTTGCCTCTCAATGTTATGAAAACACTGTAGTAGGCCTAAGCTCACCAAATCTTACACCAGTATGTCTGAATTTTCGAGAGATATTCGTTCGTTTGCATTAGCGACCATTTCATGTAATTTTTTTATTCTTTTTTAGTAATTTTTTGGCCTTTTTAACGCCTCCTGCATCGTGTGGAAATGGACGAGACAAGAATAATAACGAAGGTTTCTCGGATACGACTCCTAATTCTGAATAGGGTTTTAAAATGTCAACTTTCCTGTTGTGGGGTGAGTCCTCTTCTGCGTGTTCTGAAATTAGGCAGGTAGAAAGGAATATGCCTATCATTTAGGAGAAAAATAAGGGGGCGTATTGTTTATAAAAGATAGGATGAAGTATATCCCACAATAAATATTATTTGCCTGTGGCAACAAGACACATATCTGCTTTGCTGTGGTAAAGGGAGTTTAACCTACACACTATCTTGTCACGCATCAACTTAACACCTGTCATGTTTGGGAAGAAATGGATCCGCCCAAATAAGGTCGGATATAAAGTGTCACTAAGATTATTTTGGCCATGAGAGTACACATAAAATTTTCCGGGATCTCGCTACACTCACTATGAGTCAACAACATCATATTAAAATGTGAGAGTTATCCCAAATTGCTCACTAAGAGATTGAGGTGATCCACACGTGGGATAAATTACCATATGTATGGAATACGTGACGATTTATATCTAGCTAATTCGGTCCTTCGCACAAAAAAAAAATAGGTAAAAACACAGTAAGAGACACGTGGCGACTGGTTTCTCGACCTTGAAATACGATGAGATATTACCTTGGAGATAATATTATATTTATTACTGCTAGTATACGTGATACGTCAAAAATGAAGGGTACATATTTAGATACATATAGCCTACATAGAGCTACAAACGCACGCACAGATTCAACCCTTCCCACCTCCTCCCCCTTTCTATACCACAACCCGCTGGTTCGGCGATTTGTAGGATATTGTGCCCGTGGTTTCCGAGTGTACTTCTCGGGTAACCTCTCTCACCAGGGTATGACTACTCGCTCTCACCCTTACTTGAGGGACAGGGACTGATAGTCATATATCTGGCGATGTCACTCAGCGTGTCAGCAATGAAAGATATCTATATTATATGCATTATAGCTAGGCACGTTGTTCTATATTAAATAGGAGATATTTCTAGACACCTAAGTGGTGGGACAGGCATATGGGCGGTAGAGAATAGAAGAAAATTTAAAAAAGATGACGAACGATTAGTTTAATAAGAGAGAGTGGAAGATCAAATAAGGGCGAAAATAGTTAGAAAGATGTAAAAAGTAAGATATGGAAATTGATGAGGTAAGAAATTATAGGAAGCAAGGAATTGTGAAATAAAGTGCAATGTGGTAATTGAAATTAATAGCAAAAATAAGCAGAAACGACAAACTTGAAGTTTGTAAATTGTAACGGTAGAAGTATGACATAGGCGAACTTAAACTCCAAGGAAGCTTTCATAGTAATGAAGACAAGATTAAACATGATAAACTTGAAAGATGAGAGAAACAGAATTGAAAAGGATAGGCTTTGTGAGTTGGGTGTAGAGAGGCAGATGAGACAACAGAGCATTTGTTTACCTGTTAAAAAAAAAAAAAAAGACATTTAGAAGCAGTAGCTTAGAATGAAGGAAATTAAATTCGTCAACCAAACAAGTTGGCCGATATATAATTAGACAGTCCATAGCCATTAATGAATGAACTTTCTGCAGAGCATTTATTTTCGTTCCCCAAATCAGGAAAGTTAAGAGAACATGACATAAGAGTAGACATGTTGCGAGCTAAGCTACAACCCTAATTGGCAAAGCAGCATGCTATAAATCCAAGGGCCCCAAGAGGGAAAAATAAGATTAAAACTAGAGATTTTCACTAAAACTGTTGTTTACTGTAACAGGAATTGCTTCAGTTACAGTATTTAATACTAGAGGAGCAATCAGTAGAGCGCAGACCTCCGCTACAGTAGCTTATTTCCCGACCTTTTGTTCAACCTTGACCTTTTACCTCAATATGTATTAATTGCCATGTATTTTCATACACTCAAATATGAAGCAAGTTTGAAGTTTCTGTGACAACAATGTCCAAACTTATGGCTGATTACGAGAATTGGACACTTTGCTTGACCATGACTTTGACCTTTGACCTTGACCTTCCAAAATTTAATCATTTCTAGCTTTTCACATAACAGTTAATCCCTGCAAGTTTTATTATTCTACGAATAAAATTGTGGCCCGGAAGCTGTTCACAAACAATCACACACACACAAACAGGGGCGAAAACATAACCTCCTTCCAACTTCGTTGGCGGAGGTAACAACCTCAGAAATTTTTCACCTGTTTATTTGTTTGCAGAGTGAGCAGCCAGAAACCAGGTTGTTGCCTAGAATGATTATATAAGAAATGCGGACCTGAGTATAATGATGATGATGATGATGTACCAAGCGTCTCCACGAAGCAACATGACTAAGAAGATATCACGTGTAAGCTCCCGGGCAAAGCTAGAAATTGTAATCTTTATTTTGGATTTTATAGGTATCCTGCGGTGCAGTATTCCTGAGGTATGTATTTCTATGATTGATTGATTGATTTGAGGTTTTCTGGCATCCTGACCTCTGTGTTTTTATAGATATTGAGGCAAATCTTGTGCCTGGGACGTTTAAAAAATGCATAGGTATCTCTCTCTCTCTCTCTCTCTCTCTCTCTCTCTCTCTCTCTCTCTCTCTCTCTCTCTCTCTCTCTCTCTCTCTCTCTCTCTCGTGTGTAAAACAGTTTTGTGAGAAGTTTGAAAGTAAATTGAAAAGGTTATATGTGGGTTACATTATCATTATTATTATCATTACCTGCTAAGCTACAACCCTAGTTGGGAAAGCAGGATGCTATAAGCCCAAGGGCTCCGCCAAGGAAAATAGCCCAACGAGGAAAGGACGTAAGGAAATAAATAAACTGCAAGAGAAGTAGAGAACAATTAAAAAAATATATTTTAAGAACAGTGACATGGGCTTGGAAAAAAAGCTTATAACTTGATCGAATAAGAGAGGTGATGTGGAGACTGTTGACAACGTATAGATCGAAAGATTGCATGATGAAAGAAGCGCGTTGGAATATGTAGACAAAGGAGTGATTGTTTTGGTGTGAAATTGAGTCTAAGGTTAGGTTAGGTTAGGTTAGGTCAGAGAAGGGTTCCCTATGTCTCTGTAGCGGATGAATATCTTAATGGAAGGGATGCTGACGAGAGAGAGGTCAGAGAAAGGATGAAGTTTTAAGACTGAAAAATGAGCTGCGAATTAAGCATGGGATAATTGTGGTGGCCTATTGGAAGCGTCACTACCTGGCGTTCTGCTAGACTGGGGTTCGAGACACGCTCAAGCTCTATAGTTTCTTGTAGTGTTTGCAAAGTGAGATAAGGATGTTATGGGGGGGGGGGAGCCTATAGGTTTACCTGCCGAGTCATCAGCAGCCATTGCCTGGCTCTTCCTTATCCTAGCTTGGGTAAAGGGGGGCTTGGATGCCGATCATATGGATATATGGTCATTCTAGGGCACTGTCACTGTCCCTTGCCTCTGCCATTCATGAGCAATCTTTAAACTTTAATATGATACTGAGCTGATTGGAGAAAAACTTGAAATTGTTTATAAGAGAGGAAAATTGAGAGTAAATTTAAACAAGAGTAAATTTATGATAAGAAATGAAAACGAGGAAGAGTGAGTACTGAATGTAAGTATAAGTATAGAGTAGTAATGGACGTGGTTGACTTATATAAATATTTGTGAGTAAAAGCAACGAATGTTTGATTGCAAATTGAAATAAAGAGGCGGCAAAAATTTTACTTTTTGAGAAACACATTAGGTCTGTGTTTTCTTCAATTGCCAAAAAAAAGAAGAAATATTAGCTTATTGAGAAAGTCTTTTAAGATTTTCAGTGATCAATCTATTCTGAAGGAAGTGTTTTAATTCTTCCATTCTACCTTGTTTCGAGTAATGTTCTCCTGTCTGATCTTCAGCTGCTGATTCTCATCTTAATCTGTTGGGCAGGAACTTACGGTCTATCAAATTTCTTATGTCTGATCTAGATATTTTTTTTATAATTCTGTCCCTCCTTTACATTCAGATCTTCCCGGACAGTTCTATCCTGTTCGTAATACTGGGTATGCAGTTAATTCTGAAAGTAAGGCCTTCTCCGCCATGAGGCTCAATACTACACAGTACTTTAGGGTTTTATTCCAGATGCGACCATGTTTTGGAATGATCTTCCTAATCGGGTGGTTGAATCGGTAGAACTTCAAAAGTTCAAACTTGCAGCAAATGTTTTATGTTGAACAGGCTGACATAAGTCTTTTTTATAGTTTATATATGAAATATTTGTTTTGATGTTGTTAATGTTTTTAAAATAATTTGTTTTAATTGTTCATTATTTTTCATATCGTTTATTCATTTAATCATTTCATCTCCTCACTGGGCTATTTTTTCCCTGTTGGAGCCCCTGGGCTTATAGCATCATGCTTTTCCAACTAGGGTTGTAGCTTAGCTAGTAATAATAATAATAATAATAATAATAATAATAGGTAAAGTAAGAATGGTAGCAGGACGTGCGCAAACTACTGAGAGGAGTCTCTTATAGCCTGTGGAGGGGTGGAACGTATGAAGGGATAGTTGAGCCAACTCATCCTTTATGGAAGTGAAGCGTGGATGCTGAATGTTAATGATATAAAAGAGGGTGAAGCTGTCCAAATCAAAGTGATTGTGCAGTAAATGAAAGCATATATAAATATATATATATATATATATATATATATATATAAATTATATATATATATATATATATATACATATATATAAATATATATATAAATTATATATATATATATATATATATATATATATATATTTACAGTCACGCTTAGTGGTATGGTCAGACGTATAACTACTCGGTCTCTCCTCGTCTCTCGGGTGGGGGGAAAAGGAAGTAATCATACCCTGGTGAGAGGGGTTTGTAGTTAGGAAAGGGGGAGTGGGTGGGAAGGATCGAATTTGTGTGTACGCACTTATTTATATATATCTAAGTGAATATTTAAGGCGTCATTTTTGACGGGTCTCGTACACTAGTAACTAACATTAGGCTAGCGAGGAGTGGGATTTAGTTTTCCTCACATTAAAATTAAATAGTTTTCCTCACATTAAAATTAAATAGTTTTCCTCACATTAAAATTAAACGAAACTATCTTCAAGACTAAACAGCAAGATTTCAAATCTATCTATTTCTAGCGTACGTGACCAACTGCTTGATATTTAGGTAGATATGCACACACACATTCAATCCTTTCCACACACCGCCATCTCTCCTTACTACAACTCCTATCGCCAGGGTATGACTACTCCCTTTTCTCCCCTATCCCAGGGACGCAGAAGGACCGAGCAGTCACACGTTTGGTCATGCCGTTAAGTGTGACAGGGATATATATATATATATATATATATATATATATATATATATATATATATATATATATATATATATATATTACACAATAACAATGACAACAGCAAATACACCTGCTTCTAGTACATTGCCTCAATCTTATCTTTATTCAAATATATATATATACATATATATATATATATATATATATATATATATATATATATATATATGAGAGAGAGAGAGAGAGAGAGAGAGAGAGAGAGAGAGAGAGAGAGTTTGTACCTATATATTATATCATCATGATCAACATCATCATTACATACGTCACATATATACACATCACTCTATAAAAACTATTGGAATAGTAAACAGCCCTCATTTGCATATACTTAAGAGTATTCACCCTGCTTAAATGTAAGAAAAAAAAGTAGACGATTGAATAATCCCTTACGAACCGGATTAGAGGTCACACACGAGCCATATGAATTACCATATGTAAAAAAAGGCACTTGTGGGTTTTTTTTATGCGAAACGTAATATATCAGGTAATACACAGTCCACGAGGCCGTCAGTACACACACACACGTACTCGACTCCTAGTTAGCTAGTCTTGGTGTTGCAATAGCTGTAGTCATACGGAGCGCTTCGCATAAACCACTTATCAGGAGGAACTCTGGAAGCTATGGCCCGACAGTTCGCGAGTAATGGAGCCGAATTCTCCTCGAAGCGCTGGGAGGATTACAAATGGATCGACGAAGTCGCCCAGGGGATGCTCTACCAAGGTTCCGTTGTCGTGCTTCTGCTGGTCGTGTTCGTCGTCGTGTACAATATATCAAGAGTGAGGACTACTACATGGCATATTCAAGTAGCGATAACTCTCACAATTGTTAGTCGGCTTCAGTGTTGTAACGTTGGGTCAAATTTCTCCGGGAAAGGAGTAGCGAGTGAAAGAAAGAAATCTGTATTTGGTCATTCGTAGTATATAACAGGAATTTTGAGAACCATTTTCATTAAAGATAGCTTTTTTTGCCATTTCCTCAAAATTATTTCATTTGGAACTCAATTATCAATTATCTATCGGAGTTATCTGTAATAATATTTGGAGTTTTGGAGTAACTGCATATAATTGTCCAAATTTTTAAGTTCTAGTGAGACAATCATAGCATGCATATGTATGTATACATATATATATATACACACACACACACACACATATATATATGTATATATATGTGTATATATATATATATATATATATATATATATATATATATATATATATATATATATATAATGATAAATTTGAATATGAAAAACACGTAAAAATGTGCAAAATTTATCATTAATTGAATGCCAAGTAACAAACTACCAATTAGCTACGATGGTGAAGATGGGTTGATTTCAATTCTAAGTACAAAATACCTGAATTCGACAGGTATAAGTACAGAAGAATTGTCATTGACTTTTATCTTTCTTCGTGGCCAAGTGGCTTAGTCACTGTCTATACAAGCTTGCCGACCAGGGTTCGATTCCCGGCCGGAGCTAAGCTCTTGTCTTTGTGTGATTTCGCCTGGGGCTCTGATCCCGAGGTCGTTAAGAGAATCCAGACATTAATGTATCAAAATATATATGGCTTATTTTAATATATATAAATATATATATATATATATACATATATATATGTGTGTGTGTGTATATATATACTGTATATATATATATATATATATATATATATATATATATATATATATATATATATATATACTGTTTATATATATATATATACTGTTTATATATATATATATATATATATATATATATATATATATATATATATACACATACATACATACATACATAGCCTATATATATATATATATATATATATATATATATACACATGATAAATTTTGCACATTCAGACGTGTTTTTCATATTCAAATAAAACATATATTTTAATATCTTAATGTCTACATTCACTCTTATACCTCGTGATCAGAGACCCAAGGGGGAATCACTTAAAGAGAATGGCTTCTGGACGCCGGGAAGTCGAACCCTGTTCCAGGAAGCTGGTATGACAGTGACATAGCATTTAGCTTCTTGGACCAGGGTTCGATTCCCTGGCCGTCCAGAAGC